>NC_136941.1:24898391-24955891 GCF_949987615.1 Pollachius pollachius | reverse complement strand
TCTGTCTGGTTCTGTATGGCCACTGTCTGACTGGTTCAACCATTTTCTATGGCCAATTGGCTCCATTCTTCACATTCAAAGCCCCCTGAATGTCCCATGCCATAGAACTGTCAGCCTCCTTCAGCTAAATACTGTGCATGCTGTCACAATGATGTCATATTGCTTTATCAAACGAACAGCATCAATGAAACACCCTATAAATGACATGACCCGTGGGGAGTCAAGCACACAACCACACTTAACGATGAAGACTTCCGTCAAAGCCTACCATCAACACCAGTGATGAGAACATTCATCAAGCTTCACCTTCCAGAGCGCTCCATCCGACATTCCAGACAGCCTCATCACACCCCGGCGTGAGGGTGTATCCCTCCTCCAGCGTCCCATGATGCACTAGGTGTGGTTTAGGCTTCATGTTGCCTCGATGTGGGACTGCAAAGCAATTGCAACCCTTTTGAGCCTTGCAGCATCTCCTCAGTCACACCACCCACACACACACCACCCTTTCTCCACAGGAGAAAGGGTGTTAGTCTGTGTGTGTGTTTGTGTGTCTGCGTGTTCGTGTGTGTGTGTGTGTGTGTGTGGTTGGGGGGGGGCTAGGCAATATGCAACAGACTGCCCGTCCAGCAGGTATACCCCAGGAGTTAGATACCATTGTGATCACAAAGACTCTTGTACCACGCAGCCACACAACATGTTGCTGTCCGCTTGTTGCATTGTTCTGGATGCATGCAGGCTCTCTGGCCCGCCCTGTATAGAACTCTGTCTCTAGAAGCTCACCATCACCGCCCTGCTGGACCAGCAGGGACATTGTATTGGTCTGTCTGTTTTGAAGCATGCATTTGGTATCATAAATGTCACTCTTTATGTGTTGGTAAATCATTTAGGCTATTGTTACTACTGTGTGCTACAATCCCATCATATATGCTTTTCCCTGATAAAAGCACACACACACGCTCACACACACACACACACACACACACACAGAAAAACACACACACAAAGATAAACTGCAACGGTGTAAATTCAGCTGTCATGTTCCAGTCATCTCTGTCTATTCGTCCAGCCACAAAATATAAATTCTAAGACATTTTCACAGGAGGAAAGATTATGTGAAAAAGAATATATTATATTTACTATTAAAGTTATAAATTATTGTACAACTGCACCGCTGCTGTATAGATTGCCCAGATGTGCATCTTTGAGTTACAGGTTATTAGTTCCTGTCCTTTTTTTTTCCAATCTTTTTTTCCATTCTTTAAACCCTATTGCTTTTGTACAGAGAGGGATGACTAAGGGGAATCGCTTGTATATTATTATTGAAATCCTCCACCGGTACTCCGATGGAACGAGGGACGGATGCACATTCTCCCAGGCATACTCTCCAGGGCTGCGTTTTCGGTCCACCAAACAGCCCCTGAAGTGTGCAGAGGTGGGAATATATTGAGCCTCTTTAAGACCACAGACACCACCCTGTAAATAGAGACCAGAGATACAGACGTACCTCCTGTGTGACCTACCGGAGCAGGCCACGCTGGACCTGGGGAGAGGGGGGAGGGGGGAGATGGCTACAGACACAGAGCTAGAGTCTGCAGAAGTGCAATGCATCATCCAGACATGCATTGTTTAGCCTGGGCTCTTAGATCTGCTCTCAGTAGGCCTGTTACTGCCATTGGACGGTTCTTGAGGATGTGACTCTTTGAGGGGTTCCTGATACATTCTGTTGTAAATACTGTGTGGGACGGCCCCTGGCTTCTGGTACCTTGCTGCCCTGTCCCCCGACAGAAAATGCAGCCTTAACTGTGCTGAAATGAAAAAGACAAAAAAAAGGAATGAACAAAAAATGAAATTAATATAAAGACTGAATATATTAAAGAGTAACCTGCCTGTTATTTAAGCGAATAAATATCTATATATGAGAAAGAACACACCTGTATACTGTAGACTAAAACTGTATGGAAATCAAAGAGAATTTAACGGGAATAAGTCCAAACACCTTTTGTCTGTATGAAAGAAAAAAATACATCAAAGTATTCTACAATAATAACTTTGACAACGTCTCTGTGACTCTGTGTTGTTTGTTGTTATTGCTGCATGGCTACACTTACATTTCCTTTAATGCCTGTACTTTTCTTTCACTGTTGGGTCGAAGCCCTGTCTCTCATGAAACTAAAACAGAGACGCTGTCATGTGCCCAGCCCTCTGACCTCTGACCCCCAGCCCACTGACCTCTGACCTCTAGCCCTCAGACCTCTGACCCCCAACCCTCTGAACCCCCAACCCTCTGACCTCTAGCCCTCTGACCTCTGACCCCCAACCCTCTGACCTCTAGCCCTCTGACCTCTGACCCCCAACCCTCTGCCCAGGGTTTTGATCTCAAGCCAGGACTCGTTCACATATGAAAATGTAAACACATCAGTGGAAACTTTGATTTAAATAATCAGGCTGAAACTAAAGCCACTTTTGTGATGGTTTATGGTTGTTTGTATGATACTTTTGTGTACCACAAGCCATAAATATTTTATACTTGTGTCACGTGAACTGAACGCTATCTTTAGACCATAATAATCACATGAATTAATACACATTTGTGGATCAGTTAATTTGATTTTTGTCCACAGAAGATCTCTATTATATGGGGTTTTGACTTGCGCACATAAGGCAATTCACAATGTGTATACCAGGATCAAAAGCGTACTTTTGCACTTTTGCTTTGTTAAATGATATCCTGAATATATATATAAATATTTTATGATCCACAAATACACAATTTGTACTATTTTTACGTGTGAACTAATCTATAAGCATTCCTGGCTCCCGTTGGTTAGGGAGACCCTTATTGTTTATCAGTTTAAAACCAAAAACCGTTTCACCGCTAGAATCCTAAAATGAGTAAACAATATAAGGGGTCAGGGTACTAAAGTATAATCCGTTTCACCGTTAGAACCCTTAAACGAGTAAACAATATAAGGGGTCAGGGTACTAAAGTATAATCCGTTTCACCGTTAGAACCCTTAAACGAGTAAACAATATAAGGGGTCAGGGTACTAAAGTATAATCCGTTTCACCGTTAGAACCCTTAAACGAGTAAACAATATAAGGGGTCAGGGTACTAAAGTATAATCCGTTTCACCCTTAGAACCCTTAAACGAGTAAACAATATAAGGGGTCAGGGTACTAAAGCATATTCCGTTTTACTGTTAGAATCCTCAAATGAATGAAGGAGGAAACTTTCAAAAAACATTAGATCAAGCAGAACAAAAGTGAAAAAACAGATCATTTTGTGGTTTGTTTAATTTGTTTGTGGTTTGTTTAGTAGTTATTTTATTTTTCCTTGCGAATTGAAGACCACAGCCGGCTCACGTCAATGTAGAGGGTGAACCGAGGCTGCATTAAAGCTTCAAAGAGTTCAAAAGGTAACGACAGTGTGCAGTGATAATTTCTGTTGTTGAGTGGAATGATCATGACCGTACTACTGAATGTGTGAATAGACTGAAGTGTCTAGCATGCGCTTCAATAAGCTTACATTAGGGCTCTATTAACACTTTTGGATGGACAATTTGTTAGCAAGTGTTTAATTAGCATGAGGTCGAAACTAGGCATCAAAAAACAAAAGGGAAAGATTTTCACAGAGAGGTCCGCCGCTTTCTCTATATCATAACTATCTCTCCTTCTCTGGGTGCGTGTGTGTGCGTGTGTGTGTGTGTGTGTGTGTGTGTGTATGTTCCCCTAGTGTGTGTATGTTTGTGTGTGTGTGTGTGTGTGTGTGTGTGTGTATGTTCCCCTAGGGTGTGTGTGTGTGTGTGTGTGTGTGTGTGTGGTCCCCTTTAGTAGGGGACTAAAGGGGACAATAGTCAAGTAGTTATTCTAGTAGTAATTATATACAGTGGGGCAAAAAAGTATTTAGTCAGCCACCAATTGTGCAAGTTCTCCCACTTAAAAAGATGAGAGAGGCCTGTAATTTTCATCATAGGTATACCTCAGCTATGAGAGACAAAATGAAAAAACAAATCTAGAAAATCACATTGTCTGATTTTTAAAGAATTTATTTGAAAATTATGGTGGAAAATAAGTATTTGGTCAATAACAAAAGGTCATCTCAATACTTTGTTACATGCCCTTTGTTGGCAATGACAGAGGTCAAACGTTTTCTGTAAGTCTTTACAAGGTTTTCACACACTGCTGCTGGTATTTTGGCCCATTCCTCCATGCAGATCTCCTCTAGAGCAATGATGTTTTTGGGCCTTCGCTGGGCAACATGGACTTTCAACTCCCTCCAAAGATTTTCTATGGGGTTGAGATCTGGAGACTGGCTAGGCCACTCCAGGACTTTGAAATGCTTCTTACGAAGCCACTCCTTCGTTGCCCGGGCGGTGTGTTTGGGGTCATTGTCATGCTGAAAGACCCAGCCACATTTCATCTTCAGTGCCCTTGCTGATGGAAGGAGGTTTTCACTCAAAATCTCACGATACATGGCCCCATTCATTCTTTCCGTCACACGGATCAGACGTCCTGGTCCCTTGGCAGAAAAACAGCCCCAAAGCATGATGTATCCACCCCCATGCTTCACTGTAGGTATGGTGTTCTTTGGATGCAACTCAGCATTCTTTCTCCTCCAAACACGACGAGTTGAGTTTTTACCAAAAAGTTCTATTTTGGTTTCATCTGACCATATGACATTCTCCCAATCCTGTTCTGGATCATCCAAATGCTCTCTAGCAAACTTCAAACGGGCCCGGACATGCACTGGCTTTAGCAGGGGGACACGTCTGGCACTGCAGGATTTGAGTCCCTGGCGGCGTAGTGTGTTAGTGATGGTAGCCTTTGTTACTTTGGTCCCAGCTCTCTGGAGGTCATTCACTAGGTCCCCCCGTGTGGTTCTGGGATTTTTGTTCACCGTTCTTGTGATCATTTTGACCCCACAGGATGAGATCTTGCGTGGAGCCCCAGATCGAGGGAGATTATCAGTGGTCTTGTATGTATTCCATTTCCTAATAATTGCTCCCACAGTTGATTTCTTCACACCAAGCTGCTTACCTATTGCAGATTCAGACTTCCCAGGCTGGTGCAGGTCTACAATTGTGTTTCTGGTGTCCTTTGACAGCTCTTTGGTCTTGGTCATAGTGGAGTTTGGAGTGTGACTGTTTGAGGTTGTGGACAGGTGTCTTTTATACTGATAAGGAGTTCAAACATGTGCCATTAATACAGGTAAACAGCCTCTTAAAGAAGAAGAAGTTACAGGTCTGTGACAGCCAGAAATCTTGCTGGTTTGTAGGTGACCAAATACTTATTTTCCACCATAATTTGCAAATAAATTCTTAAAAAATCAGACAATGTGATTTTCTGGATTTTTTTTTTCATTTTGTCTCTCATAGCTGAGGTTTACCTATGATGAAAATTACAGGCCTCTCTCGTCTTTTTAAGTGGGAGAACTTGCACAATTGGTGGCTGACTAAATACTTTTTTGCCCCACTGTATTTTTCACTTTCACACATTTTTCACTTAACCATTAAGATTTTACCATCAACTGATCATGTGTTGTTGTTGGCGTGAGAGTAGTTTTGGCAGCGTGAGAGCATCAGGCTGAAGGAGAAAGCATGAAGAAGTCCTTTTGCAACAAGATGATCAATGTTACCTGTCAGTGCTTTAAATTATGGTTGATGGGTGTATATATATACATGTATATATATATTGGCCCCTCACTGGCCCTTTCTTGCACCTCACTGGCCCTGCATTCGGTGTCCAATGAGAGCATTAGGGCGTGTTCTGGGACGAGGCTCACTGGCCAATCACAACCAAGGCAGTGCCTGCGAGATAACATCATAGACTGATGCAGCCAGTAGCGGGCAGGCAGTAGTGAGACGGGGAACCAAAGACAAGCGACAGGAAGGTGTCAGAAGGTAAAGGAGGGGCCGACAAGAGGAAGCAGGCATAAGAGGCACATACACATGCACCAAGATATATCTGAAATATACCTTCAGACAAGGGCGTAGGAACCGGGGGGGACGGAGGGGACGTGTCCCCTCCAATATCGGAGACAGGCGCATTTGTCCCACCTAAAAATTATACCGGATCTGTCAGGTTTCCGATATGTGTCCCCCCCAATGTTAAACTCATTCCTACGCCCCTGCCTTCAGATGTACTGTACCATAATACTCTCGCCTACTATGCGGGTTGCTAGTGTGGATATTATGCAGACTACCAGATGCTAGACTACTCTCAGGTTAGCGACCATGCCCTAGTTACTCCGCCCGGTTTTCAAGAAGCTGGATTCCCAGGTTACCTTATGTTATATCAGAATTTAAGGAAAGACGCCATACCGAGATTGGACTTCTCGTAGTTCCGTTACCATGGTGACTCATGCTGTGAACCTGGGGCCAAACTGGTACATGGCAGGTTAGCTCCCATATAGCCGTGATGAGTCTCTCTGGTGACACTTTGGTTCTACAAGAGAACAGAAATCATGGCTGATTTACATTCCAACATATGGCGTGTTCCGACTCTTCCTTTACTTTATTTTCAAAAAGATTCTCGATTTTTCCCTCTAGTGAGCGGCTATGGGCGTGTCTTGGGAGAAAGGATCCGCCCAACTTCTCTGTTCAGCGGCCCAGTTAGTGGCCCAGGCAGTACCCGCCTCGGGGAAGGAGCTTTCTGAGCCGCACCTAACTAGTCGACGCTGATTGGATACGGTTGAGGCGGGCCATCGACATTGGATATAACATTGAGTAGAAATTGTAGTGAAGTATGCCTGTGGGGAAGTTTTTCGATTTTCAAACGAAAACACACTTTAACATTGCAGAAAAACAGGCCTACCATTTGCCCTTGTCTAAGACGTTGCATTGCACTTTGCTAATGTGAATTCCTTAACACAGCGACACCTTGCTGCGTAGGTCTGTTTTGAGCGTTTGGTAGCCGCTACAAAGGTTCCTGTATGGAACGGATGCCGAAGGGAACTCAGTGATTGGGCGTAGGCATAACACTGAGACTTTCCAAGAAGTCCCTCAGTCGGAACACGCCTTTAGACAATGAACCTGGGCTTTTAACAAACCAGACAAACTCTTCTATACTGTCTATAAACTTTTTCTACCCTGACACACTTTGTAAGTGTGTTCAACCATGCATACAGTAGGCTGTTCAAGCAGTGATTTATGTGACACTTCTGAACAATGGCAGTAACTGCAGCTTTCTTTTTTTTTACTGTGGGATCTCTTTTTGACTCAATCTGTAAACACCTCTCCTGGACTTAACCTGGCAACTTTAAAATATTGTTCTGCACTCTGAACTCTGAATTATCACACTGCCTGTTGGCAGTGGCTATCTTCACACAGTGATAACATAGTATTCTTACTAAACATAGACATAGAACTGCCTGAAGGCCAATCTTCACACGGGACTCTAACTGCCACCTCAGCCGTGGAGTCTGTGAGAATGTGCAGTGGCATGTAAAACAGAATTAAACGTTTGGGATTTGTCCATTCGTGGGCACTCTTGGGGAAAGCTGTCTAGCCAGGAAAGTTTGCACAGACATAGATGTACCTTGTTTTGTATTGGTTTCTAATATAATGGATGTCAATGGAACCAGTCAACACGGCGGGAGGAGGTGAGTTGGACTTAAGATCATAGCTGTTGTACATCTGGACATAAACAATATCAACAGTTAACCTTAACAAACTGGCAAAAAGATGAATGAACTGTTAAAGGTCCCATGACATGCTATTTTATGGGTGCTTTAATATAGGTATTAGTGGGCCCCTAACACAGTATTTGAAGACGTTCCTGAAATTCAGCCGTGGTGCAGAATTACAGCCACTCCGAGCCAGTCGCACATTGAGCTTTCCCCAAACGCGCCGTTTCGGTGTCTGTAGCTTTAATGCAAATGAGGAGGAGAGAGGCGGGTCAAGGAGGAGGGTGGGCCCTGAGCAGCTTGCAGCCACGGTACCAAGCACTCTGTTTACAGTGGTGTATGGCAAGGCGCACACAGCCTTAAGCCGTGTTCTGTTAATATTCTAGAACACACAGAAGTCCTGGAGGTCTATATCTAAATAATATCATATTATGCATGGATATTTATATTGTATAATATATATTATCACAGCCAAAAGCTGTGTGAGCCTCCAGACGATATTATGAATCTCAAACGGCCGTGTCGGGTTCTCCGACGTCTCTTGTTCTTCCACGTCCACATCAATCTGAAGTAGACTGAACCACGACACGGAGGAGAAAGGGATTGTTGACCGCGGTTGTCTCCCGCCGGAGCCTTGCTGCCGAGGGACCACCACCTCCTGCAGCCCCGAGGCGGTGCTCTCTCGGCAGCGGGAAGCGGGGCTCAAGCGGGAGAAATTCGAGGCCAACAAACCCTTTCTCCTCCATGTCGTGGTTCATGTACTTCAGGGAGTCAAAGCCAATGTTCCTTTCCCCCAATTCATTCTCAACCATGGCTGAGATAACCCCCACTACGAGTCTCGTTGTGCAAATACCAGAGACGAGAGTCCGACGTGTTATGCGCCATAACACCAACAGCGTGTACAGCACTTTGTGTGTACGTGTGTGTACGACACACGCGTTACAGTCCTGGAGCTCTATATCTAAATAATATCATATACTACATAGATATCTATATCATATAATACATATTATCACGGCCAAGCTGTGTGCGCCTCCAGACGATATTATGAATCACAAACAACTTCGTCAGGTTCTCCGACGTCTCTGGTTCTTCCACTTCCACATCAATGTGAAGTAGACTGAACCGCGCGCTGCCTGCTGCCGGCTGCCCGCTGCCGGGCGGTGCTGCTTCGCGGCGGTGGTGGGAACTCATATTTATGTTAGATAAAAAGATTAAAAAATCTCATAAAGTGAGATTTTCATGCCATGGGACCTTTAAGTAAACTAGAGCTCCAGCTTTCTTCAAAAATAGATTAAATGGTACTATTATAATACACTAGTCTGCTTATAAGTGAACGTCTGTTGTGTTTCATCTCAGTGAACCGATCACCATTCTTGGTCTTCAGGTTAGGAGAATAGCAAATTATTCAGGGCAGGTGTAATGTCGCTGGCATATAGATGCTGTATACCGAAACATTCACCTGATTTTATTTGTGCGTGTAATGATACTTGATATGTTGTATACCTTGTGGCTGTTTAATTGTGTTAGAACTATCCATTTACCTGTGAGTTGTGCAAGACTGAGTTGTTGGTTAATGAGGTTCCCTGCTGGTACAACACAGGGGACTGCATTATGGTGTTTGTTTTTAAGCATTGGTTGGTAGGTGAGTACATTTCCCTCAGCTCTTGGATCAACGGTAGGAGTTTGTGGCTGGAGGAATACTTCCATCAACATGGGATGGGCATCCTGCCTTTTCCTTCAATGTTGTTAATTCTAAGATGATATGTTAATAAAAGATCAAGAAGATGTTTTCGTAAGTATTTATAAATATACATATTTTATTTTACTTGCTTAATTATGTTGAATGAATATTAATCTGGTTCTTGCATATCCATCATTGCCATTAATGTCTGCTCATGAGATGAGGGACGTTCTGCTGACGTCTTCAGATCAGGCTCTACGTCCTGCGGGGAAAGATCCCATCCTGGATCCACAAGACTTCAAAGCCAAGATGGACTGAACCAAACCAAGGTTATGATTTCGCATTGACCTAATGCAACATCAAACAGAACTGCTGTGCCTTGGAGGCCCCACGATTGACCAAAGGTTGCTTTGGTAGATGGCGCACGGGCCTAGGGTTCATGCCGCCCTCAAAGAAGCTTGGAGGTTCGGAAGCTCTTAAGTGTCTTTACACTTTAAAGCAGGGGTCGGCAACCCTAGGCACACGTGCCACCACTGGCACGTGGCAGCATAATCATTGGCACACTTGAGAAAAACATTGAAAAATCGTATCATAAATCATAACTACTGATTTTTTTTGCACTTTATTCTGTTTTTGGGGCATTTCCTCCCAGTGCAAATATGTTTAAATGAGTTACTGAAATAAGTGTTCTGAAATGGGATCAATTAATAGTTTTTAAACCTATGTTGTGAGTAATAGAGAGAAAATATTTAAAATATTGTTGCAAGTGGCCTGTATGCATCGCCTTCACATGGTTTTGCAAAGCTGTACATGTCTTAAAGATATTGATGTGGATGGTTCCAACATTCTCATATATTCTGTTTTTTTACATTTCTCAAAGTGCAAATATGTTTTTGAATGAGTTTCTAAAAGTGTTTTAAGATGGGACACATGTAATTATAATTGATGTGCCCATGTTGCAAATATAACAAAAAAACATTTAAAATGTTGATGCATGATTGTGGACTATATGGAAATGATACAATTCCAGGTCTTCTGGAAATGTTTTTGGTCATAATTCAGCTTAATATTTAATATATTGTTGTTTAAGGCACATTCATTAACGAAATTATCTCAAACTGGCACTGCATCTTGGAAAGGTTGCTGACCCCTGCTTTTAAGAGTGTTCAGGAAACGCCTCAGAAGTTCGTGGACTATAACATAAAACCGGAGAAACTGATTGTTTGTGAGACTAGACTTCATAACAAGTATGGATGCCCGGCAGGGACGTCTTTGCTGAATCAGATGATGTTATTAGAATTGCTTGCGGTGTTTGCGCAATTTTATGAAGTGGACTCAAATAATATTTATTACGAGAATCAGAGTGGACACTGTACGGAAAAGGATTGGGCCACACATGAGAAAAAAACATCTAGTTCTAATTTTACTCGCAGAATTCCATATTTCCAACTTTAATCTCAGAACTCCGATTTCTCCCATTTATGGCCCTCATCCTCTTCCGTAGCATTGGCAGCTTGTCTGGGAAGCTATCTTCCGTCATCTTCACAAGTCCAAGGGCCGTCATCAGCCAGAGCAGGGGAAACAAACCAATCAGAGCCAAGGAACGGGCGACACATGTGACCCACATCTGTGTAGCTGATGAAACAGCCCCAACGGCGCTGCTCTAGTCATCAAGCCCGACCCATAGATAACCAGGTTCAGGCCAATCACCGGTCATCTAATATGGGCTACTTTGGAAGTTTGAACCATGGACCTATTAAAGAAGGTTTGAACTAGAGGGATGAGCAGCAGATGAAACATGAGCTATTAAGCTCGACTCGTTTACTATCGATAATAGACTTCATTTGTTAAATATACTTTCTCCCTTTAACAACTTCACACAATTCAGTCAAAAATACATTGGAAGATGTTCCCAAAAATACCAAAACGGATCAGTCTTAAATTGGAACGGGTAATTTTCTTTTAAGAACAATATGTAACATTGACAACTGTTTAAAATTAGTACTGCAGTTCAAATACACATTAAGAGGTCTCTGCTCCACACAGAGCATCATGTGCTGAGGGCAGTTATTCTAACTAAATGACTGCAGGTTGGTCCGCTATGTGCCTACAACTCCATATAAACCAGCACCAGCTCATGGCCATCCGTGTTGTACTGCTTCTGGGCTCTCGGTGAGGTGCTCAACCGTTCCAGCCCAGCTCTTGGGATGGAGCGAAACAGGAAGAGGTCTGCCAGCTCAGACAGGATGGGTCGACCTCAGGTGAGACCGGGTCGGCTGCAGCAACATCCGGTTATTCAGGTATGAGAGGTAGTACCAATCATCACACACCGGCAATACAGAAACTGATGTCCCGACCCTGATCACACATCTAAAATGAGTATTTTCGACCAACACATTCACTTTATCTCTGATTATGTATCATGGCCGTTTTAAGATTTATTATATAGATGGAGAAACGTAATTTCGGACCTCTATGTAACTTGTTCAATTCACTTTCACTATAGCTCTTAGATTATCTTTAATAAAGTAATTGTGGCATACTGCACAGCTGCCACGTGGCATGCGATGTGATCGCTGAACAATGACCCAAAAACTATATATAACACAATAGTATGCAAATGTTTCCAAAATGGAGGTTATCATTGCGATGGGCAAGCCCTATACACTAGAAATGTGTACATAAATGCATCTTGCATGTGTAAAACATTTACAAAAGTAAAGCCTTGCCCTGTAGCTTCCCATTCACGTACTATGCCAGATTTGGCCCCTTCTGGCGTCCAGGCCTGAAAACCGGCCTAACGCCAGCTTGTGTTAATTTGCTCTGGCATATGCTATGCACTAAATACAAATTGGCTAATTGGTGTAAAGCAAGTCGATTTTGAAACTATGGCATACATTCTAAATGTGTAACTACCCTTATTTTACTTTGTCGACCTACTCTGTGCAGTGAGATACGTCTCGTCTCACCAAAAACATGGCAAGATTTAATGACGGCTATACTGTCACTCTCGCGCAACTGTCCCCACAATCGAAAAACAAATTTTATCCTATTGTATAATCATGTCCAATCCCCATTCATATAAACGTGAGGGGAAGATTTGTGTGGTGTACGATGCACAAAGCAAAGAATTTTGTGGCAGCAAAGAAAAAGTAAGCGTATTGTGTCGATTTTTGAGGTATTTTCTATTTTTTCAGTAGTTTTTAAGAACTACTTTTACTTTAGCAGGTTTTGGTTGAAGTATTGTACTTAGATACATATTAAACCACACAAGATACTGAGTAAAAACTTGCAGGCAAGCATGTCAAGAATGACAAGATGCATGATGCATTGGCCTGAGAATTTGAGTTCACCTAGCAACAAGCCTAGCTTGTTAAGGTGTTGCTAAGATGTAGTCGGTCTGCTGAATGAATAATGGCGGACTGTCCTATCAGGTCAAGCTTCAAGCTTAAACTTCAGTTATGCACTTGAAATAGTTGGTCGTTTTGTGTAGGCTATTGAACAAATGATTCAGAGATTAGAGTCTTAATATCAGATGTCCAGCATATAGTGTGATGACACTACTTGAAGTCAAAGTAGGCTATAGACTAAAATAGAAGGCCTTAATGTATGTTTTGTTGGGTTTGAAAAAAGCAAATCAAGTCTCGATAACCAATAGATTCAAGATATTCAAGATAAGTTTAAAAGTTCTTATGACATGATGTAAAATTCATCAAAATCACTGTTAAAAGTTAACCCTGATTAGAGATTTTGGATCCCCCCTTTATGAAAACTTATGATTGGTGAGGCATTACTTATGACCAGTAAAAAAGTAACTAAAACTGTACTTTTACTTGAGTTGCTTTGTAAAAACTTTTTCCACCTCTGCCTATGGCATAGTTAAATGAATTTATGCATAAGAATTGTAAGATGAACAGCAATTAGGGAGTGCATTATGCTGAACAGCAAGCACCAGAAATGAGTGACGGTTGCAATGGGAAGAGACTTACATGTCTCACTTCGCAGAACAAAATGTCAAAAATATTTCTATGTCCATGTTTACGCAACTTGTTTTACCCGTTTACTAAATAAATCTTGTCTAGTAGAATATACTAGGGAACGTCACTTAACACTTCCACATTCACATTACTCAGATGCTTGATGGGCTTTATGAAAATAGAACAAATCTTTCCCAAAACAGACTAAACAACGTATATGTGGCTATTGCTGTTCAAGTAATCAAAAATAAACACAAAAGGCTTTGGGTTTTAATCCCTCTAAAACTAATTATTTTGTCAGAAACGGGGATTGTAATCGTATAAGTTTCATCATTTACTCATAAATGCATCAGTTTTACATTACATGCGTTGAGTTTAAAGGAAACTGGAAATCTGTCCCTTGTGACATCACAGATGGGCTTGTCCACCTAGATGGTCGCTGGATAGATCAGTCTACCAGCCTACCCAGTGGACTGTAGCAAACGTTGCTCATCTATCCATCACAGATCTAGGTGGAGACGCCCACCTGTGATGTCATAAGGGGCAGATTTCCAAAACGGCCTGTAACGGCTTATCAGCCCACACCTGCTGGCATGCCATGGGACCTTTAAGGGTTCTTTACATAGCAAAGATCACCTGCTTGATGCTCTAATGGCCTAGTAACAGACAACTTACCATTGTCCAGCATGTTTTTGGGAATGAGTTGTAATTTATGGCAATGACTCACAAATCAAATGAATAACTCCAAAAGGACATGGGAATAATGTCAGAATGTGAAAGGTCTGTGATGTTCAGTTGAACTCCCTCAACCTGGACGTTATTAGTGCTCATTTTAGCTTCCACTCAAATCAGGTCTTATTAATTTCTTCATAAAACCTTTACCAGACTTGACCAAAATGTTCAGTAAGACCTTTAGCTGCAGAGCTTGCTGTTCAGAAAGAGAAAAAGAGAAGCATTAATATCAACAGTACAGAACAAGACAATATACATTTTAAGGTGAAGGTATGATCAAAATAGGATTTATTGAAGAACAAAAACACTTAAATCGGTAAATCTGTTACACATTATACAAAATTTTGGAAAAGTCTAAGTTGTTACATTCCAAAATGTCAGTATATACAAAATAGTAAATGAGGCCTTTAGAGACTCATCTATTCCTGATCCATCAGGCAGCAGGGGACTGTGTATGCTTCTACGGATGTGGTGAGTACTGGTATAATGGAGAGACTTACAACAATCGATACCGATACTACCTTTCAAAAAATAAACCAGGCCACGATGGCAGCAGCTTGTCCCGGCTCTTCAACTTCCAACAGCAGAATCCACTTTAGCATAAAGAAAGATAGGGGGCGCTAAATGAAAAATATTCTTCTGTACAATGGTGCAGCTTCACAAAGAGATCCACTTCCACTAAATAGTGATAAATATTGAACTGGATCGCTTAAGTCCCAGTTTAAGTCAGCCAATTCAAAGCCAATTTGTTAGCTCTTTGTGAAACTTCACCTCAGTCTTAATTATTTTTGCCAAACATTTCGGATTCTAATTGTAATTTAGACTTCCGTTACATGAACAATATATTTCCAAAAATTAAAAAAAAAGTACAAAATGTTCTTAAGTAGTTAAATTAAGAGCTCTACTCTGAAAAAAGGACCCAATCACAAACAAAAAATTAAATTCTGTTTGCTATAAAACACCTCAGGTCTTCATAACAAGACAAACAGGCTTCTTTTCTTGTCTGATCCTTACCATGGAGTCAAGCAGGCAAAGGTGTTCTCAAAGCCATTCATCCCGCATGGTAGATCAACCATTACCTAGAAGAAAACTGTCAACAAGGTTTAGCAGTAACGTGTGCTTTAAAAAAAGCATTGGCTTCAATACACTGTACACCGACATGCACAGTTACGTCAATATCTAAGCAAACTCAACAGTGTTTGCCAACCCCTTGAAGATCACTACGGGGTTTACATTTTCCAAACTCAATATCTGAAAACAATGATAAGTACTTGACCCTACATTTTGAGCGTTGCGCTTGCGTTCTCTGCGCACTTAGTGCAGAACTCCACTGAGACGTGGTTCTTGTCCACGTGAAGGCAGACGCCGCCTGACGCATGTTTCTCCTCCACTTTGATGCGCTTCCTGGGTTGCGCATAGTCGTGGTCATTTAGGTTGGCTGCCTGGAAAAGTGAGGAAGATAATTTCATCCCACTCACACCGCTTAGCCTGGACAGGAGCTGGCCTAACATGCTCTCGTTGGCCAGAACAGCACGCAGGTACCTGGCCTCATCTTCCAGCTCCTCCACCCGCTTGTTGAGCCCACAGTTATCCTGCTTCAGTGTGTGGTTCTCGGTCGAAAGCAGTCCAACTTTCTTCTCCAAATCGTTGACGTATTCCTTCTTCTTGAGCCGGTTCATTCTGGCGGCAATGGCGTTTTTGTTGACCATGGAGCCAGCCCGGTGCTCGCTTTTCTTAGACCTTGCCTCGAACGGCGTTCTCTCTGGAGATGGGCTTGCGGATGCTTCGAACATGGAATCGTCGTCCTTCATATTGTATACACCCCAGTCGTTCAGCCCCACGTCGAAGAGCGACAAGGTTGTGTCTTTATCGCCGGTCAATTCTAAGTCATCAATACCAAACAAATCGAGCTCCAATCCTGTGCCGTCATCCTCTTCATGTAGGCATGGCAGATCATCTACCGTCTCCACAGCATCTGTGACTTCGAATTCAGGGGACTGCACCTCGTGCCTCTTGATTGAACCTCTCCTCCTTGTGATCATTGTGGCTAAAATATGAGACAAGATAACTATCCACCAGGTTGTTTGCAATCGCTCCGAATCTGTTGGAATAAAGAACAAGGGAAGAGGTGGTGAATGTGTATTGAATTGCACTGTTTTCTTGTATTAAAGTTTTGGTTTCAGGATATGTCTCGTTGATAGGACATTTGATAAGTTAGAAACGTGCTTATCCTGCATTGCGGGGCTGAACTAGAAAAGGAACTCCACTAACTGACCTGTAGAAGAGGATCTCCACTAACTAACCTGTAGAAGAGGATCTGGACCTAATTGACCTGTAGGAGAGGATTTTGCCCTAATTGACCTGTAGAAGAGGATCTCCACTCACTGACCTAGAAGAGGATCTCCACTAACTGACCTGTAGAAGAGGATCTCCACTAACTGACCTGTAGAAGAGGATCTCCACGAACTGACCTGTAGAAGAGGATCTCCACTAACTGAATTAGAAGAGGATTTTCACTAACTGAACTATAGAAGAGAATCTCTACCAGCTGGTAAAATGGCGCCTTAATTTGCCACCAACGTCAGTGCGACGCAGGTTAACAAGGCCATGACATATAACCGGATAACCACGAATAACGTGGGCCCCTTGCGACACATTACCACTTGCATAATTCGATCAAAGGCTATTGAGAGTAGCAGTCAGTGCACATTGAGAAAGCTTTTTAACAATGTACGCCAGCACGTTTCATAACCGAGGCGGCTATCATAAGCTAACAAGCTAACTAGCCCCAAAGTGACGCAGCGTTTCGTGAACAGCTCGGTTCTTCTGTTGATACATACCTTCACCGCGCTGGACCAAAGCCCGATATGCTGGATGTTTTAAAGATTGCTAGCTTTGACTTCTATGGTGAAAAACAACCACCTTCTCAGTGAAAGTCATGGACCTATTAAAGAGGTGAAAGTAGAGAACAATGGCACTTCAAGGGTTTCCGCGTTGGCAGCGTTCTTCTTCGTGGGATTCCTGCTGCTGTGCTCATTTCTCCGTGGTCTTCCGCCCCTACTGGACACTTGGTGATACTGTACACTCTTTTAATTAAGTCATGTTATGGATTTACACTACCAAAAAGCTAACATAAAATCCAAGGCTACACTGCAAATTAAAAAACATTGCATAATTTTTGTTAAAACTTGTAATGTTTAACCAAACATTGATATTACTTTCAATAGATACCAATGTGCTAGTCTCAAGGAAGCATACAGTTCACCTAAAACAAACAACTCTTATTCAAGCATTGTATTTATATCTTTATCTATCTGTAGATATATCTATATATCTATATCTATATATAGGGGAGAGTGGGGTAAGATGAGCCAGTTGATAAGTTGACCCGCCTCCTGTATTTAGGCAACTGTACACATTTGATATAATTTGACCATCAATTCAAGAAGTGTAGCAACCATAATTACTATCTGGCTGTGATGGAGGGAAGCACAAGTTGCAAGAATGTTTTTTTTCCACAATAAACAGTTTTTTGCTTTTCAAAGTAAGTTAACATACATTATAATAAGTATAATGACAGCTATGTCAAAGCTAATGTATTCACGCGTAAAAATATGTCATACATGTTGGTGATTTGCCTAGGTATAAAACCAAGGGAATAATTTACACAAAGTTTAGCCTGAATTTTTTAAACCAGGCAGTTTATTCCTTAATCGTTGCTGTGGGGCAAAGTGAGCCGTTCAACCTATTCCACCATGATGCACTGAAGTTAAAGTATAACTTCTCCAAAGTATGAAGTGGTATTTCAATGTAGTATTACACAACTGATTTGGTTTTTCATATTTTAAACATTGTAGAAAAGCTATGATGCCAAGAGAGAAAGGAGATGGAGAGCAGACACTGATGCCGAGGGTGAAAATCCATCAAAGCAGGGGCAAAAAACGGAAATATTGACAGGTTTTATATATATATATATATATATATATTTTTTTTTTTTTAGGTTACCTTCAGCAAATATACAAGCCTTTTGGAGGAAAATTCATCAACTTGAAAAAGTAAATTGGTGAAAATTTTCATCTAACTTCTGTCTTATTTCTTTGCATGACATGAGTAAAAAATGGTGCATCTTACTACCCCACTCTCCCCTATATGTATTCATTATATCTCTAAAGAAAATGGAAACATAAATGCTGGTGAAACACAGGGAACATTGTTTAATTGTGTTGTCAGAATTAAAGGAAGAGAAAGGCTATTACATTTGGTATAGCACCAAGCTGAGTCAAAAAAAGTAAGGGTTAACCCTACCCATATGTGGAGTGACATTTGGACATACATTTTCCACAACTGCACAACCGGAACACAAACACATGAGAGAAAATAGAAAAGGAACATTAGGGGGCTCATGTGGATTTTTGAATAGCATTCAACATGTACTATATTTCTTTAACATCAACATTAGCCCAACAAAAACAGATTCAGTGGCTTCTGAAATTAATTGAATCTAAAAGAGTTGCAGTCCAGATTTCAGTTTGATGACGTCACCGAGGGACCATGGCAGGCTGCCGGCCGCCTTCGCGGCCGCCGAGGCCCCGGGGGCGTTCTGTGCAGTGATCTCCAGCTCTACTGGCTGGTCAAACACAGCCATGGTGGAGTAGCTCTCCACCATCATCCCGGAGGGTTCTTCTGACTGTCCAGGGACTTTGCCCAGTGGATAGTTCTTCCACATCACTTTATCCGTACACACCTGCCACAGAGAGCCCTTGAGCAACGCAGCGCTTTCTGCCGGGAAGTCGGCACCGGGTTGGCCCTGAAGAAACGCACCAGCGTCGCAGTCGGATACCGGCCGGCGTGGAGCATGACGCAGCTTCTCATGCAGACTCTCCAGTGTGTATATGGGCTGTCCTCTCTGCTCGGCAGCGAGGTCGCCAGTGTCCTCATGGGCACCTTGTGTGTAGATACTGCAGAGCTTGAACAGCTTGTGGCGGGTCTCGGAGGGCAAGGGGTGCTCCATGTCGTCCAGGATGAGCTGTAGGAGGTGCTTGGTGCTGAAACAGGGAGCGTCCAGACAGGCCGTCAGCAGCTGCTGCCATCTAAGTTGAATGCGGTTAACAAATATCATGTCTTTGATTCTCGCTTTCTTCTGGACTTTGGTTTCAAAATGGCAATCCGGTTTATTGATGTTGCAGCCGATGACCTCAGAGATCCAAGCGGAGATGTAGAACGCCCTGTGATCGTTTGGCTCATTCGAAAGCTCCTTCAATTCCACAAAGAGTTTCTCCAGAAGAATATGGATGAAGAATGGTGAGTTAAAGAGCTTCAAGAGGGGGAGCCAAAAACGCAGATATATTTGGGGCAGTTGGAGAGGAGTGGAATGGAAATCTTCAAGCGCTTCACAATCCAATGATTCCAGCTGAGCAATGGTCGGGATTAAGAATCCATCTTCAACCAAAACATCAAAAAGTGTTTCAAAAGAGTCTCGCGCAAAGTGTTTGATCTGAGCGATGACCCAGCTGACCTCTTCAGAGAGGACCGGCTGCTGACCGGGCAGGGTCTTCTGGAGTCCATCAATAGAGTTATACTGTTCTTTTGAAAAAGAGATGAGCAGTTCTCGCGCAGTGTTGTAGCATTCAATCTCTTTATACCTAGCAATAATCTCTTCTTCCTGCCGTTTCAGATCTTCCTCCTCATCATCCTCTCCTTCTGACTGTGAGTTCCAGCTCTCGTTCACCCCTCCTCCCAGCTGTCTGGACCAGTACTCCTGCTGTAGCCAGTTTAGAATGAGCTTACAGCCCTTTCTACACCAATTTAAATTCGGCAACTTTCGGTGTGTGAAGTCATGCCTAAGGTTTACAATCCACTCAGGGAGGTTTAATCTGCCAGCCAGCAGTCTCAAAGGACGGGCCACTCTCCCCTGCTGCCGTTCCGTGATTAGATTGACAAACCTCACCAGCGCTGTCCCATACAGGAGAACCAGGTCGTCCCCCTCCAGCGTCCCCGATCGGTCCAGGATCTGGGCTCTCACCAGGTCTGCCGTGACCTCCACGGCCACCGGGGTGCTGTTGGCGAACCGGACCTTCCACGCTGATATTCTATGCAAGGCATACTTCTGCAACGAGGAGTCCTTTGAATATAGATATTCCAGCACCTGATCCCACTCGGCTTTGTTAAGCCATGCCACCACATGGCGCTTTTTCTCGGAGCTCTTCTTCTTCATTTTAAACACTTGTACACTCGGTTCACGTCAGCTCTATATCTTTTTAAGCTGATAATGAAAACTACGAACGTATATTTTCTTCATTTAGAAGTACCCGATGCTTGATTTGAGCTGGTTTGAGGAGGCCACTTTGATATCCGGTCCGTACTGCACATGTGCGCAATACTGCGCATGCGCACACGCGTCCCTTTACGACTGCCTGAACATACAAGCCACGCCAATGTGATTATATCATAGCTATGTTAATGATTTAAAAAATAATTTCTGGCTTCACGATGACAATAACTTATATAAATTATACGATTAAATAATAAATATTCTTATTGAAAAATTAAGCCGCGAGCCGATTGATCACGTATATTCATGTAACTTGCCGTAAAGTGATATGTACAGATCCGGTGTTACACCGAATTCTGCGACCTACCGAAAAATGTGACCTCAGGGGGCGCTGTTGCACATTTTCTGCAACATGCACCAGTGGATTATAGCAAAAACATAAATAAAACATAAGATCTCCCCCCACCGGTGGGTCTTTCTTTTCTTGATACCAACATTAATTCTAAACAGCGTTTTACACAGTAGCCTATAATAGGAAATGCTCAAAGGTAAATCAGCACAATTTAACACTGACTGTAGTTTTTTATGGGTAAAGAAGCAATGGTGAAGGACCGTACTAAATCATTGTATGGGTCTGTAAAATGCTAATCAAATCAAAACAAATGTATTTTTTAAACACCTTTAATAAAAAGGTCATTGGGTAGGGGGAGATCTTATGTTTTATTTATGTTTTTGTCATGCCTGTCTACGTACATGTCTACATGTCTGCTTCAAACTCGTGCATATTGCAAAAGAATATGCAACAGCGCCCCCTGGGGTCACACCTTTCGGTGGGTCGCAGAATTCGGTGTAACACCGGAATGAATCGACAACACCGCCCTCTCATCCTCTCTGTATTTCATACACAATACATGCTACACACTTTCTCCGTTCATATTGTCATAATAACCTGTTGCCACCATTCCGAAAGCCATATCCTCTAACTCTGTTCTCTAACCTTTCTTTTAATCTTTAAATGCAACTAATCTGCTTTAGTTGCATTATAAACCTCGCTCTGACCCACCCACATGCCTATTTTCTTCTCATTAATATGTTCCTGCTTTAATGACTGTATATACAAACTCATTACATATAACCCCAACAGCTGATGCCAATATGAATCCTATCAGGAGTACGCTCAATATCTTCCTCCTTATAGCAATGAGGCCCACAGCCAAGTCTGAGCAGACTACTACTTGTTGAGGTTACACATCCTCCTCCCATTATGGTGTACATCTAACAGCAGTAAAGACAGGCAATCTTCTGGTAGTTCCCTGCACTGACTGTTAATACACCGCAAACCTCATTCTTCTTCTCAGGATCCATAGTTATATCTGTAAAAATGGGTAGGCTATAGAATGATCCCAGACCCCAACCCCCTCCGAGTTAGCCATAGTATAACAATACCAGAATGTTTGGATGGTTGTGTGGGCTAAGCAGGCTTTTGAAATGTGGTTGATAGGGAGAAATACAGCAAAACTGTTTTACGCCATTGCTATATCCGTTTGGGAGGTAGGCCTAGGGAAGCTCAGAGAAGGTGAGCCTATTTTCGGAGACACACAGATGGTCAAAAGAGAAAAGAAAAAGTGGAAAGGGGCGATCAGCATTTGTTATTTCGGAATTTACTGTTGAATTTAACCTGAATAAGCAGTCCTCTCTCAGTTTATACAGGGGAGATATATCTTGGGCAGAGGAAGTACCTTTTAAGGTATTGTAATGACTTTGCCGGTGACATAACAATGTCCAGTCATAAGTATTTGAAGGAACTTTAAATGTTACAAAAACCAGCTCACCGAAACGCGTAATCAACGGCAAAAATCCCACACAAAACAAACACTGGTTACCTGGGCAACCCCCCATCCCGGTCCCCCCGACGTGCAAGCCCCCACCCTCCTGTTCTCCCAAGGCCCTCCCCCAGCTGACCTGATGATTCGCCCCCCACACTGATTGACAAGAAGAACATTGCAATACATTCACACAGAACAACTGGCATAACGGACATTGAAATACAATGCAACACATAACACACAAACTATTTAAATGTCCCAGGGTCGCTACAGTATTACCAACTCATTCACTCACACACAAATCGTTTAATTATTTAGATGGAATTTACAGCAGTTATTGTATGTAACAGGTGTGGACAAGCTTAGAGAGGCCTAAGGGAGGGAGGACTGGAGAAGAGGGAAACATAGAGAGGTCCTGTGTGAAATGTAAGTTTAACGGCAAAATTGTAATAGTTTTATGGCATGTTGAGCTCAAAGGTAATATCTACTGCATATGTGTTCGCTTGATCCTGGGGCCATGAACGCAGGCCTATTGGAGTGTGTTACATGGGGCCCCCTGTCCCCGCTACCTGTCACTCAGGGAGGTACGTCTACAATCATTCAGACACAGCAACGGTTTGGTCTACGGTGGAACCGTTTTCTTGAACGGTTCCACCGTAGACCTATATTTCAATTTAAAAAACAAAACCACCAGATAAGTGTGTCTGTGTCCGGTAAAATCAACGATTTGAAGAAGGGTCCATAAAGATGTATTTAGGTAGATGTGGATATATATTTTTTATAAATTATGCCATTTCTACCAAATTAAACTCAAGGCATATTGCTCTTGAATCTTAACTACAACACCATTTAAGTGTGGATCAAAATAGAGGGCAAAAGAGCAACCAAGGAAGGAAGGCAAATTAAAGGGGATGAGTAATACAATTGTAAATGATTGTGAATCAAAATACAGGTCAGCAAATGGTACCTATTAGTGGCCCCTTCCGCTCACTGGGCTAACAAAGGTTTAGGCCATGTCATGCCTTTAACAGTGAAATATTAAAAGTTATGCTAATGAGATGTGTATCTCTGATGCAGTGCTCCGTGGAGACTGTGGGGGGCAGAAACACTCAAGGCAGCTTGCGGCGCTCCGGACATTTAGAGTAGAAGAAGGGTTCGGAAAAGGCGAAAATGGCGGTTCCGTTTGAAGAACAACAACTTGCTCAAAAGGTTTACGCTGCGTTAAAGGTAACATTGTTGTCCTTAAACTAAGTTAAAACACAATTACGCGCGTACATGTTGCGGAAAACGTGTGCCACGGAAAGTATAAATGCATGTTTAACAAAGGATTAAAGAAAGAATTATAATAAAGAACGCATTAAACAATGCTCAAAGGTGTGTGTGTGTGTGTGTGTGTGTGTGTGTGTGTGTGTGTGTGTGTGTGTGTGTGTGTGTGTCCTACTGTGTATCCTTGTTTCAGGCAGCATCATGTCCCTTGATAGAAGGGCTGCATCTTCTAGAAGCCGACAGAATGCATACTTTATTGTGCACACCCTCACAACATCGCACGGAAATACTAGCCTGGATCTGCAACTGGTGGGCTACGTACTATCTACGTATTATATGTTTCATGCAAAAAGAAGATAGGTCAAGCACAATGCTTAAAGTGAACTATACAAACTGTGTAGCCTGCACAGCAAAATACAAAGAACGTATTCCATTCTGCCTATTTTTGCAGCGTCAACCCAAACCCGAAGAACGTGAAGACTTCAGTCATACAATCCAAAGACCCAAATGTTCAAACAAAAGGCAGGATAAAATGTATTATTTATTAATTATATATAGGCTACATACATATATGCACATGTCTGTGCATATGGGTTGCAAGACGAAATTGCTCAATGTTATTTTATTTTACAAATATTTATTTATGATATTATTATTGTGTGCTACCAACAGAAATGGCTATGCTTGGGCGAGAGTTAATGCTGTGCAAAGCAGAGGACTTTGATCTTATCCAGGTAAGGTACACCACAAACATCAAACAACTTGTTTATACTCCTGGAGTGTTGGTTAATTAAAATAATATAAATATAATAATCGGTACTTTCCACTCAGGGCCATGTAAAGCCTTTGCGCCAACTACACTTCCTGGAAGAGCTTCTAACCCTTGTCCCAGGTGGTTTCACAGAGAGTGAGGTGGACGGAGAGGGCCTGCTGAATGAACTCTATGCTGATGAGAACAGAGCCCTCCTCACACACATGCTGAGGCCCACTCTCAATCCCTGGCCGGCACACATCAAGTAGACTAGCTTTAAGTACTTTTAGAAACTCAACAAACTTTCTCAAACATTCTGTTCATTCACTAAATGCTCTGTGAATTTCAGCTCTGTTTACAATCTTCGTCAACCCCGTAGGTATTTCTCCAACGACCAAACCTCAGCAGTTAGCCAACCAAGTCAGGAGGAGTCTTCTGATGTGGCGGCTCTCCTGCAGGCAGCTGGGAGAGTCCTGAAAGAGCTGCAGTCAGAGGTGAGGATCTGTCCAACGCTGCCCCAGGTATTGTTTGTTTACGGTGCCACTGAACCTGCTCTACCCTTTTGTTTCCTCCCATCAGTGTGAATTCTTACACAGTGAATGTCAGAGTCTGGCAGGGTTTTCTCCGTGCGCCCTGCGCGTGGCAGTGAGCGACCTCTGTCAGCTGACGGCTGCCTTCAGCCGCGTCTACGAAACAGATTTCAAAGACTACTGCAGAAGAAAAGCCCCCCCGCTGAGTGCAGCAACGCTCGTCTTCCGAAGGGTGCACCGGCTACTGCTGTCCTGCAACACGGTGTGTGTGTGTGTGCGTGGGTGTAGTTTGTGTGTCATTTATATTCAGCTTGAAAACCGTTTTGATCTGTTGTTTGTTTGTGTGTCAGGAGTTGAAAATGCTAGAGGAGTTGTCGCAGGCCTCTGAGGCCTTGACGGAGAAGGCATGCCAGCTGCAAACGCAGCCTTGTTACTGGAGCCACGGGGAGAGGTGTACATTACGTGAGTAGTACATGTTTCATTCTGAGGCGGTATTTGTATTTATTTTTTCTGTGTGTAATGTTAAAAAGTGTTTTGGATGGATGCTAATTATTTTCTGCTGGTTTAATGCCAATAAAAATAGTGGGAATTATCTTAATTTTGTAGTTGTAGTTTAGTTGTACACAACAGACTTCAGATTAATAAATTAAAGCCTGTTGACCGCCAAGCTCACATCAGATAATGGGGCGTTTCACTTTCTTTCGGTTCATATTTATATCGACCAATCATGTTGCTGGAGGCGGGAATCTAACCCCATTATTGGCTTGCAGTGAACACAAACTCTTGGTCTGTTAAAAAAGTCTAATCCAATCAGTTGGCCACTGTAGAAATACACTAAAATATCTGTTCCGTCTCCCCCTATTAGCTCTCCTAGAACCACATAGTAGGACTGCTTAGTTATAGATAGATTAGTTAGAGTGGGTCACTTAATGATGACATCTATGGCTAGCTAGCCAAATGGCCAGTTCGATTTGAATCTGTAATAAATCATTAATTTGGAAAAACAGGAGATTAACAGCCTAAAGCAAAGTGCAAAGATACTTCCCTTTTATTATTCTTGAATTTTTTTCATTTGACACTGAATGTAGTTATGAGAAGTTATCAAGTCGCTTGCATTTAGACTGGTTGAAAAGATGTACTTGGAAATGCAAACATTTCATTTTCTTTCTCACATATTGTACTTCTTTTTCAGCCGACCAGCTGGAGAAAATCACCCGACAGTACAAAGACTTCCTTTCCCAGCAAGAGAAATAATCTTTTGAACCTTTTTCCTTCATGCAACAATATTGAACTCCTTTAATTTGCATTCCTTACGTTACGTTATTCCTTGATTGTCCATACCTATTTCCCATAAACATGAGTCCCATTAGTTTGTATTTTAATATTGTTTTTATATAAGGCTACATGTGTTTTATAGTTCTGTCTTTAAAGAAATTGGCCTACTATAAGACAAGGTAAACCGTCCGTTAATAAATAAAAAGAATGTTAAACCTACACTCACTTTATTTCTGCACCAATTGGCTGTTTTCAAAAAACGTATTGGAAGTAGAAAGTTTCTCATGAATGCAACACGTCCATCCACTTTGGAAAACCAAAGAAGTTCTCGTTTGGCCTTTCCAAGGTGGAGTGTAGGGCTGTTGAAGAGACTTTGAAAAAATTGACGTTGAATTACATTCCTGATACATTTTTTCCATCCCGGAGGACATTTCTAGATAATCATATTGACACCAGAGTGATTTTTCAAGAGAAACCAACAGCACAGGGTTATTTTTACCTTCCAGACCCCCTACACTTATTGGGGAAAAGCCGTTGGAGAGGCGAAGAAGGCAGACTCACATCAGACAAACGCTATTCAAACAATCACTCAAATGTAAAAAGGATTCAGGTTTTCGGACACAGAAACAACCCTATTCTTAACAATAAAAATTCTATGAAGAATCTTGTTAGTGATCTCTTCTTTTTCGCAATTCTACATTTGTGTGGCGTGGTCCAAGGCAAGCACGTCGCCAGGGAATTTCAAAAGCTGAAGTCTACAGTGAAATATCGTGATAGGAAGATTGTGAATAAAATCTCATTGGGTGCAGATTGCAGAATTTTCTGTCTCTAATCTATCCAATTTACAAGGACATGACAAACAAGGGATGTACGAGGGCCGGGTGCTGTGGAAGGGCATTTAATCTGGATTGTATTTCAACGTATTTATGTCAACTTCAGTTCTGTTCCACATAAAAAAAGCATGTGTGGTGAGCAGTTGTTAAAAGCAGAGCCGAGCACAAGTCCTGCTTATGAAATGGGGCCGCTTTGTAGGGGGCTTACGAAGATAAAATATAAAGGCTTCAAGGTTTCGTAAGACATTCTTTCAGTTTACCTCCAGTATACGGTTCAACACTGAACAAGATCCCTGCCGACGTCAGGACCGCAGTCGCTCACCAGTCTCCGCCAGAGACTCAACTGTTCAGAGTTCAACTAGACTCTAGACAAGGGATTCAAGACCCACCTGTTCAGAGTTCACCTGGACTCTGAACAAGAGACTCAAGGCTTACTTGTTCAGAGTTCACCTGGTGTCTGCACAGCATCCTCCCTTACTCTCCTTAACACACCCCTCTTACACACTTAGTGTGTTGTAGGTCCTGGCACTTACAAATAGTACTTAGCATTGTGTAGCATCTTATCCTTGATATCTTGTTGTATATGGGGAATGGGTTAACCTAGCATTTATAAATGCTTAGCACTTGGTTCTATGAACATCCTTACTGTACCGACAGCGATATTTGCTGTTTCACCTTCTGCCAAATTATTTTATGTTTTGGTGCGCTTCGGATAAAAGCGTCTACTAAATGTAATTCTAAAACATTTAGGCCACCAACACAAGTCCGATGTAGTGATAAGGAACACATCTCGGACATTGCTGGTAGGTTCAGGGATAGTAAATGATAAAGTTGTGAAATCCCAGAAATCTCACGCCTTAGAAAAAAAAGCCTTCGATGGAGGCGGACATCCCCCCTGACCCATGACGAGAATTAATTAAGTTTCTGCATTTAAATGAGGATTAATCAGTTTTGCGCTGTTATTCAACCATTCCCTCCCTTCCCAATTAGAAATGTTTCAAATTACTTAGTGCTTGATATATTTAATGTTATGAAAGCAAGCTCATTTGATGTGAACGACAACGGAAACTACATCATATAAACAAAATACAGCAGTAGTCAACATCAATCTAAACGTAGGTATAGTCCAGCACTCGCAACCCCTTTGAGCTCCCCCCCGTGGCCCGGCGGCCCGGGGAGGCCAGGTTGACCCCTGGAACTGTTCATCTTCAGCCTGACCTTGAAGATAACCATCTCAATGAGTCAGAACCCTAACCCTAGAACCCCTTCTGCATCAGCCACTCCTTGATCTCCTTGTCGTAGTGTCCTTTGATCCTGATGCTCATGGTCACCTCGTTGACCTGCGTCGGGCGGTCGGTCCCAGTGAGCCGCTTCAAGAGCTCCCTCACGGCCCCGTCCAGCGCCCAGATGTCCCCCTCCACTCGGCGCACCACGGTGGTCCTGCGGTTGCCATGGGAGATGTCCGTGTAGACGGGAATGTTGTGCATTCGTGACCGGCGGACCATGTAAGGCAGAGAGGGAGGCACGTCCGACGGAGGGGCCCAGCCGGACGGAGCAGGTCCGTCGTGTCGGGGCGGGACGGGGACCCGCGTCGGGGGGATCAGCCGTTCAACAAACACGTACTCCTCGGTCGTTTCCAGTGTCCCGCATGGTGGATTGTGTTCTCCGACAGCGACGCACATCGGCTGCAGCCGAATTACGGACGGACCGGGCAGCTGGAAGGCACACCTGAGGACCCTGTGCATCATTTTGGAACGCAAGGTGAAGCAGGCAGACATGTTACACCTCCATTGACAGCGGAGCCGGAAGTGCTCTTTTCTCCCATAGGAGGACATTCTCTGGAGCGGCGCCCTCTGTCGGTGTGGAGTGTTCGCGCACGACTAGATGACGCTGAGCTCTTGATAGGTTAAGCTTGTTTTGCTGTTAATATGATGCACGTTATCTCAGAAATAATTGGACAATGAAGTAATGTGGAGAAGAACAATAAGCAAAGTTTTTATTTTGTATTTACTTGCGGAATTGTTTTGTCTGTTCATTCAGCCCAAGGTAAAAACAAGGACAGCTCAGATGAGCATGGATCTATTGCAAGGAGTTTTACAAGGAAATACAGGAATGCAATACAACATAACAATATGGAATGAATATAAAAAAATGCATAAGATATTGAACTGTAGTATATATCTTTAGCTAGTTGTTAATGATGTTAACTGTTATTTATTATAGTCAGTGGAGCTTCTACAATGTAGAAGCTCCACTGACTGAAATCACTGCTCCTGCCAACATTGTCATTCCAATTCAGGTCAGAAAGGAAATATATATACTTCAAAAACAGCATTTAAACACTGTTTACCCCACACAATACACACCTAACCTTTATCATCAAGGCCTGGCCCCTTTGCTCCATCCGTTACATAACCATTGAAGCATTGATATATCGATATCCTGGTGAAAACCTTTGCTCTCTTCTACATACAGGTAGAGAGAGGGAAGGCACAGAGCTCAGGCAGGGGGAGGAATACCCAGAGGATAATGCAGATAACGGACCCCCAACAGAGGGGACTGACAACAGGGAAGCATCTCTGGCCCGTGTGGAGCGCCACGGATTAACCTCCGCGCCATGACACGGCAAGGGAACAGGACGAACAAGAGGAGGAGAAGGAGGCTGGGGAGGAGGGGAAAGGAGCAGGAGGCTCGGGGGTGAAGCAGCCGAAGAATCCTACTCACCTGGGGAAGGTCCGTAGAACCTTCCAAAACCGACGGAACAACATCGAGACCAGAGAGCAGGCCCGTCGCGAGAAGGCAAGCAAACCAAGCAATCGCTGGGGGCCCCGAGCTGGCCTGGGGCCCCAAGACAACGACTGGTTATTGATAAAATGCAACGACAAACGGATCGGCGATCGGCACATGCGAGTCCTAGCCTAGGGCGGCAAATGTGTTGAGGGCGCCCTCTGGTGGCGCCCCTTAATTAATTAAATTATATGAAAAAAGCGAAATAAAACATGTTTACCAAACATGTTCCCAAATGGAACGGACAAGGGAGGGGACAGGCGATTAATTGATAGCGCGCATTGAAACTCTCACTGTATTTCCGGCTCGGAAGTCTTGCTTGGGGCCCCCGAATTCCTTGAGGGAAGCCTGGGGTGCCCTGGCACTACCCCGTCCGACCAGAAGAAGGAAGCTGGGAATGCTCTACCGGGGCCCCAGCCAGGAGAGAGCTCAGGGGAGACCACCATGGAGGCACCCCTAATGAAGGTGCCAGCGGAGGGCCAAAGCCCCTGAATGAAGACATCCCCAGCGAGGAGTCCTTGGCTGCGGACACGGAGCCAGAGCATCCGGGGTAGAAAGGGGAAGGAAACACGGGAGCTTATCCTCATTGTTATCAGACCCATTAACCTATCAGTCACTTTTACAGTTCCAAATAAGATTAAGAAGCAGTGAGCATAATTATGAAGCTTCCGTTCTTGTCAGAATGAATAAAAGCATGTGGAAAGCTTGTGGTTTTGCATCGTAAACTCATTACCTTTCTCTACACTGTATATCATCCTAATTTTGACCTTGCCTGATTCAGAGGTATGATATCTTTGCAATGTAAATGCCAAAAATATAGTACCTATTTGGGGAAAAACCCACTGGGGGGAAACCACTGGACGCATTGCAGTGCTATCCTAGATAATTCAGAGGATATTTAAGCATTCAAATTAAAGCGAGCCAGGGAGGTGAAATGGAAGGTGTTTTTTTTTATAAAGCACGCGTGCGATTCATATCTCGCACGCACGCTTTACTAAAGCGTTTGTGGTCCTTAACACGCCCCCTACCTACCCTTTTTCATTGGTCAGACAGCGAAATGGATGGAAGCGTAACAAGAAAATTAATTATGCCCTGTTTTTCTAAATTAACGAGATACCTCAAAATCACAAGAGAGGCTCTCCTTCACTAAAGAGCTCTATTTCATATCCTGCCTTTTTAGTTGAATACAGTTTTATTTTGGTTTATGTTTGTGACGTTGGGAGGTAGGCTACTCGTGTCCTTAAGTAATATTGATGGCATTCTTATTAGTTTGTCGACTTGGAAGGCCTCAGGTCTTTGGGGTTGTTCAAAAGGAATACCCATTCTGATCTGATGTTCTGATCTGATGTTCGGATGTTTGTTCTGATGTTCGGTTATGATGTTATGATCTGTTGTTCTGATCTGATGTTCGGATGTTCTGTTCTGATGTTCTGATCTGATGTTCTGATCATTTTAATGTGATGTTCTGATCTGATGTTCTGATCTGATGTTCTGTTCTGATGTTCTGATCTGATGTTTTAATGTGATGTTCTGATCTGATGCTCTCATCTGATGTTTTAATGTGATGTTCTGTTCTGATGTTCTGATCTGATGTTCTGATCTAATGTTCTAATGTGATGTTCTGTTCTGATGTTCTGATCTGATTTTCTGATCCGATGTTCTGTTCTGATTTTCTGATCTGATGTTCTGTTCTGATGTTCTGATCTGATGTTCTGATCTGATGTTCTGATCCGATGTTCTGATCCGATGTTCTGTTCTGATGTTCTGATCTGATGTTCTGATCTGATGTTCTAATGAGATGTTCTGATTTGATGTTCTGATCTGATGTTTTAATGTGATGTTCTGACCTGATGTTCTGTTCTGATGTTCTGATCTGATGTTCTGATCTGATGTTCTAATGTGATGTTCTGTTCTGATGTTCTGATCTGATGTTCTGATCTGATGTTCTGATCTGATGTTCTGTTTTGATGTTCTGATCTGATGTTCTGATCTGATGTTCTGTTCTGATGTTCTGATCTGGTGAAGCTCTGTCTGAGCAGCGATGTATTTAAAGGGGTGATATCATGCTTTTACGACTTCTCCCTTTGCTTTAGGCCGTATTCAAAACATTGAGGTTCGGAAACTCTTACGTGTCTTTACATAAACCTTCCCTTCATCCAAAATAGTGTTCAGGAAATGCAAAAGTTTGTAGCCTATGACATAAAACCGGAAAAAACAGATTTGTTGTGAGACTAGACTTCATAACAACTACAAGTATGGATGCCCGCCAGTTGCCTCTTTGCGCTTCTTTGCTACTTTCAGAGAAGGGATGCATTGGTTATAACTGCTTGCGATGGTTGAACATGAGAGAGAATTTATCTGATGTTTATAATTGTAAGCTATAATGTATCGTTATCCAAATGTTAGAATGGGTGTTAAGTTTGCCTCTGAGTGCTTTCTGCAAGTTCACTTTAGCCTATCAATGTAATTGCAGCGAAATGGGCATTTATTGTTGTGACGTGAATGGGATGACTCCGGTAGCCTTACTTCCGCACAAAACTCAGAGCGAAAACACAGACCCAACCGTTTTGAAGATGGCATTAGACTGTTATACGACGTATGTATGTATGTGTGTTTTACGTCTACTAAACCAGAAAAATCTAAATCCAAGCCGGGGGAGTGTTCGTGCCAACCAAGAACGCCCCTCAAAAATTACTGAAACAGCTCGGCCCAATTCGGAAGGTCAAATCTCCTAACCTTTATACCTCCTTTCCTTAATCTTTGTGGAAAACGTCAACGGGTCAAGGAGAGATGAAAAGGTGCTTCCTTTCAAACATAGGAAGAGTCAGCAGTGCTTAAAATGAATTTGACTCCACTTTTGTCGTTGTGCGACGGCGAGTATTAATGACTTAAGTCTCTAGCGTGAAACTACAATTTTCCGAAGATGAACTACAAGAAGCACTCTTTCGACCCATGCATTCTTGTCGTATTGATTTCACGTGAATACTGTATGTTGCAGGAAGACTGATAGCTCCTCATCGGATGCACCAATGTCAACTTCTGATGAGACCTGGAATCGCCCCTATAGCAGGGGGCGAGACCCATCACAGGGAAGCACAAGGACGGCCACAGGAAAAAGGACAGGAAGAGCAAGCGGTGCAGCAATGGGAAGACCGGTGGGTAGGGGATCAGCAGGCGGCACGGCAGGAGTGAGCAGGATATGGGACCAACGCCCAGACCCAGATGGCCAGCACACCATGTCCATGGCAGCACTGTTATAAAGACTGTTAGCAACATCACCCATGTTATCTTCTTTACAGATACCTTCCTTTTGATAGAAGTGAATGGTTATTTTTTTGTGCATTTATTTTAATTTATTCTTGTTATAATATATATCATATGGTTCTATATTGCCTTCTTTATAAAGGCATTGCTTATTTAAAATGGTAGTAAGTATGAGTATGCAGCAGCATCATATACAAGTTCTGCTATGACAGTCTGCATAAACCCTAACCCTTAATTGTCCTGTGAAATAATTCACAGGACAATTAACCATATCACAAAGATAAGCCGGTCGGAGGATAAAAAGGAACGTGAGAGCACAATAATAACAAACAAAATAAGATATCAAAAATTATTCTTTGAAACTAACTAAGTCAGTTAGTTTCAGTCTGCTGACAATGTATAGTGTATAGCCAAGTGTTAATTGAAAACAACCACACCACATACCCTTTATATAACATCACCTTTCATGCAGGACCTGTGATTCCGTTTCTGACGTGAAAAGGTCTGCAATTCTCCAGAAAACAGTGGAGAGGTGATGTTCTAATAATTCAGTATTCCTTACCTGTCTGATGGTGAGTCAGTGGATGGTGCTACGTGGAGGCTGTTAGGCAGAAAGGACTTGAACTGGCTTCAGATCTCTTGATATATATACGAAGAGTTCAGATGCTAAAGCCTCTAAACGCCACCCCCGTCAGGAATGAGATAAAGACATGGAGTGAATGCTCTCCGCACGTAGCATACGTTAATCAAATAATTTTGCGTCAAAACCCGCTATATACCACTCTTTTCCTGGTCTGAAATCTCCATTTGTAGGCAAAAACCTCTAAACACCACATGTCGTCATTCCCACCACCTGGGGCAGGTGTGGCCATGACGTCGATCGCAAAGGTAATGGGGGTAGGTCGCGTGACATTCCCACTGACTTCGGTGGGGGTTTCAGATTTAAAGTGCAATTTTAAGTGCAATATTTATTTATAATGTAGAAGTACAGCACTTTTAAATCAAAATAATAAGTCAAAGTTAGATCAAGATACTAATGCATATATTTCAGCTTTCTTTAGACCGTTTCCGTTCAGGAATTTTTATTTTATTTTTTCAGACTCTGACCATTGGGGGCCCTGGCCCCCACTGGCCCCCATTTAGCTACGCCCCTGACTCAGTACATATAAATAAATGTATGTTTAGTATTTTTTTTTGTGATGTTTTTTTGATGTTGGTAGATCATTTTGACCTGGTCCATTTGAAAGTAGCTCGAAGGCCGAAAAAGTGTGGGAACCCTTGTGCTAGGGCAAGCTTTTCCTCTAGCAAAGGCCCGTAAACAGCACATTTTGTAGTTTGTTTGCTGTTATATTAATGTTCTGAATATCATATGTAGCACCTTAGGGGGTTTGATGAGCACTGGAATTGTAATTTGGGTTTAATTACCTGAGAAAACTATTCTAAAGTACAGGCTTTTAAAAATAGGTAAGTAGTTCTTCTAGAAATTGTCTCTATTGCAGTAACTAATGTGAGATAATTAATATCAAGTCACTTAACACTTCTGTGTGGTGTGCATTTTATACTATGTTTATATGTTTTAGTTGTATTGTTCTATACTTGTATTTATATAGTGCTAACAAATTACAACACTGACTCTTTTTCAGTGGAGTGCAATTTTCAATGTCTTTTGATGCGAGAACATATCAGCATTTGCACCAGCCATGGCATGTAAAGCGGCATTTGTTTTACTTAAAGCTATTTAAGAATGTATTGTTATTTTATATATTTTCAGAACAAAAAAGTTTTGTATGATTATTTATAACATAATGGTGATGAACGTTGGTTGGAGGGGCCCCTAGGAACCTTTAGAATGATGCGTTTCCAATTATGACGTCACAATTTGTTTTTCTAATCGATATCTTGTGTTGTGCAAAGAAAATAGGTCAGGCGTTTGGACATTGCGTGTAGTGGAGAGAGAGAGCAGCTTTGTTGAAAAAGAGAGATATCTCAAAATAACTTTTCGACTTTGATGTAGTGAGACAACCCAGCGACATGGACGGTGAGTTCCCAGCTCTGGGCAGGACATTATCTTTTTGGTTGACCGCTCTGAACGCTTCGGGTCTTCCGAGAGCTCTTCGGCTCAACACCGCCACCTTCAGTTTCGATACGAGTTGCAGTTGTGGATGGGTTAATTGAAAGAAAATAGTTTGTGTTTCAAAACGTGGCATCCTTTCCGGATGGCGAGGATATCCCCTCACAGCAGGGACCTCGTCTCCACAATGAACATGCGTGTCTTTTTCTCGCCAGATGGTGGCGCTGCTAAGAAACAAATCGTCGAACCTCCTAAAACTATTTTAGTGTTATCCCGGTATGATCAAATGGCGTTTAAACCGTAACGTTAAACGGAATGCTTTCAAATTGCCGGGACATTTTAAAACGGGAGTGAAAAACGAATGCACATAATCTTAACGGCCGATGTAGCATCAATAAGAAAAAAATATTGCTAATTACCTATTTTCTTTTCGACAATTACACAATACAATTTCTTTACAACAATTACAAACCAATCTTCGGATGTCGATTTCATGTCAATAAATTCCCGTTGTCCTCTCTCTCTCTCTCTCTCTCTCTCTCTCTCTCTCTCTCTCTCTCTCTCTCTCTCTCTCTCTCTCCCAGATCAATCATTCTCTGTGTCCAAAGGAGACCTGATAATCACAAAGTCTTCCTCCTACCTGGTGGAAGACTTCCTTGGGGAAGGAACCTTTGGGAAGGTGGCCAGATGCGTTGAAGAAGCCACCAATGAAAAGGTGGCTGTTAAAATCATCAAGAATAGCCCGGTACTGCTAGCGTCGGCTAAACAAGAGGTAAAACAAAACACATTAATAAATTAATAAATCATTTTGTTTTACTATGGGGAAAGTGGGGTAAAACGAGCCAGTGTTTTACTCATGTTGTCCTCTAGGCAAGGAAAAATAAGACAGAAGTAAAATGGAAACATCTACCTTTATTTCAGGATGTCCTTTGTCAATCAAGTTGATAACAATGAATCTATGACATAGGTCTCAAAAAGTGATGCTGTGTCATCTGAGGGAAAATTTACCAATTTACTTTTTCAAGTTAAATGCATTTTTCATTTTATGAAAAACCAAATTAGTTGTGTTATACTACATTGAAGTAGTATTGTGCAAAAAAACATATTTGCAACTTCACCATGTTCTTCCCTCCATAACAGACAGATATACATTATGGGTACTTCCTGAATTGATGGTCAAATGAAAACAAATGTGTACAGTTGCCTAAATACAGTGGTTGGGTCAACTTACACACTGGCTCATTTTACCCCACTCTCCGTATATTGCTGAAAATAATATGCCCCTTTTCTGATTGTGTGTGTTTCTTTTTGGTATTACTGATTCATGTGATTTCACATTCAAATCATTGTAAAATATCTCTTTAACCTGCTGTTTATTCTCAGATTCACAACTTAAAGCGCCTCCGAGCTCTGGACCCAGAAAGGTGTGGGATTGTGAGATGGATGGGGCACTTCAAACATGGTCCCCACGTCTGTCTGGTGTTTGAGCTCCTGGACCAGTCTCTCCTAGACTTCACCAGGCAGACAGCAGACCGCAGTCTGCCTCTGATGCAGATAGAAAATATAGTCGAACAGGTAAGGTTGGACCTCAACCTGGAAAACAATTGTACTGTCGTTGCTCTCCAAACTAAATGCATTGTTGTGTTTTGTGTTTCTCGAGTGTTTCTGATTGAGTAAAATACTTTGGACTTAATCATCACACTTTGCTTTTTGGTACTTTCCACCTGAACCCCCTCAAAGAAGTCGACAGCATTCCTTAAAGAAGAAGAATTTGATGAACCGAAGTTGTAACATAGTCAAACCTAACTATCATAGAATATTGATTTCCAGCTGGCCTCAGCCCTCGACCACCTTGGCACCCTTGGGATCATTCATGCTGACCTTAAGCCTGACAACGTCATGATGACAGGACATGACACTCGAGTCAAACTCATTGATTTCGGCTGTTCCATCCATTTGTCCCAGGCCAAAATCGGCTACGATTTCTGTACCCTCTGGTACAGGTGAGTAACTGACTGCCATTCTGACCCGGTTTGTTCCTATTGGTTACTGATTAGAGTTGCTCCAATTTCCTGTCTTTCTTTCATTTCAGGTCCCCAGAGATAATGTTGGGTCTTCCATATACATGCATGGTTGATATGTGGTCCCTGGGTTGCCTGGCAGCAGAATTGTTAATTGGTGCCCCGATTTATCCCGGCCACACAGAATATGACATGGTAAGTCTAACAGCGTATTTCAAAGTCAATGTACCCCAAAAACATTCAAATGAGAGTCTGAGTCTGCTTCTGAGTCTGTGGGGATGATTGGAAAGATTCTTGAATCCCTGAAAAATAATAATAATCTTCCACAGTAATCCAGTGGTTGATTGCTAACAGGAAGGATGTGTTGTGTTGTGTTTCAGTGGGCATACATCACACAAACCCATGGTGAGCTTCCTGATGCAATGCTGGACCAAGGCATCAAAACCCCTTTGTGTTTCACCAAAGGATCGGTCTGGAGACTCAAGGTATCCCTATAGGTGTCTGTCCGTCCACCTGTCTTACAGTATCCACGGGTCAATAGAACCTAACCAAAACAGAGGCTATCTTCCAGACACGACGGGAGAATGAAGAGGGTTTGAGGAGCAAAGGGCTCAAGCGGCGCTGGCCCAGACCGTTCTTTTTCACCTCCCTGGAGGACGTAGTCGAGGTAGGTGTTGATCCTGACTTTAATGCAGTGGCCATGTTGTGTCCCATCTTTTAAATCCTTTCACTTTTAACCTGAAGGCAGGGCATCGGCCAGGCCAACTTATCCCGCCCAGCTTCACGGACCTGTTGAAGAGGATGCTCCATCTAGATTGTGACCAGCGCATCACACCACGCGCACTGCTGGAGCATCCCTTCTTCAGCCTGGGGAGAGAGATCCAGGCCGACAGCAGCTGCCCTGAGCCCACTATGAACCAGCCCTGCAGCAACAGCCCTGAGCCTACTTTGGTCCAGCCTTACAGCCACTGCTCTGAGCCTACTGTGGTCCAGCCTTACAGCCACTGCCCTGAGCCAACTGTGGTCCAGCCTTACAGCAGCAGCCCTGAGCCTACTGTGGTCCAGCCTTACAGCCACTGCTCTGAGCCTACTGTGGTCCAGCCTTACAGCCACTGCCCTGAGCCTACTGTGGTCCAGCCTTACAGCAGCAGCCCTGAGCCTACTGTGGTCCAGCCCTGCAGCAACAGCCCTGAGCCTACTGTGGTCCAGCCTTACAGCAGCAGCTCTGAGCCTACTGTGGTCCAGCCTTACAGCCACTGCTCTGAGCCTACTGTGGTCCAGCCTTACAGCCACTGCTCTGAGCCTACTGTGGTCCAGCCTTACAGCAGCAGCCCTGAGCCTACTGTGGTCCAGCCCTGCAGCAACAGCCCTGAGCCTACTGTGGTCCAGCCTTACAGCAGCAGCTCTGAGCCTACTGTGGTCCAGCCTTACAGCCACTGCTCTGAGCCTACTGTGGTCCAGCCTTACAGCCACTGCCCTGAGCCTACTGTGGTCCAGCCTTACAGCCACTGCTCTGAGCCTACTGTGGTCCAGCCTTACAGCCACTGCCCTGAGCCTACTGTGGTCCAGCCTTACAGCTACTGCTCTGAGCCTACTGTGGTCCAGCCCTGCAGCCTACCGGGGATCCCCAAACCTTCTGTGTCAGAGGAACAGAGGAAGGCCCCAGTAGACACCACTGACAGTGGTAAAGGGTAGGTGTGCCGTTCAATCTCCAATGCTTTCTAGATCCGTTATTGTGTTGCTCCCTAATATTATGCTTTCAACATTCATGTGGTTCTGAGAAGGTGAGGTAGGCTAACCTTCTTGTGCTCATATCTCCTTGAGATCAAGGGTATTTATACCAAAAGCTAGCAACAGTAATCATTTTGTCATATACAAGGCTCACCATTAAGGACTATCAGTATTGACCTTTTGATGATACAATTAAATGAATAATCCTTTACCTGTGTGTAAGAATGGGTATTTCACTGGCAATCAACAAGTGGAAACTGCTAGGTTTGATGAAAACATATTGAGTAACTTTTGACTTTGCAGGTACCCCACCACACCTACATTCTGGGGGCTCATCTACTTCTTAATTGTCTTTATCAGATGGAATTGCAATACATTGAAATATTTTCTCTTGATCTTTTGATTTGACAGCACTGCATCCACACCTACCGCTTGCTATGGGGGTGCCACGGAGACTGTGGAGGTCAAGCCAGCTGTAGCAGCCATCCCATTAGGTTTGTCAGAAGTCTAAAGCCTTAGTCTACTCTTGTTTGTATTTTGAACAAAAATATAAATGTCCTGTTTTGGTGTCATTTTCAGATGTCACCCAAAAGAAGAAGAAGAAAAAACAGGGCAGAGTAAAGGGGTTCTTTAGGACGGTGTTCAAATCCTTCTGCTGCTGTTGCTGCTTTGCCCACGGGGACCTGGACTAACTGGTTCATACATGGACCAGCCCAACAGCATCTGCTGGCCAGCGACCAGTGTGGACCACAAAAACAGCTGCTGCCGTGAACACAGCCTGGACCACCCCGAAGGCATCAGCCCTGAGACCAGTGTGAACCACCCCGAAGGCATCAGCCCTGAGACTAGTGTGGACCACCCCGAAGGCATCAGCCCTAAGACTAGTGTGGACCACCCCGAAGGCATCAGCCCTGAGACTAGTGTGAACCACCCTGAAGGCTGCAGCCCTGAGACTAGTGTGGATCACCCCAAAGGCAGCTTCTGCCCTGAGACATAATCCAGTGGTTGATTGCTAAAAGGAAGGATGTGTTGTGTTGTGTTTCAGTGGGCATACATCATACAAACCCATGGGGAGCTTCCTGATGCTATGCTGCACCAAGGCATCAAAACCCCTTCGTGTTTCCCCAAAGGATCGGTCTGGAGACGCAAGGTATCCCTATAGGTGTCTGTCTGTCCACCTGTCTTACAGTATCTACGGGTCAATAGAACTTAACCAAAACACAGGCTATCTTCCAGACACGACGGGAGTATAAGAAGAGTATGAGGAGAAAGGGGCTCAGGGTGAGCCGGCCCAGATCGTTCTCTTTCATCTCCCTGGAGGAGGTTGTCGAGGTAGGTGTTGATCCAGTAACGTTGTAGACTTTAATGCAGTGGCCATGATGTGTCAGCAGCTACAGCAGCTGCCCTGAGCCCATTGTAGTCTGCAGCCTACCTGTGAGCCACACACCTTCTGAGTCAGAGGAACAGAAGAAGGCCCCAGTAGACATCACAGACACTGGCAAAGGGTAGGTGTGCCTTACGCTCTCCAATGCTTCCTATATCCGATATTGAGTTGCGTCCTAATATTATGTGCTCAACATTTATTTCCAACAGGACCTCCTCGGATATCAGCACACTGCCGAGTCAGCAGAGGATTTCTGGATTGATGAACCGAAATTCTTCTGATGCTTCTTTGCCCACGGGGACCTGGACCAACTGATTCACACATGGACCAGCCCAACAGCATCTGCTGGCCAGAGACCAGTGTGGACCACCCCCACAGCTACTGGCCAGAGACCAGTGTGGACCACCTAAACAGCTGCTGCCCTGATCACAGCCTGGACTACCCCGAAGGCTGCTGCCCTGAGACCAGTGTGGACCACCCCCACAGCTGCTGGCCAGAGCCCATCGTGGACCACCACAACTCTAGCTTCTTTGAGCCCAGTTTGGACCACAGAACTCTAGCTTATTTGAGCCCAATGTGGACCACAGAACTCTAGCTTATTTGAGCCCAATGTGGACCACAGAACTCTAGCTTATTTGAGCCCAGTGTGGACCACACAACTCTAGCTTATTTGAGCCCAATGTGGACCACAGAACTCTAGCTTCTTTGAGCCCAGTGTGGACCACACAACTCTAGCTTCTTTGAGCCCAGTGTGAACCACACAACTCTAGCTTATTTGAGCCCAGTGTGGACCACACAACTCTAGCTTCTTTGAGCCCAGTGTGGACCACACAACTCTAGCTTATTTGAGCCCAATGTGGACCACAGAACTCTAGCTTCTTTGAGCCCAGTGTGGACCACACAACTCTAGCTTCTTTGAGCCCAGTGTGGACCACACAACTCTAGCTTCTTTGAGCCCAGTGTGGACCACACAACTCTAGCTTCTTTGAGCCCAGTGTGGACCACACAACTCTAGCTTCTTCGAGCCCAGTGTGGACCACACAACTCTAGCTTCTTTGAGCCCAGTGTGGACCACACAACTCTAGCTTCTTTGAGCCCAGTGTGGACCACACAACTCTAGCTTCTTTGAGCCCAGTGTGGACCACCCCGACAGCAGCCGCCTTGAGACCAGTGTGGACTAACACAACTGCAGTTCCCCGAAGTGCAGTGTTGACGCCCCCAATAGCAGCTGCCCTGGGTGCAGTGTTGTCCACCAAGATGACCTGTCATCTAAGTAATTGATGATTGAGGAACTCAATATCACAAGTCTTGAAGTGTCCTGAAACAATATTGCTGAGGAGGGGCTGTGAATTTGGCCCCTAAGATTCATGGTTCTTCTTATTATATTTTTTAAATGACCACTAAATACAGACTAAATAGGCTGCAATCTAGTGGTACAAATGTTTTATGAGTCTTGAAGATTAAAAAAGGTTGCTTTAGGCTGGTTAGATAAGATGACAAAACCACACTGACTCTTCATCCCAGTCACTGTCGCGTATATACATCCTTAAGCGACGCCAAATCAGCTGCTCATGTAATATTCTAAGTGACACAACATCTGCAATCTATGTCACTGGATTCCCCCAACTTTGTATTGGGAGATTTTTAACTAACTTAAAGGGCATGTTGTCGGGTTTTATCAGTAGGTCTTATGCCCCACGCGTCGTCGTACTATAGAATTGTGCTACGGTCCTATTAAGGAGGCTTATAAATCTGTGGGTGGACCCCCCTTGGAGGTCCACCAAGGTCCACCTCATCAGATCATAATGAAGTCCTACCAACCATAGGACTGTTACAGCTTGAGCAGGTGGTGAGCAAAGGCTGGAGCTGTGGACTGAGGACAGTCCACACCTCCCCTTGCCCTTCATGGCTGCTTTGGGTGCGCAGACTGGTCCGTGTTCTTGGACGGTATAAATTAACTGACGGACGTTATGGCTATCTACAATGGGTTTGGTAAAGACTGATCCAAGGGCGGTTCTACACGGGGGCCGTTGCCCCTGTAGACATGTCCCTGGCCCCCCCGTGCTGACCAAATAAAACAATTAGAATTTTACTGATTTTACAGAACTAATGCGACGCATCGTTTTACACGGGTAACTTAGAGCGGCTAACCCAAACACCGTGCTGCTGCTCTCGGTGAATGAGGGCTCAGCGACTACTCTCGGAGAAAGGAGCCACGATTTCTCCTGTTGCAAGAGTCGAAGCTAAGCAAAACGATTTCATTTCGTAGGTGACTTGTTCTTGCACATAACCGTGTTACTGTAGTTCTTCACACTGATGATGAAATTAACTTTGTAAATGTCTGGTCTCGATATTTTTAGAAACTTAATCATATCTATGCAAACTCACAGAAGCAGAAGCGAGTATCCGAATGTCAGTATCCTTGCTAGGTCTAGGCTACACAATGTTGTGATGTTAACCACGTATTTTCATCCGTTTTGGTTGCTGCATTGGGATAACAAATACATATGAGTAAAGAGTAGAAGGCTATCTGCCCGTGTTAAGTAAGGAGGGATGGTTATGCAACAAAATCGAATACATGCCCCTAAGTTTCCTTTTCTTCTAATAGCAGCCATCATGAATTGAGGAAAGAAAAGTAGAACAGGGAAGTTTTCTTTGTGCTCTTTAGACTGTTCAAGATTGCTGTAACCCTTCCTGTAAGGTCAGCCTCTTGGGAACAAAAGAAATAGGAAATGGCACATTGTTTCGCACATTTTTATGGCCCTACCTCTCTTGGGCGCTTGTTTATATGATTTTGATGATTTAGGGCATAAGCTCCATCAATTCAAGATAATTTGACAGAAAAATACAGACTGGTGAAGTTATAAACTCTTGTACAGATTAAATGTTTGATGTTTTTAAAGTAAAATAAAGTTTATAATCTTTAAATATAATTGTTTGCCTTTTTTTTTGTGCCCCTCTGGTTAAACACTGGCCCCTCCTTGGTCCGCAGAGTAAGATGTGTCTAGAACCGCCACTGCAGGCAGACAGTCAGTAATGTACTGTGGCGACTCCTCCGGGGTCGCGCAGGGGATCCTGGGAATTGGGGTTGTCAGTTGACAAAAGGGGCTTTTTGTCAACTTGTTTTGTTGTTAGGTTAAGTGGGGTTAACGGGTTTGGGGTCTTTAATGGTTGTGTGTTTATTGTGTGTAGTTCCATTGTTGTGTGATCGCGACCATTAGTGAGAGTGTTGTGTGTTGGTCAGGTATTTTCTGTTTCTGTTATGTTCGTTGGTCGTTAATAAAGGCAGTCCGTAGTCGTGCGGTGTATGGGGCACGGCACGGCATAATTGATTGAACCTGGGCTCCAGTCTCGTCCTTCCCGTACTGCTTGCCACAGTTTTTCATTTACTGATAGGAGCAGACAGAAAGCAGGCAGGGTGCAGGCAGGAACGTTATCGGGGGCGGGGGGCAGATTCGATCACCGGGACAGAGACAGAGCAAGGAGGTCAGGGACAGGTAGGGTCAATAACGGGGAATCAGTACGGAAAACACTGGAGAGACTAGTACTAAAGACATAGGACAATCTGGCACTGAGTGAACTGAGTGGAGTCTATATACCGGGTTGATTAGTGATCAGAGGCAGCTGAGCGCAAACAGGTGAGGAGAGTTGGGCTGATGAGTGGAGAGTGTCTGGCAGGCGAGGAGATGGAGGGGCCAGCGGAAAAACACTGGGAGCTGAGGTGAATGAGATGACAGAGAGGAGAGAATGAGATGACTGAGAAAGGAGATCATGACAATTTGTATTTAGTCAGGCCTTGGGTTTGGTGTGAACACAGGCTAAGAGTTCTTGGAAGGAAGGAGGAGTGTTACGACCCACGCTAACTTTGTGTTACCCTTTGTTCTTTGTGTCAGGGAATCCTAAAACCCTTGCTCAGCCGTGAACAGCATCCAGAACGGGACGAGGTCAGCGTCCAGAACGGGTGCCACACATCTGCCCAGCCACACCGTGGCGTTGTACTATCCTAGAAGCTCAACTGTTTGGGAGCCCGCAGTCCACCGCTGCCCAGGCAGAGCTCCACACACCTCACCGCCGGTGGGCCTTTGTCGTGACGATGAAGAGTATACCAATGTGCACTTTAACGTCACAAAATCACTGGTACCTGCTTATGAAGCACCGTGAAACGTACACAAAGTGTTTGGCTGAGACATCTCTAAAATAGGGTCGTATAGGAGAACAGTGACCAAATGGCATATATTATAATGTTCACAACCATATACGACAAAAATCGAAAAACGTTTATGAATGGTAGTTTTCTCCAGGCTGCGCACTCTGCCTCAAGAGCAGTTTACCCTTTAAAGAGCTTTATTTCATTTTCCTGGCAAATCTTCAAAAAGTTGTAAAAGCAATGAACTGGATGACACCAGTCACTTTTGCAGATGGACAGTCAGACTCATGAGTCGACGTGGTAAGCAGCCTCCTACTTTCCTCTCTGTAGGAGGTCTTGTCAGAGTCTCCTACGTTCCTCTCTGTAGTAGGTCTTGTCAGATGGTGTTTCTGACTTGTTGTCCATGGAAGCCATCTGCTTCTTTTCATGCAGACTTCAAGTAGAACCTTTGGCAAAAGCACATTAGAATTGTCTTACCATTATAAACGTCCTCTCTGCTGTTACTGGGCTAATCTATGATCCAGACGTTTCACAAATTGATCTCCAAACTTCTATATTTTTCTGAAGAATAAGTCATTTGCGAGTGCAAGATAGAGATTTCAGAAAAATATTGACTGTCTTCTAGACAGTTTAAACTTTTATTTAATAAAGTGTGTCAGGATGTTGGTGTCGGACCGTAAGTTTTAGCTCCCACCTGCTACAGGATGAGCTTAATTCACCTTTGCCTGCCGAGTTTGGCTTTGTTCCCCAAAGGAGCGATACGACAATGTAAAGACGGTGCTATTGTTTTATTGAACAACGCTCATCTGGATCCGAGATGAAGGGTCCATTTCCTTATGTTGGTTTCCAGTAGAGGACCATGTCTTCATAACCCAGCCCCCAGCAGCATTGTTGGCCGAAAAACGGCAGAAAATGAAACTGAAAATGTTCCCCCAGAGCAAGCTTGTCTGTTATCAGTCTTCCATCTGTTATGGCAGACTAGCACTGGGCACAAGACAGTTCAATCAAATTCAAATTTCAGTCAAGTTCAATGAATTGACTTTTGCAGCTGGCTGATTTCCGTGTCCGTCTTCCCGCTCAGCGACCTCTGGACAGAGATACTGTGGCAGGAGGGAAGGATGGCTGCATTTAAAAAGCATTTAAAAAGTCCTAGTAGGCTGACCAACTCTGTGAAAGTGATCAATGTTGCGGATACGGTCGTTTGGGTTGAGATCAATATTATACGGCGACACTGGTTCAACTGGTAATGAAATGTAGCAGTGAATCAGTAAGTGGACGTTCCTGTTTCATCACAGACTGTGAAATTAATCTAACTCCAGGGTAGGAAAACTAGAACAATGTCGACTAACGTTAGTAGTTATACTATTAATGTCAACTCGGTCCACCACCACACAGTCACTGAAGGTACTCGACCATTGGACGGCACTCCTGGATGAAGGATCAAACATTGATATTCTGTATCTCGTCTTCCAGAAGGCTTTCAACACTGTCCCGATCCAGAAGGTTATCCAGAAACTAGAAGCCTACGGAATTAAAGGAAAGGCGCCAAAGTGGATCAAGACATTTCTCACCGGATGAAGCCAGCGGGTTGTAGTGAACGGGTGGCCTAGCAGCTGGATTGAGGTACTGGGCGGCATCCCGCAAGGAAGTGTTCTAGGACCGTTACTATTAATAGTCTGCTATTCATCAACAACCTGCCAGACATCATCTTGAGCTTTGCAGTGCTCTTTGCAGACGATACCAAGGTAATCGCCGTTCAATGAAATGGACGACCACATCAGACTTCGGGAGGACCTTGAGCGACTGTCGCGATGGTCACAAATATAGCAACTATCCTTCAATATTGAGAAATCTAAGGTTATGCACTGCGGACACAACAACCCTGAGCACAGCTACACCATGGGGGAAAAACCTGCAGGAATTTCAGGTGGTTACCGAAGAAAAAGACCTTGGGAAACTGACTCCATCCGTGCAGGGATAATTAGCAAAGACAGATTCACACCAGAAGGCAGGGCAACGAGGGGCGGGGCCAACATCTGGCCACGCCCCATGAGGGCGCGCGCGACACCTTGAGAAAAAGCGCGCCCACGTCGGGGTGACTCTGCGCCGTTGGTTTGATCTAAGCAAATTCCAATCATTTCAAATCCAATTCTTATTTTGATATAGATGATGTTGAGTTGTCTTTACATCATTAAATTCCGACTGGTGGTGCCATTAGTGTCATACATTTTACCTTTTGTTTCCTATAAATTGTAGTTGTATTTTTCAATTGCTTTAGCAATGTCAACTTCAATTTTCACAAATTGACTGAAGCGCAACGCCAGAATAAGTATATCTATATTTCACACGTAATCGACAGTGAAAACAAAACCATATTGTACACAATAAACAGTTTTTATAACTGGATATTACTGGATTAATCCGATGGGTAAAATGTGTTTTCAATGAAATGTATATTTTTTTTACAAATAAACGATTGACAGAAAAATACGTAGACAACTTTATTGTTTATCAAAATACTGTCTTACAAACACTTTAAAAGCCCATTATTTTTTCAAGACGATTCAATTTGTTTTTCAAAAATACTGAGTACACACAAAGCCAAAGAATAAGGGCGTGGCAGCGGAATGGGTGCAGGAAAAACTAAGCAACATTTGTTCTCCTTGTTAGGGTCCCTCTCTTCAGTTGATTCAATTTCACAACAAATATTCTCCTGCAAAGCCCCTCTCTAGAAATGTCCCTTCGGTTGTACCCAAACCAACATGTCTGTATGAACAGTAAGACATGGAAAGCCTTCAACTTTCTTATTTCCGCTCAGTTCATCTAGTCTTCAGGTGTTTCCAATCCCTGTGTGCGAGCTGTAAAACAAGGCAGCATAGAATACTTCTGGATCCTGCGAGAAGGAACATCCTGAAACCTAATCAGTGTAAGGCAGATGTAGGAAGCATGAGGCCTGGACGCTACTCGAAACACTTTGTTGTCCCCAGAACCTCGGCTCCAGCCAGCGATACCGAGAGCCACACCGCTGCGCTCCACACAATACTTTACACACACCCTTCCTTTGCCAGTAGACCTTTTCTCAATCTTATGAGTTAAAGTTTCAAAATAGGAGTGCCTAAATGGATCACACTAGCAGCAGATTAAACATGAGGGAGCAAGTTGGCAAGCGTTACAATCAACACACTGACTGGATTCAGGCCACCACTGTATTTACTAAACCGCAGCGCTGCGGGCGCACAGCAGTATTAGAAGATACATGGTCTCTCTATAGGTTGAGCCTCAATGATCCGTTTCAGAGTAACAGGTTTTGTATAAGAGCTGATCCGTGTACGCAGTGAAGGACTGATGCCCCTAAGGTGGGATGGGCCACTCTTATCCTGCTATGCACTCATAGGCTATTCCATGGAACGCATTCTGTTCAGACTAGAACTAGGAACAACCATTGACATGGTCCATGTTTGAACACGTGACGACATGGGGACATGATTTGGATAGGGATGTAGAGGATGATATAGATGCCACAGGTAGTGGTAATATTCAGTGTGAAAGGATACCTTTTTTTTTGTAAAAAACAAACAAAAATGGCAGTAGGGGATATCTGAATTCCAAATATTTCGATTAGGTGCGTTCCGACTGAGGGAAAGCGGCTCAGTGCTTTGGCCGCGCCCACCCACTGAGTTCCCCTCGCCATACAGGAACCTTTGTAGCGGCTACTCAGCGCTCAAAACAGACGACGCAGCGCCGCAACGCGCCTTTTCTATGCTGGACAGCAAACACTGAATCTGGTTGAACCCACGACACAGGCGAGTTTGACGAAACTGGGAGTCAAAGAGGCAAAGAATTTGTAAACAGCAATATCACAGGCAAGGACAGTTATATAATATAATTAAGAATTTCAGTTGCGGGGAAACGAGTGGCGCAGTGGGTTGCGTCAGACGGTGATGTGGTAGGGGCTGCCGGGGATGTGGTCGTCCCCCCACTTGACCACCAGGACGTACTCCCCCTTGTCCTTCAGCTGGTAGCTGACGTTGTACATCCGGCTCCCCAGGTGTTTGATCAGGATCTCCTCACAGGGCACCTTGGGGCCGTCCACCCCCACCAGAAGCATGTTCCGCCCTGGGGAGGGAGAGAGGGTTAAAGGGTCAAAGACGGGACACGCACAAAACGCACTCGACGGGGAAAAAACACCGTCCCGGAGCGGATCAGGGCCCAGCCCGCGTACCTGCTTTGCTGCAGTCCACACTGAAGCTGTTCTTCTGCCCGACGTAGGCCTTGGCGAGCCCGGCGCCCTTGGCCACCACCTTGGTGGCGTCCGACTTAGGGGGCGCCCCCTGCTGGGTGCCGCTGACGGCGCGGGTCACGGGGTCCACCATCACGGAGGACGTCTCGTGCATGCTGTGGCTGGACACCAGCTTGGAACCTGGAGCATTGGGAGCAGGAGGGGCCCGACGTCAGGGGGGGGGGGGGGGGGGGAATGGCGAGCTCAGACCGCTTAGGAGCAGGCCCGCATTCAGCGAAACATGAACGAACCAGTCTGAGTCCTCACCGGTGATCTTGGCCTTGAAGGGGCTGCCGCCGATGTGATAGGGCCCGCCGTATTTGATGGAGATGAGATAGTTTCCAGGGGCCATGGGGGCGTAGGTCACCCGGTAGCCCTCCGAACACTCCACGCAGTCCATCTTCACCTTGGAGGGCCCGTCGATGGTCACCGCCAGGGCGCCGGGGCCCGCGTTGCTGGTGTTCACCACAAATTCACAAGCCGTGCCTGGGGCGACGGCGGAGACACCGACACACGGGCAACAAGGGAGCGGGGAACAGGAGCGTGAGGGGTTGGGGTAAAGCCGGAGAGGTGGACAAAGAGGAGGGGAGCGGTGTCAGCGAGGGCATCCAGACAACAGGTGGACTAGTTATAAAGTAGAAATATGGATAGTTCAACAATGGAGCAGGTTGAGTCACACGCAGCTTTGAGACAAACTGATCGATAAAGTATAGTTCCAATGATGGAGAATATAGTCAATAATCTGTACCTCAACGTCATTCTGTTTTTTGAGTACAGAATGATGATTAGACGTTTTGTTTCTACAAATCGGATTGTATTAGGCGCCTATTTTTGTAGTCTATTCTTATTAAAGCAAAATTGGGGGGTTTTCGACCTGGACCCTATTTGCTGATTAGTTCATTTTGTGTCGAAGGGAATCCCATTAATCAGTCAAGCATTCAGCCAGAACGGTGCAGCCATAATCGGCAAAAAAAACAGGCTGCAATGTAATCTTTTAGGGCAACAAGGCACGTTAACGCCCGTCATTTAAAAGGGCTCGGATGATATTAACATGATGGAAAGGATCCCTTCAGAGAAATACAACTGGTTTCTGTACCTCCGGCACGATCTGGTCTGTTAGTGATTGTGTCCAACCAAGTCTCACTCAATGAGAAGAGCTGAGAGTTTGTTGGGTTGGACTACTACGGCTATGAGTATGACGACTACTTATTACTATCACCTAAAGATTCAGCGAAGGAGAGGTGAGCGAAGCCTTTCCTCCAGCCAGACACTGTCGGTCCCAATAACAAACGGGATCGCGCAAAAGGTAAAGAAGCCAGTTTGACCCGTGTTGGTCCCTCATTGTGAAGCAGGCCGAGGGCCCTAGGAAGGAGCCCGGTGGGAGCCCGTCTCACCTGTGGTGCCCCCCTCCAGGCCTGCCCCGTAGGCCGACACCATGCCGGGGTCTCCGGCCTGCCCCGTCTCCCCCACACGGATCTTGAAGGGACTGCCGGGGATGTGGCTTCCGTTGAACTTGACGTCGATGAGGTACAGGCCGTTCTCTCTGGGGATAAACCGCACTGCGTACTTATCTGGTAACGGAGAAGAGGAGAAGGGCTATCGTTGGTAGTTCTGCAAACCAAACGCCTCAGGTTCATCGGAGACTCCACGACCAGGTCACAGAAAGTCAGGGTGGGGGGGGGGGGTGTGCCAAGAGAAAGTATGTATATTGAGTCTTATTAAATGTTGCGCAACCTTCATTGGTTAACTTTTTACAATACAACAGACGGCCAACCTGAACACCAAATATGCACACACGGGACAACTGGAACAAGGCTTACAGCCTTATAAGACACACACTGAGCACACCTAGAGCCAATGAGAAGGAGAGAGATATATTCCCTTGGCAAAACAAAAAAACACCATAGCCAACAAGGCCAATAGTTTGGCTTTGGGGCCATTATTTAAATATTCTGTTTTGAGACCTACCTGACCAACCATCAGAGCTTTACATTCGCTAGCAATGTGCTGTGAATCAAATACACAGAGGTGGCTGGATGTTTGACAGCCTCTTCTCTCGGAGAATAAGCCCCCGAGCGCCCCCACTCTCAGCGTCCCTGGCCTGACTTTATAAAATATATGCCGTCGCCATTTTCAGATCAAATTCAATGAATTGATTGAAAGCCAATGGGAAAGAGACCAAATTGTACGGATCGGTATTTTGCTGGCCAAGTCAATATCCGTTTGGATTTGCAGCCCTAAGTGATACTAGGAAAAGCCACAAAAGTCCACAAGCAAATAGCCACTATACTATACACAGCTCTTCTAATCACATGCAAATACACCTGCCAATCAGGGTAGTGGTTCAGCAACAAGGAAACAGAAGCCCCCCATTTCTTGCAGGGGAACCACCGGGTATACTTATCTGTTTACAAGATACGTGGCGCCACGTTTTATATGCAATACATTTCCATTTGTAGAATTCGTTCTATTTTTTTGCATTATTTGATATGAACAATGCATTTCATTTCACTCTGGCACGGAACACTTTCTGGGAAAGAAGTCCAAAACAGAAATTAAAAAGCATGTTGCATGACGAACCCCGTTAGCGACAACCCCACACCAGCCTGTAACCGCGGGTTACCTTGGTCGATCTCGGTGACGCAGCACTCCTCCAGCGCTCCAGACGGGCTGTGGACCTTGGCATCGATCACGCCCTTCGCGCCGTTCAGGCTGACGGCGAACGACGCCGGCTGGTTCACCTTCAGGCCCGACTCCTGCTCGACAACACACACTCACACGCTGAACACTAGCACACCCAGACCTCAGAACACCCCCACACATCAGATACTCAACTCCAAACGAATACACCCCTAAAACAGGGCCGAGGTGCGGCGACAACGTTCCTTACCTTGCGGTCGCTAGCGGGGCTAAAGAGGAGGGCTGGTAGAGAGAGAAAGACTAACGAGCCGTTTCAAACATTCTCAGGAAACTATGGATGAATACGAAAAGTTCTTGTGTGTTTATGTTGTAACTGCAAGTTCACACCATAGGGCCTGTGTGTATAATGAGTATAGAGTTGCGCGTGTGCATGTTATAACACGCAGGAGGGATGGTGTGTATCGATACTGCGTGGACAGTTAAGAAGCAAAATAAAGAAACAGCCCATGTTAGACCTCTTTAACCCTGTAGCGCCTGGCTGCTTGATTAAGACGGTCTGTTGCCAGCCTTTAGAACGCGGCACGAGAAACACACACAGTCCTTCAATATCCCAGAAGCCTTTTCACCTCCCAACAATGCAGCAGCAGCAGCTCATTTCTGTAGTCCCCCCAAAACCTTTGGATGCACCATAATAATCATAATTATAATTATGATTATTATGACAATTATAATGACAGTCTAGTATTAGGCATGTATCAGCCATGCCTAATACTACCCTGAAGTCAATTCCAACCTGCCCTGAGGCATCTGCATCAGGGCTTTGGCTCTCTCTCTCTGTGTACTGATGTTCTGGGGACCCATCTCAAGCCCTCGACGTTAACCGAGCCCACAGATGGCTCCGCTCTGAGCTCCCTGCTCCAGCTGCTGCACTGTAGGTGGTGCACCGTGGCCCGGTTGCTGCGCTCTTGGACATGTGTGTGTGTCTCAGAGCCTCACCTGAAGACTGGCAACAGTGAGGCGGCGGGCGTCGTCCGAGGGCGAGGCCACAGGCACCACAAAGGGGCTGTCAGGGATGTGCTCGTCGTTGAAGCGGATGGACACCTCGTAGTCACCTGCAGGGGGCGGCAGAGCGGTAAAGAACCCGGACCACTCATGACATCAAACGGCGCTGATGGGGGGGCTTTACATCTTGTATTCACTCATCTCTTTCATTCCTAAAGCTCTCCTTCCCCTGTTGCTGCAGTCTAACTAGTCTGATACCGAGTTCAAGTGGAAAGGTGTTCACACTCAACTCAAACCAGATCAATATTTGTAAATAAGAAATTGTTCTTAATGTTTTATCTGGAAAAATAAAGGTTAAAAATAAAAGAATAAAAAAAAAAAGGCATCTTTCTTCAGTTGTTACTCAAGTTACATCTTGAGTAAGCGTAACACTTTCAGAGATGTCCCAGGGCCAATCACATGTTGTGTCTGTGCCTGAGGCCATGAATACGGAGCATTGGGGGGTGCGGATCCATAAGCGGGAGGAGATGCCACCAACAGCGACGTTAAGGACAGTGAGCATTCCACGGCAATCGGAGAAACGATGTCAGACCCCGGGGACACGGGACGAGACATGGTTCCCCTCCCGCCGAGCCTGCTGGCCGGCCCTCAGCTCTCACCAGGTTCCTGCACGATATAGGACACTCCGCTCGAGCCGTCTTTGCGGTCCTCGAAGGCGATCTCCGCCTTGCTGGGCCCCTCCACCGCGATGCTGAGCCCCCCGGCGCCTGCCTCTCTGGTCCAGATGCTGAACTCGGCTGCACACACACACACACACACACACACACACACACACACACACACACACACACACACACACACACACACACGGGTCACCGTTACGTCACCGCTATGCCACTGTTACCGCGTGGCTGACACCGATGCTGATCCTGTCATCTGTCGAGCGCAGACACACACACACACACACACACACACACCTGGTACCCCGGCCTCGGCTCTTTCCAGACCAGGACCCCCGGCCCGCACCTTATGGGTGCCCCCCTCTCCCAGGGGCCCCACGGTGAACTGGAAGGGGCTGCCGGGCACGTGGGAGCCGTTGTACTTGACGCACACCGTGTGCACGCCGGTCTCCGTGGGCACGAAGCGGATGCAGTAGGTGTTGTTCTCCCCCTCCATGATGTCCGCCTTGTGCACCTGTCCCGAGGGACTGGTCACCTGGGCCGTCATGTCTGCTATGCTGATCTCTGGGGGGGGAGAGAGGAGGAACCCGGACACGAGGGTCACACAATGAGATTCAGCTACGCAGCAAACACTGGTTTAAGGTCCAACGGCACGAAAACCTCACTTCATGAGGTTCTCTAACTTGAATATGAGTTCCCCTAGCCTGCCTATGGACCCCCAGTGGCTAGAAATGGCGTTAGGTGTAAAACGAGCACTCTGCCCCGCCTTTGAAAAGGCCGCTCCGCTTTCGAATTTGGCCCCATATGTCATCATAAGGGGCCGGGTTAACTCCCCTTTCTCTGCCTTGCCTGCCCAGAGAATTTGGCCCGCTAATGAGATAAATGAGCTACGACCGTGCGAGCGCCACAAGTGTTGTACTCTCCTTTGTTATTTGGATAACCTTTCTGCTGTTGGTGTTATGGCACATAACACGTTGGGTTCTCTGGGGATCTTTAACTAGACACGGGACCTTTGGATCTTTAACTGGACATGAATCGCAATGGAATCAAACCTGACATGTTTTCCGGTATGGTTTAAATGTCAAACGCGCAGATAATAAAGTGATTTAGCAGACATTTTTTAGCAGAGCGAATTACAAGTTTGGCCGAGAGCAATATAATCATAATTTAAGCTGCTGCAAAACATTGTCTGTTTAACCCAATTTAAAAACAACTTGAAATTGTATTGCAAGTAGACGTACCGATCAGAAGCAAACGGCACACAACCACCGGTTATCTGTCTACCATCCCAGACCACTAGAGCTAGACAACAACTAGAGAATTCAAACCTGCAAAAGGTTTGATTCGTCAATGGATGGTTGCTCATTACATTTACATTTAGGGCATCTAGCAGACGCTTTAATCCGAGAAGCGGTCATCCAACAGCGTGCGTCCAAGCAGGGCATCTCTTAACACGGACGGAGAGCTGACCTGGGATCTTGAGGCTGAGGTCGCACTGGCTGCCCACGTTGGCCACTGACGCGGCTCTCCTCTTCCTCGTGATGCTCTCCTTCATCCGGCCCTCGCCCGTCACCTTGACTGTGAACGCACTCCCTACACACGCCAGAGAGAAAGGGGTTCCCCTCGGAGGATCAGGATCACGGAGACGTGCTACCGGGGTCTTGGCGGGGGTTATTGGGCAGGGGGGGCCTACCTGGAACATGCTGGTCTGCGAACTTGATGTTGATGATGTAGTTCCCCGGCTCGGTGGGGCAGTAGGTCACCTTACAGGTGCCGTCCTCCTGGTCCTCCGTGTTGATGTCCACCTTACTGGGGCCCTCGATGGAGAGACTCAGACCCCCGTAGCCTAACACACACACACACACACACACACACACGCACACACACACACACACACGCACCATGAACCACTTCTCATAGTCCATGACCAACCCTCACACAGATGTTGCTGGCTAGGCTGAGGTCATTCAAAACAGCTTGCGTTTGATTTGGTTATTTACATTGAAGGCAGCCCACCGGCAAATAAAATGACCCCAAAGGTGTGATGCCACTGACTCACGAAATCCTCCTAGCCTATGCACGGAAACCACAAGAAAGCGCATTCACAAAGAGGATCCTAAATGAGGCTTGTGTTTGAGATGCAGCCAATAAGAGACGGACAAGACCTACACAGAGAGGAAGGTAGGAAACTGACAAGACCTACAGAGAGGAAGGTAGGAGGCTGCTCACCGCGTCGACTCATGGTTTGAACTACTTCTGAACAACGACGACTTTATACATTATTTCGGAAAGTGTACTTTGGTGCAACTTAAGTACATAATAAATGAGGGTATAAAGTTGGCAAATGGCATAACCCTGCAAATAAAAGACAGAAGGCCTGTCAATAAAAGGATACACACACACAGACACACACCTGCGTTGCGCGTGTCGATGATGAACTGGGCGGGCTCAAAGGTGCGGGCCTCGCTCAGGCCCTGGCCACTGACACGCACGCGGCTGGCGTCGCCGATCTCCGACTGGCTGATCATCACGGCGATCGGGCTGCTGGGGATGTGGTGGCCGTTCTTCTTGATGTTCACCAGGTGCTCGCCGATCTCCTTGGGGAAGAAGGAGATGCCTGGCGGGGAAGGACAGGAACCACCGCTTTAAAGAAGAACTAGATCTATTGCTCTGACAGGGACAGAGTGGCCCCGGACCAGCCGTCAGTGTCGGACGGACGACGATACAGTCTGAAGGAGGTCTGTTCAGATCAAACAGGACACCACCTCCCACGCAGAAACATTTAGGGACACTAAGGAGCCAACCTCGGACGTATAGGACGTCAAATATACATGGGTACAAGTCGCACCCATTTACCGGTCATGGATACCTCCTCCTCCCTTGCACCATGGTTGCCCTGGGTTACACTCACCAACATGTCCGTCACGGAGCATCTTCAGCAGGCAGGGCTCCTCACGGCCAGAGGGTGTGGTCAGAGAGGCCGTCAGCTGACTCAGGTCCAGGTCGCCGATGTCCAACGGGATGTCAGCGGCCGATCCCACCTTCAGTTGAGACATCCTCAAGGAATCGTCACCTAGGATACACGGAGGGAGGGGTGAAGAATAGGCATGGCGTCAGGAAGCGTGAGAAGATGGTTCTTCTCTCCTCGACCGAGGTTCTCTGGCCGTTCTCTCGCAGTCTCTTAAAGTGCACTTCTCAAAATGTATTTGAATGTCAATCGTCTCGTCACCTCTGTCCCCCTTCCTGCTACTTAATTCATATTCTTTAAAATGTTTCAATGGGGTTGAAGTGTCATTGAGCATCTATAAAAGCTCGATAAACAAAAGGATTAAGGGTCCAATGGTTCTGCGTCCTGAGCAGGGGTCTTCTAGAAGCCCTTACCAGTGATCCTGGCGGCGAAGGGGCTCCCGGGGATGTGCTTGTCGTTGTACTTCACCAGGATGCTGTAGTCTCCTGGCAGGACGGGCAGGTAGGATACGGTGCAGGTCCCGTCCTGGTTGTCCATGCAGCTGATGTCTGCCTTGGATGGCCCCTCGATGGCCAGGGACAGCCCACCTGGAGAGGCCAACACACCGCTCAGAGGGGGGGAGTCGCTTTCTGTTCAGGGTTTCTAGGGCCTTTTGCCGTTTCATGTCTCCCCCAACGCCACCATCGAACCTTTCCTTCAGAAATTGTTGATGCTTTATTATAGAGTGAGATAGAGAGGAAGGTATTGGAGATAGTGGGAAGGACATGCAGCAAAGGACCACGGGGCAGGAATCGAACCTGGGTCTTTGCGGTCTGGACTGAGCCTATATGGCCCGTATGATCGCATCTATAGGGAAGCCCACGGGGAGCAGAGGAAGTGCGTGGCGTTCTACGATAACCTGAGTGGCCCTTGGGGAGAGCGGGTACCGTAGACGCGGCGAAACACAGGAGAACACATGAGGACGCCGAGTGGGCCTACCCTCTCCTGCGTCCTTGGTGTTGACCGTGAAGACGGCGGGCTTGTTGACCGTCCCGTGGATGAGGCCCGGGCCATAGGCGCTGACGTTACCGCTGTTCATGTAGTCCACATAGAACTGCAGCGGGCTCCCTGGGAGGGGGGGCAGAGAGTAACAGAGTGACAGAGTAAGTAAGAGAAAGACTTTTGCTCCTTTTGACTGGCCTCCTGTCATTATTGCCTTTCCTGTACCAACACTGGTACCAAGATGCCGGATTTCACCGACCCAGGATAAGGACTAAAGGGTCACGTTCCCTTCCAGTCTTTCATTTCTATTTGAAGCGGTACTCCAGGTCTCACCAGGGATGTGGATCCCGTCGTACTTGATGTCCATCTCGTGGAGCCCGGCCTCCACTGGGGCGTACTTCACCGTGACCGTGCCGTCCTTGTTGTCAGCGATGTCGGGCTTGGCCACCTTGCCGGACGGCATGCGGACATCCCCTACCGGGAGGGGAGACGGACACAGGTGGACGGCGTCAGAGGAGCGGCAGCTATGCCTCATCACGCAAGACGCCCGACAAACCATTGTACACTGTTGTATACTATACGCCTGTACGCCACCGGACCCACCAGTGATCTCTCCCTTCTGGATGGTGAAGGGGATGACCAGGTCGAAGGGTCTCAGGCCGGCCACATCCATGCCGTTCATGCCCAGGGGTCGGTCAGTGGCCTAGGGGACACAGGGAAGCACCGTCAGCACAGGGCACGCTTCAGGGGGGAGTTGGCAGGGGGTGGTGTGAGGA
>NC_136941.1:24870891-24893391 GCF_949987615.1 Pollachius pollachius | reverse complement strand
ACCGGGTCTCCACGGTGAACTTGTTGGCCTTGTTGGTGATGCCCCCCTTCAGCCCGGGGCCGTGCACACGAACGCGCCCCGGGTCACAGCCCTCCGAGACCGCCACGCGGAACGGGCTCTTGGGAACCGGACTGCTGTCGTAGGCCACCTCCACGCTGTGGGGTCCTGGGGAACAGAGTCACTGCATTAAGCCTGCTCAGGGGCCCCTCTGGGTCCTGGGGAACAGAGTCACTGCATTAAGCCTGCTCAGGGGCCCCTCTGGGTCCTGGGGAACAGAGTCACTGCATTAAGCCTTCTCAGGGGCCCCTCTGGGTCCTGGGGAACAGAGTCACTGTATTAAGCCTTCTCAGGGGCCCCTCTGGGTCCTGGGGAACAGAGTCACTGTATTAAGCTTTCTCAGAGGCCTAAGCCAGCTCAGGGGCCTCTGAGCAGGTGGCAACTACTCTGGAGAGTATAAAACAGTGCTCACCCTCCTGGTAGGGGCTGTACTACTCACCCTCCTCGTAGGGGGTATACTCCACGCTGTAGGTCCCGTCTCCCAGGTCCCTGACCAGGGCGTCCGTCCGGCTGCCTGACGGGTTGCTGATCAGGGTCTTGATGTGGTCGCCGCCCTTCTGCGTGAGCGCACGGGCGTCCACCGTGAAGTCTGTGGTGGCCTCGCGGAACACGCCTACACAGCAGAGCGGGGAGAGGTGTCGGGGGGGGAGAGGTGTCGGGGGGGGAGAGGTGTCAGGGGGGGTGAGAACGCTTCAGAGCAGATGTGTGAGAGCGTGTGCGATGTCAATTCTGCTGGCCACCGAAAACGAGCGAACGCTACGAGCAGAGTGTCAGGTGAACGCCAAGAAGGGTCAAATCTAGATTCATTCATCGTTATAAAAGATGCGACACCAGTCCGTTAGCTAGGGCAATGCTACGACGAGATAGCGAACACCCTGGCTTCCTTCCTAGCCGAGTGTGGAGGTGTCCCAGGGGCAAGACACCGCACCCACGAGCTTACGTCCCTTCCCCTGTCGGTGCACGAACGGGGCTCACCGACTAAACTAAACCCTACCTAAAAGGCACTACGGCTCTCCGACTGCCCCGGGTTGGAAAGGCGCGTTGGAGAATCATCGTTAACACCGCACAGAACAGGCCGACAGGACGACCCGCGCCGACGTTACCTTTGCCCTCGACGCCCGGCCCGAAGACGCGCACGCCGCTGGCGTCCACGGCCGGCTCCACGTTGAGGCGCGCGGGGAAGTTGGGCACATCCTGGCCCCCGTAGCGGATGGTCAGCGTGTAGGAGCCCGGGTAGAGAGGGATGTAGGTGATGGTGTAGGTCCCGTCCCCGTTGTCCTGGATGTGGACCTCCGCCTCGGTGCCGCTGTCAGAGATGATCTCGATGGTCAGCTCGGCAGGCCCGGCGTTGGTACAGTCCACCACGAACTCCCCCGTCTCCCCCACCTTGGCCCGCTCCAGGCCTGGGCCGGAGCACCGCACCTGAGGGAGAGGCCATCGTTAGGACCGGACCGCAAGGCCACCAGGACAACACAGGGGGGGGGGGGGTCCGGGTTCAAGGACCGGAGGAGGGCACCTTGGACGGGTCTGTGGCCGGGTAGGCGGTGGGCTTGAAGGGGGAGCCGGGGATAGGAGCTCCGTCGTAGGTCAGCTCCACCTGGTACGGCCCCACCTCCCGGGGGATGAACTTCACCTGGCTGGTCTCCGGGCTCAGGCCCGGCTCCACCTGCAACGCACATGGGACTGAACCAAGGCTTTCACACAGCCAATATTCCTGCGTGCAATACAAATCCTGAAAGACACTTCACATTTTGTCCTGAAAATGTGTGTGACTTAAAACCAGGCTCACATATTGATCAGGCATTACGCCTTAAAGGGAACCATTTAGCGCCGAGCCCGGCGTGATCTGGGGACCACTGCTCACCTTGCTGGCCACAGGCTTCCCCGCAGGCCCGGTCACCTTGGCAGCGACCTTGCCCTGGCCGCCGGCTCCCTTGGACTTCACAGTCACCTCCTGGTCCTTGCCGACAGTCATGTCTGAGATCACACAAGGGAGGGTCACACAGAGACCAGAGGGACATGTGAAGCCGTGCTGGGCAGAGCTTCTCTGGGGTCGGAGAAGCTGGCCCCGTGTCAGACAGCAGCCTACTAGTGATTGCCCCCCTCCCCTCTCACAGGATGACTCACTGTTGCCGAGGCCGGTGACCTGGATCTTGCTGAGGTCCAGCGAGGGCACCACGCCCACGCTGAAGGGGCTCTTGGGGATGTTGTCTCCTCCGTAGGTCACAGCCATCCCTAGGGCACCCTGGGGGGGGAGTGGGGGGGAGTCCGTCGTTAGGCATTAACACTGCCTGCTGGACGACGGGGGACGAGGTGTGTGTTTCGTTTCTGCGCGCTTACCTGCTGCACAGGCGTGTACTTCACAGTGTGCGTGTTGTCGTGGTTGTTGATGATCTCGAAGTCCTTGACGGCCTCGGCTTTGGTCGGCCCGCTGAAGGCCACATCCAGCTTGGCCTTGCCGGCGCCCTTGGTGTTGACCGTGAAGTGAGTCGGCTTGTTCAGGTCCACACCTGACACACACACACACACACATACCATAGTTGGTGCAAAAGCAGGCTCCGCCTCTTCTGTTGACGTGCCCTCCGTCCTGCGGGGGCACGGGCTGACGTCCCGGAGAAGCCTGCAGCCTCTTGAACACGGGACCCTCACCGGCCGTCAGAGAGGTCAAACAGTGGCTCCGAATAATGAGTGTTAGTGGAATTTAACCCCCGTGGGGGAGAACAGTGCTGGGGCTCTCACCACTGCGACTGAGTCCGGGCCCCTCCGCCTTCACCTTGCTGGCGTCGTGGGACGGGTCCACCTTGATCCTGATGGGGGTCATGGGGATGGCCTGGGAACACAGGGACATGGGCCTCATCACACTGAACACACATAAATACATAAATACATATAACGGACAACCCGAACACGTCGACGTCACTGACCTGCACATAGGACACATTCGGTGTGATCCCCACGCACAATTTGTGTGACACACACACACAATAAAGCGACACACGCACACACACACACACACACACACACTCTTGCCCCACCCACCTGGTCGGCGAACAGCACCATGATGGTGTAGCTGCCGGCGCCAGGCGGTGTGTACTTGACGGTGAAGGTGTCGTTGTCGTTGCGGATGATGTCGAAGTCGATGTCGGCCTCGGCTGGCCCCACCACTCCGGGAGCACACTTGATCCCGATGCTGATGTCCCCTAGGTTTGACATGACACCATGTTGGTCCAATCGCTGCCGCCCAATAGCTTTGTCCAATCAACAATAATGTGGAATACTTGGGATGCGTTTTCCTACGTTTAGAACCAACCCGCATGCATGCATAGTGGTAGGTCAATACACTATATACATTCTCCATGTGGTAAGGGGGCAGTCTACATGTAGACTGAGAGAGAGAGAGAGAGAGAGAGAGAGAGAGAGAGAGAGAGAGAGAGAGAGAGAGAGAGAGAGAGAGAGAGAGAGAGAGAGAGAGAGAGAGAGAGAGAGAGAGATACATGGACACCATCTTCAATGACCTCTACACGTAAACTGCGTCTTTGATGCAAGCGGTCAAACCCCATTCACTGTCAGCCGATGTGGATAGAGCCGTCTGCTCAATGGCTTAACGGTACACAATGACAAACATAATCGAGTGATCTAAGTAAACACTCTCATCCTCCTTGGTCCATCCGACAGACGCCCACCTTGGCCGGCCTCGGCGCAGTCCACCGTGAAGTAGGTGGGCTCGAAGGCCTTGAGGCCGGTCTTGGCCACTCCTGGTCCAGACACCTTCACCTTGTTGGGGTGGCAGCCTGCGCCGATGGTCATCTGTCCCAACAAGAACACAACGCAGCCCGGTTAAGAGGTGGGGGGGCCTCCGCAGGAAGGACGCCGTAGGGTTCAGCCGGGGGACTGAGCCACTGACGGTTCAGTGGTGCTGAGCGCTCACCCGGAAGGGGCTCTCCGGGATGTTGATCCCGCCCCAGGAAACCATCACCGTGTGCTTCAGGGCCTTGCGGGGGATGTAGGTGCAGGCATACGTCCCGTTGCCGTTGTCCTTCACCTGGACGTCCACGGGGGTCCCTTCCCCGTCCTGCGGGCGCCAGGGGAGCAACAGATGGGTTTCAATCCTTCTCTTACAAACGTTGGCCGTTCCAGAGGACGTGAGGAAGGCTAACCCGGAGGGGATAAGTCATTCGCAGTCCCCTCCTCACCGATTCATTCCCACGGCAGACAACATGCCCCGCCAACCCCAGACCCGCTCGTACCTGGGCCACGATCTTCAGAGGCGCTTTGCCTCCCAGCTTGGCGTCGACGGTGAACTCTGTGGGTTTCCCCACAGCCAGGCCAGTGCTCTGCAGACCGGGGCCGAAGGCCTTCACCTGCACAGCCACACATCAGGAACCACATAAACTGACAGGGGGCAACTCGGCAGGTTTTAGCACTCTCGCGTTGCATCGATTCACCGTCTGTTAAATGTTTGTGGGTGCGTGCATGCGTGTTCACTCTCTACTAGTGCGGTGCCTCGGTGTTGTTCCCGGTTCGCCGGCTGTGTGTGTGTGCGTGTTGACGCTCGCACCTTGTCGGGGTAGAAGTCTTTCCCCGGCGGGTTGACGATTTCTGCCATGAAGGGCGAGTGCTGGATGTCCTCGCTGTTGCAGAGCACGTGCACGGCGTACTCCCCGGCCTCCGTGGGCCAGTAGCGCACGTCGCACGAGCCGTCGCCCTTGTCGTCGCACTCGATCTTGGCCTGGGAGGGCCCCTCCACGGAGAAGCCTGGAGGACAGCGGGACGTCAGCCGGTCTGATGGAGCTGCCAGCTCCAACACAGCTAGCACAGCCTACCCAGCTCACCCAGCTAGCACAGCTGACCCAGCTAAACTAACCCAGCTAAGCTAAGCCAGCTCACCCAGCTAAGCTAACCCAGCTCACCCATTTAAGCTAACCCAGTTTAGCGCACCCATCTTAGCTAACCCAGTTTAGCTAGCCCAGCTCAACCAGCTCATCTGTAAATAGAGCAGAACCTCAACTCTCCAAACTTGTCAGCCGGTGCTCTCATCCCCCACCCCCACCCTGTCCGTCCTTCAATAGATGGTGGAGGACATGATTGATCAGTGGCAGGGCTCTTACATCCCTGTTTAAGGAGTAAAAGCACTAGTACTGATGGCAAAGCGTGACGCCCATTTGAGCGGTAATGTTGCATCAATATTCATATTCCTGTTTCTAGCCAGGCTTGATGAACAACACTGATTGATGGGGCCTTTAAACACCCTCCCAGAGCGGGCCATCATGGCCGTCGTTCCCCCTCAGGGTGTGCGTCCCTCACCCAGCGTGCCCACGTTGTCGCCGACCGCCTCCACCACAAAGTCAGCCGACTTCCCGACCACGCCTCCGTCCAGCCCGGGGCCCCAGGCCCGCACCTTCTGCTGACCTGCCTCCGCCCCGATCTTCACCTCGATGGGGCTGGGGAGAGCAGACCGCATCACTCAGAGCAACAAGGGTGTGTCTGTCTGTCTGTCTGTCTGCCTGTCTGTCAGTCAGTCTGTGTGGAACAATGCTGGTCCCGGTTGGTTAACGGTCTGGTTAAGGGTTGCCACAGGTGTCTACCTGCGAGGGATGTGCTGCCCGCCCCAGGTGATGGTGATGCTGTAGGTCCCGGGGTTGGTGGGGTAGTAGTCGAAGCCATACACTCCGTCTCCCAGATCCTTCCTCTTGCATGGCTCCTCAAGACCCTCTGCAACACATTGACATGTTAACTCCGTGTCCAAACAGACATGTTAACACTGTGTCCAAACAGACATGTTAACTCCGCTGTGTCCAAACAGACATATTAAAACTTTTCCAAACAGACATGTTAACGCTGCTCTGTCCAAACAGACATGTAAAAACTGTGTCCAAACAGACACGTTAACACTGTGTCCAAACAGACATGTTAACACTGTGTCCAAACAGACATGTTAACTCTGTGTTCAAACAAGACATGTTAGCGCTGCTGTGTCCAAACAGACATGTTAAAACTGTGTCCAAACAGACATGTTAACGCTGTGTCCAAACAGACATGTTAACGCTGTGTCCAAACAGACATGTTAACACTGTGTCCAAACAGACATGTTAACGCTGTGTCCAAACAGACATGTTAACGCTGTGTCCAAACAGACATGTTAACGCTGCTGTGTCCAAACAGACATGTTAACACTGTGTCCAAACAGACATGGTAACGCCGCTGTGTCCAAACAGACATGTTAACGCTGTGTCCAAACAGACATGTTAACACTGTGTCCGAACAGACATGTTAACGCTGTGTCCAAACAGACATGTTAACACTGTGTCCAAACAGACATGTTAACGCTGTGTCCAAACAGACATGTTAACACTGTGTCCAAAAAGTGTTTTGTAGAGCTAGTTCTGGTTGTCGTTGTAAACAATTGGAAGACATGTTAACGACACAAATCAACAACGGTAAATAAACGCATCATTTAAATATCACTAGATTGGGTTCAGATTGTGAGAGGCGAGAGGGGAAGATGGTGGTGGAGAATACAGCATGGATTAGAGCTCTGCTATTGGTTGATGCAGCGGGGAATAGAGCTCTGCTATTGGCTAGAGCGGCCTCACTCACTGGGGCCCTTGATGGTGACCTTGAGCTCCCCGGTGCCGGCTCCCTTGGTGTAGACCTTGAAGTCGGCCGTCTCCTTCACCCTGAGGCCCTTGGGCTGCAGCCCGCGGCCCTTGGCCCTGCACAGGCTAGGGTTACAGGCTGAAACAGACGGGAACAGAGCGTTAGCCACAGAGCAGCAGAAGGCGTTGGCGGGCTGGCATAACTGGTGACAATTCTGACTGCAAGATATCAACCACATGTGACAGCTGTGGTTTCAGCGGAGAGGACAGGAATGAGGCGCGGGGGAAGCGATACAGAAACACAACCCTTCTGCACCTCTGAAGAACTGAACACTCAACCACGCCTGTTAGACATGGAGTTATCGCTGCAGGAAGCAGTGTGACAAAGCCTGATTATTAATAATATGAAATTGGAAAAGCTGAGTCATGGGGCCAAACTCTGGACACCCCAATGCTCAGGATACTGAGAAGCTTTCCTTCATAGAATACAGTTTTCACAGAGCTAACTTACTTAATTACTTAACCTAAATAGAGTCAGCACTGTATTGTAACTGGAGTCAACACTGTATTCTATATTCACCATATCTATATGTCTGCAGTGCATTATACACACAATAAAACTCAATTTGACATAACTACCATGCTGAAAATTATGATTAAAAAAAACTAAGACCAAATCACAAGAGCACTTTAATGTACTGCTAGTTAGGGCAAGTATTTCCATGTGCAGCTTTAGGACTCAAAATAAGGAAACAAAGCACTCGGGATGCTATAGTCAGCCTCCTTGTTGGGGCAAGGTGACAGACAACTGCAACCAAGGGAAGTTAGTCAAGTAAAGACATGACACACACACACACACACACACACACACACAGACAGACAGACAGACAGACAGACAGACAGACAGACAGACAGACAGACAGACAGACAGACAGACAGACAGACAGGCAGACAGGCAGACAGACAGACAGAGGCATAGTGGGTACCCAAGAGAGATCCCAGGAAACAGGAAATGACAGCAGAAGGAAGAGGCGGCTCCGGAGAGAGAGGAGATACCACCAGGCGTCTATGGGGGGGGGGGGGGGGGGGGGAGAGTAGAAGAGTAGAAGGCATAAAGAGCAGACAAAGAATCCAGTGTAGTAAAAGGAAACAGAGGACACACAACCACTTACAACTTTGAGACACATGGGAGAAGGAAGTAAAGTTGTAAAATTATTATTCTTTTTTTTTATCAGTATGAAAAAGCAGGATTGTAAAAACAAAATCAATTAGGAACCAAAAACTGCAATTCAACTGCAGAAAAGATACCAAACAAATACGATACCAACAACATACCGATTACAAAGACTGGATCTGATTGGCCCCAATTGGTGACCAGGAAAAATGGTGACCTGGCATTAGATTGAGTAAAACTTAACTTTTAATAGTCATCTACATTTCTCCAGAGGAGGTAGTATTTAATAGTGGTGTACTTTAAATTTCCATCTTTACTCTTTTTTTTCACAACCATCATGTCATTCCACATTCCTTCCTTCCCTCCCTGATATTAAACCCTCCTTTCATCCATTTCCTGTTTGGAAACCGTTAGGGCCAGACAAAATAAAGGGTTTATCTTCCTCTTGATGAAGTGAAGCTTCTCTCAAAGCCCTAGTAGCAGTAGCAGTAGTAGTAGTAGTAGTAGTAGTAGTAGTAGTAGTAGTAGTAATCCAGTTCTTTCCTAGTATTCCCCACTCCTAGGACATGTCACCTTACTTCTGAACCCTCCCCGTCTACTCCCGTCTCCCCCCTCACCTTCTCCCACGGTGACAGTGAAGGGGCTCTTGCTGATGGCCCCCCCGGCGAAGGTGACGTAGACGATGTGCTGGCCCTCCTGGGTGGGCTTGTAGGTGCAGCGGTAGCTGCTGTTGCCCTTGTCCTCGATGGTGCACTCCACCGTGTTCTTCTTACCGGTGGGGTCCATGATCACCACCTCCACCTCCCCAACACCAGCGCCTGGAGGAGGAGTGGCGATGGAGCAAAGCAAGGGTTGGAAGGGAAAGGACAAGAGGAGGGAACGTTTTTTGACGGATAATGCATTGAAATGCAGTTCCTCTGGATAAAGGGTCTTCCGAATCGACATCTATTAAAGATTTCAAGGTGCTAACTACTTTGTTGCACCAGTCAGGCACATCGACACCGACCTGCGGTGTAAACGTCAAAGTAGGTGGCCTTGTTGGCGATGTTTCCACTCAGCTCCAGGCCAGGTCCCTGGGCAGTGGCCTTGGTTGAGTCTCCCTGCGCCATGCCAACCTCAACCTCAAAGGGGCTCTTGGAGATGTGCTGTCCTGCAAACAGCACCGTGACCTAGCGCAGCAGCGAGGATGAGTTACTGTTCAGAGAGCCAGAGCTCCCTGCCTGGTCAGCTTGGGTACCAGGGAGAGCGCACATATCTGTGGCCAAACACATCCTCAAAGGGGCTGCCAATAGGACTGCAAAACGTAGAAACTCAAAACAATTACCTTGTGCATTCCAGTGACTTTGGGAATGTAGAATACGGAGTAGGTGCGGTTCTTATCATTGTTGGCCGTCACTTTAGCCTGAAGAACAAACGAAAAAACTGATAACTGTTCAGGGAACCAGAAAAACGAAAACTTTCATCTTCAGTGCAAGGTAAATGTGTTGGTGTACGGAGTTAAAGAAAATGGAGGGTTCCGAGAGCGAGACAAAGGGAGGGTATACCTCCTCTCTGTGTCCTGCAGGGTCCTCCACGTACACCAACACCTCGCCCATCCCAGCGCTGATGGTTTCCACGGTGAACACCGCCTTCTTCATCACCACGTTGCCAACGGGCTCCACACCTGGCCGGGAGAGAGGTAGAACAAAGGGTTAACGGCGTCCGTCCCCTCAGATCCCCCCTAGCTGTTGATGGGAGCACTGGGGGGTTTGGGGTTCCCGGGGTCACCAGTGGGTACCTGGTCCGTAGGCGCGCGCCTTCTTTGGGTTGAGCTTGGGTCTCAGGGGAGCGCCGGGCTTCAGCTTGGCTTTGGGGAACTGGGACAGGTAGGTCATGACCGAATGCTCGTCCACGTTGGGGTCAACGATCTCCTCTGGAGTGATCACCTAGGAGACCGAGGGGAGGGGGACGGAAAATAAGACGCATTGTGAATTACCACAGACACAAACACACACACACACACACAGACTGTTCTGCATGAGCTATTTCCTGACAGTGCCTGATAGGAGGTTGGTGCCATGGCAACTATTGCACACATCTACAGCAGAGGGGCATGCTTTTCAAAAAGAACCCGACCACAACCCAAACCGAACCCCGATTCAATGACGGTACCTGAGACTTGTGACGGCAACAACCACAAATCATTCCAAATCAGACCCAGTCGCACGCACAGTGAGACGCACCCACCCTCATTCACAACCACTTCCACTGGGGGACATGTCAGCAGACTGAAAGCAAGAATGCCAGCGACCACAGACCGACCGTTGGCACGCCATCGGCTATGCCAGCCATGCCAACACAACACACGCACAGAGAAAGGGGGCCAGCCCCAACTCAACTATGCAGTCGATGAATACACGGCCACCCACTCTAAATCTATGTCGACGGTTGGAATTTACTTTACGGCGTAACATACAAAAGAGTTAATGCAGCGGTTTAACCGAGACAGCAAGCTTGCTGTGGGATGCATTTTTAAAACATTTATCTCCACCACACCTCCTTCCTAATCTGGTGAACTCAAGTCATCAACAAAAACAGGTCCTTTGTTAGGAACTTGTGGAAGGGTCCATCAGTGGCGGTCCTGCTCAGCTCTTTACCTGGGGGATCCCCAGCCAATCATCCGCCTGCTGCATGGCCTCCCGGGCGTTGTCCACCGGCTTGCTCTGGTCCCACTGGTCCCAGTCAGGGCAGAGACCTGAGGGGAATCAAGGGGGTTTAACGTGGACACAGACAGAAATCCAGGACTACCAGCTCAATAATGTTTAGTGGTGCTGGTAAACCCTCTTCATTTTATCATCTCATCATCGCCAGGTAAATCAAGTGAGCGGAATCTGGGGCACCTTGACCCCCGATTCAGGGACTGGATAATACATCCAAAAAGCAGATTGAATTTCAGAATGATTTCGATAGCCGAATGAGATCCCCTTGTCTTCATGCTACAAATGATTCGAAATTCTAAATGTTCTAATCGGCTCCAAAGGACATAGCTGGAGCAGTTGTAAGGCAGGTCTATTATTTTTCGGAATTCACGGATGGATATGTCCTTATCTCTCCGGCTGGCGGAGAGGTATGCCAGACCTCCTAGTGCGTCAACAGAGCCTTCCTCACCGCCCCCAGCCTTCTTCAAAGGGCTCTCCTTCGCTCCACTCATCTCCTTCACCCTGTTCCTCTTGTCCACTCGGCGTCTGTGAAACCTCCGTCGGCCCCTCACAAGTACACGTGTCAACCCCTCTACCTCGATTCGACGGGCGCAGATCCACATAAACCCCACATCCTCACAGAGACACCTCTCCATATGGCTCCAACAGGCTGCATCCTGCACTGCGTGTTTCAATGTGGTTGCTTGCCCCTCGTTGGCCCGCCCCCCTCAAAGGGAGGGTTCTACCCCTCAATGAGACCTGGTTGGGTACCCCACGGCGACTCTTACCTGGAGCGCAGCTGTCCACCAGGGCTCCCAGTGCGCGGCCGCTCTGCCAGTCCTTGCTGAAGTTGGTGATGGGCAGCTCGGGCAGCTTGTTCTGGATCCAGCCCAGCAGACGCTGTTTGGGCGTCTTCTGGCGGCCAGAGTCGTCTGCCTCCTCCTCCTCGTCCCACATGGGCATGGAGATGGAGTAGTGGAGGATCAGGGTCCAGATCAGACCCAGGATCAGCTTCAGGTTCCCATCGACGATGGCTTTAGAGTCTGGAGGTCAGGGGGACAGGCCATTAGGGAGGGTAGGGGCCAAATCTGCTACTGTCACTTCTTACCTCTTAATGCATTGTTATACAGACCAGGATATGAGAAATGTTTTTTTTTATTATTTATTATTGAGATATATATATATATATATATATATATATATATATATATATATATATATATATATATATATATATATATATATATATATATATATATATATATATATATATATATATCATGTAGAGAACAGGATTAGTGTCCGGATAATGATAATCATTTTTAAAAATTCTGGATGAATCATGAAAGAAAAGAGAAGACCAGAAGAGTACTTGCCCAAATCCCGTCACACCCACAGAGGAAATGTCTGCGCAACAGCCGGAAATAAAGGGCTGAGCAATCTCGGGTCAAGGTGAGTAAACGGGTGAAACTATATTTCATCGGCATTAATGGGTTTAAAAAAAAAAAAAACAGTGGCAGTGAACCAACTCATGGACTTCTTCATTCTCCTCTTCCTCATTGCTATGTTAAAACTGATTTGAACAAAGCTCCATGCAGCCCAAGGTAGCATAACCAACTTCACAATAACTGAATATGATGCCTGCATGCCTGAGCCACGCCAGGCCAGAGTCATTTCCTCATGCTTTACAGAGGTTCTGTGTTAAGACAGAACATCGTGCACAGATGAGGGGAAAGCGAAGCAACACAATCCTTTGCCTAGACATGAGAAACCATCACACACACAAAACACACAGCATAGGTGATTGCACGCGCCAAGCCCTTTGGGGATGGGTGGGGTATGTGCGAAAGTGTGTACATTATGGGCCTTCCTCTTTCAGATAAGGTGGTTAGGATTGAGGCAACAGAGAAACCATGGGTGGACCTGTTAACCGCATGTTGAAGCCTGGTGCAACCATCTCAAGAATGTCCTCTGAACTCCCCCCCCCCCCCAAACACACACACACACACACACACACACACACACACACACACACACACACACACACACACACACACACACACACACACACACACACACACTCCTTGATCAGTTCTGATCTCCACAGTGATGACAGCAGAGTAGGTGGAGGAAGACATTCCAGAAGAAGGCCGGAGCTATGGTGACCATTGAGGGGTCAGAGGTGTGAAGTCTGTTACACTGGACCAGTGTGCTGGACTCAAACAACCAGCCTGTGATGCTGGGGGAATACCCGACCACTGGAGGAACAGAAACCTCCCGGCAATCAGGACCTCATCCATCAGAAGAAGGCCTTCGATTGGCAGTGGAACCTCTGAGATTGAGGCCACTGGGGCCACAACATGATGGAGGCCAGTGAGCCACTGGGAGGCAGGCCACTGGGATCCACTCAATGCAGCTGAGGGTGGCCGATATGGTGGCCGGTCGAGGGCAGGCAGGGGGAGAATTTTTCATATTTTGCTAATCTTTAAAAGGTACAGGACCCTTTGGCTTCTCCCCATAGAGCGGTCACTGGGCTCCACGGGGTGATAAAGTGAAGGGTCAGGGAAATGCCATGTTTGCATGGCGTCTGTCACTATGGGAACTCTGACTGACTGGGCTGAATCTCTATAGCAACAGAGTGGCTCCCTTTGTCAGCCTGAGAAGGGGTGGGGAGAGGTGGGGATAGGAGGGGAGAGGAGGGGAGAGGAGGGGAGATGTGGGGAGAGGAGGGGAGAGGTGGGGAGAGGAGGGGAGAGGAGGGGAGAGGTGGGGAGAGGAGGGGAGATGTGGGGAGAGGAGGGGAGAGGAGGGGAGAGGAGGGGAGAGGTGGGGAGAGGTGGGGAGAGGAGGGGAGAGGTGGGGAGAGGAGAGGAGAGGAGGGGAGAGGTGGGGAGATGTGGGGAGAGGAGGGGAGAGGTGGGGAGAGGAGGGGAGAGGAGGGGAGAGGTGGGGAGAGGAGGGGAGAGGAGGGGAGAGGAGGGGAGAGGTGGGGAGAGGTGGGGAGAGGAGGGGAGAGGAGGGGAGAGGTGGGGAGAGGAGAGGAGAGGAGGGGAGAGGAGGGGAGAGGTGGGGAGATGTGGGGAGAGGAGGGGAGAGGTGGGGAGAGGAGGGGAGAGGAGGGGAGAGGTGGGGAGAGGAGAGGAGAGGAGGGGAGAGGAGGGGAGAGGTGGGGAGAGGAGGGGAGAGGAGGGGAGAGGAGGGGAGAGGTGGGGAGAGGAGAGGAGAGGAGAGGAGGGGAGAGGAGGGGAGAGGTGGGGAGAGGAGAGGAGAGGAGGGGAGAGGAGGGGAGAGGAGGGGAGAGGTGGGGAGAGGAGGGGAGAGGAGGGGAGAGGAGGGGAGAGGTGGGGAGAGGAGGGGAGAGGAGAGGAGATGTGGGGAGAGGAGGGGAGAGGAGGGGAGAGGTGGGGAGGGGAGGGGAGAGGTGGGGAGATGTGGGGAGAGGAGGGGAGAGGAGGGGAGAGGTGGGGAGGGGAGGGGAGAGGTGGGGAGATGTGGGCTGCCGATCCAGCCAGAGGGCAGAGGAAAGATTGATAAATATTGCCCAAACGCAGCGTACTGGCAGACTGATTAAAGAGCGTTCCAGCAGGTCTATACCTGTGGAAGGCTTCAGGCATGTGATAGGGGGCGTGAAATACAGCGGCACATAAATCTGCAGACATTTTCCAAACACAAACACATGATTGCATCAACAGCCCTCAGCCAACCGCGGCCTCAACAGATCGGAAGGCGGACATGTTATCTAAACGAATGCCTGCTTCTCCTCCTTCATTCCTGCTCCGTTAAAGCTTTATAACGGGCTGGACCGGGCTCAGCCCTACGTCCAGGTGCTGGTCCGTATTGGTTGAGCAGTGAACGGCAACGGGCCATCTGCTTTGACCCGAGCACAATGACACCTCCGACTGCACTCTTCATGGAGCTCCACTGTCCCCCGGGCGTGGCCCTACCGACTGTGGCACGGCAGCGCCAGGTGCCCCGGTTCCTTCCCCTCTACGAGACCCAGCGGCTTCGGTCGGGAGCCAGTCGGGTACAGCGGCCGATGGGAGGCAGGCCTCCCCGCGGAGCTCACTAAGGCGGGCCCTGGGGGAATGTCCCCACTACGCGCTCACTCTTTCCTTTTTTGTTTGACGTGCGTGTGCACATGTTTCCGTCTGATCCCCTTCTCATGTACAAGCACAGAAAGGAAAGGCACTAAACACGCTAGGAATCCGTCAGCATTCCCAGCAGACCACAGTCCACCCCGGCCTGCAGAGGCCTTATACGGACACAGACAGGCGCATTCCCCCTCTTCTGACTCACAACCACCACCATCCCCGGGGTGGGTGGGTGTGTGTCTGTGTCTGCGTGTGTGTGTGTCAGTATGTCTTTGTGTGTCAGTGTGTCTGTGTGTCTGTGTCTGTGTGTGTGTGTGTGTGTGTCAGTATGTCTTTGTGTGTCTGTGTGTCTGTGTGTCTGAAGGTGAGGCCGGCTGCTGTTTTTGCGCTGTCCAGCGTCTAGTTGTGGAATGCGGGGTCCGTGAGTTAGTGTGTGTACGCCTATGGGATTCTGTATTTTTACTCCTAAACCCCCATGACTCATCACATTAGCTTGCTGCCGACCTCCATGACATCATCCTCATTCATGACCCCCGGCGCTGGGAGGGGGGGGGGTCATAACGTAGCCCCCCGACTCCTCACAGAGACTCATGGAGAACCAGACCCTGCAGGAGTCCTTCCCCCACACTACCATGCACCTCTCTGATTTGCCTTGGAAAATGGCCTCAAATTACCCAGAACATTCCAGGCGTTGTGTGTGTATATGTGTGAGTGGGACACATTTCATTTCGGCTGGTTTATCGTGCACAAAACGATGTGCTAGATGAGTGAGGTGAACCCACACACACACGGAAGTAGGAGGGCGGTTAGCTCCCCGGCTAATGTGGCATTCTGAGAAAATGTCAAACATTCCATGCAAGCCTTATCTCACACACACACACACACACACAGTTGAAATAAATTACAACACAGGAAAAACTTCTATGCAAAACCGTAAGGCCTGGAAGTACTGTTTGACTTGAGACTGTGCCAACGTATTGTGGGTGAAAATAAAGATAAACACTCAAATACAGGCTAAAAGGAACATCTCTTAAACGTCAACTTGAGATAAAGACACAATGTAATACAACGCTTCCCCTTGGTTCTGTGACTTAACCTGCTCTCCCCCGCTCTGACTCTCTCTCCCCCTCGATCTCTCTCTCCCCCCTCTGTCTCTCTCTCTCTCTCTCTCTCCCCCTCAGAAACAGGGCCACACCAGCGCTACTTTGCATTCTCTTGTTCCCCTTGAAGAGCTCCTTCTCCCTCCTCCCACCTTCATGTATGTCCTCACTCTCTCTCCCTTTCTCCTTTGCTAACTCCCTCCCTCCCTCCCTCCCTCTTGGAAAAGTTCCTCAAGGTTTTTTGGCCTTAAAAGGGCAGAAACAAACTGGATGCTGGCAGTCCACCCACTGCGGGCTCTGGTTACAGCGAGGGGGTGGAGGGAGAGCGCAGCGAGGACAAGACATGGGAGCAGGAGGAAGGGGGAGACCAACCCAGGGGTTGGAGGGGGAAGAGAAAAAAAGGGGGGTGAAAAAAGTGCTGTGTAGGACATTTCTGAAGCCCAACACTGAGGGCAGAGGCTGTTTGAGGAACAGAAAGACATACAAATATTATCTTAAAGCCGCCGGGACAGAAAAGGCTGAAACACAAAGCAGGGAGAACGAAAATTAAGGGAAATGTTAGAACCAGGGAGAGAGGGGGGGGGAGGGAGCAAGTTAAATAAGTGGCTGAGGAGGTGAAGGGAGGACAAAGAGCGCTGGTGAGTGGGAAGCGTTCATCACCTGGCCTTGATAAAGGCTTTGGTGTTTCTCCACAAGCATCTTGAAACTAGGAGCGGGTCGTGGGAGACCAACATTTTCTCCTTCTGGCGACGTACACTTTTTGGCCAGTTCCAAATGATTACAGAGAAAGGTAAATGTGTGCTCCAGACCAGTAGCTTGCAGGGAATCCTTGTTTGTAAGGAAGTAGTCCTCTACTATGAGGACACATTGTTGAAGAAGTCCTCTGCCATGAGGATACACTGATGAAGATGTCCTCTACCATGAGGATACACTGATGAAGAAGTCTTCTATCATGAGGATACACTGATGAAGAAGTCCTCTACCATAAGGACATTGATGAAGAAGTCCTCTACCATAAGGACACTTTGATGAAAGGAGATCACAAAGACAGACGCAGAATTTCTGGTCTCTTCATCATCCGCTCGTGCGCCTGACTTGTTGGAAATGGAGGCTGTCCTCCAGTTCCATGTTAGTCCAAACAGGAAGCCATATTATTGATAATGAGCTGCGCGGAAGTGATGCACTATGACCAAATCTATTGGACAAATATTAAATGGTTTCTCTCACTGAAAGACTTCAGAGCACTAAGACCACTGGATACTAATGCCCATTATATACTGTTGAAATAAATACGTAGACACACAAAACTAACCTATTGACATGCAAAATGGTTCTGGCACGACCACAGTCCGAAAGAAACAGTTTCTCACACATCTTTCATCGCTTGTCACATCTTTCACCTCTTCTTACTCTTGTTTTCCTTGAGACTGATGAAAATAAAATCACAGGTACTGGAGGTGAGGTATCGGAGGCGGAGTCGTCCCCACGACCTCCCACCAACCCTGCTTTCCCCATGCTCCAGGGCGGGCCCCCAGGCGGCTCCAGGTTCGGGCCCTGGTTCCAGCACCAGGGCCTGACCTGGGTCCAACCCCTGGACTGTTGAGATGGGGGGAACAACTCCAACGGCAGTACAGCCGCTACGGTTGGCTGTCGTCTCCTCTCTGTTTGCACAGGGCGGGACACTGCTTCAGTGGAGGGCCGGTTTCATAGAGGGCTGCTAGCCCACTTCACGGGAGGGGCTGCCGACATGAAGCTGATAAGAAACGCTGATCTCCTCAAGGGGGGGATTTTTCAATGATTGAGCTGTCAGCACGTTCAAAGCTTCTTAACGAAAGGTTTGGTAGAAACGGCGCGGCTTCAGTCCATGTCGACACAAATCGGACAGAGCCTGACGAAGGTTAGAGAGAGGCTCCAAGAAGACTGCAGGTTAAGGGATGGGACTCCGAACAAGGGAGTGATGAGCAGAGTGGAACACACACACAAACACACTTACACACACAAACTAAAGAGCATTTATTTAAAATGATAGCCTAAAGGGATGACACCACATCAATTAATGTATGCTATACTGTTCATCTTCTGCACCCTTCGGTCCAGCCCACGGGAGGTTGTTCTGTCCGAGCGGACTTCAGGAGTCTAAGTCAAGTGGCACGGCCTTGACTGCTGACGGCCGGATGACATTCAGCGGGCCAGGGCACGGCAGAGCCCATAAGAGACCTCATCGACACCCGGATGGATAGGACAGTGGGAGGACTGTTCTGAGACACGACCACACTCCATATCTCAAGGGAGGGGTTGGAGTGAGAGAAAGACAATAGACCGTCGGAGATTAGACACTGAAAACACCAATTAACTCAGTAAGTAGGATCTGACTGTTTACAACACAGCTTCTTGTTTAAGCAGGACCTAACGAGCTGGTTGGGGGTGGTGGGAACAGGGTGCTGGGTGTGCCTGGGTGTGTGAGGTGGTGCAGAAAGAAGGAAGTGGAACGCTAGCGGGCCGACCCTCTCCGGATGCCGTGAGTCAGAAGTGAGCAGCACGGGTGACTCAGCGCTGGGCAGACGAACCCAGACAGACAGACAGACAGACGGACGGACAGACATGTGTGCTGGAGCGGCCTGCAATGTGGCACCTCGGGCTCCCAATGTTACAAGGCTGGGTCAGCAGGAACAATAAAGAAGTAAACGGAGCCTATTGGTTATTGTTTCCCCCATGTTGGGCCGTAACCTTATAGGAGTCTACTCTGGACCCTCGGTAAGCTGACCCTGACCAGATCTTCATCAGCAGGCCTTCTGCCCATGGAATGCTGCAGGAGATTACATCCAACCACAGCCCTGCCCTCTTCCTCTACCGGCTGGGGAGAGGACGGCTCGGCCCTTTGAGCTCGCTGGGTCTAGGGAGACGGTTTTGAAGGGGAGAAGGAGGGCAGAGCGCAGGAGACATGGCCCCAGGGTACAAGGAGTCGTATCCATAGATGGACATGACCTGTTAATCAGTGCAAGTGCTGCAATCATTCACACAGTCTGTTGGTGGTCTTCGCCAGGCCGGGATATGGGATAAAATTAATTCAGTCAGCTCACACTCTACAGTTTAGCTCGGATCCCTAATTTTATGTTCTCCCATCATGTGCATTACTCATGCATTAATTTTAAGCCATTAAATATCTCATGCAGTGGATATTGAGCAAACTGCAAAACATGAGCGAAAACAATAGGCCTGTCTGTGCTACTCCAGCTTTTCGCTTTGCCTCGCCCACTAGGCCGTAACTACATCCTGGACGAATGCGTTCGGGCTAGGCCCGGTCCGGCCCATCCAGCCACCGGCATGTGGCAGGAAGCAGCGGAGCGAGAGAAGGCTACACCCGGGAAGAGCCCTGCTCGGGATGGACCCCGCTCTGGGCGATCCCGGCTCAGCTACTGACGAGACGCTGCGCCCAAACTACCAAGTAGAACTTTCCAGTAAGACTTTGGTTTGTGTAATAAATGCTTATAGCTTTCCGAGGAGTTTAAAGAAGCGGTCGCAGTTCTTGAGGTCTCGGCTGGCTCTCCCCGTGGAGGCGTCGCCACTATCGGCTCAAATCAAAACCTTTGGCAAGGCTGGAGCGATCTGATTTCACCTGGGTGTCTGTGGGCTGTGCAGACGACAGCTGTTCAGTTAGTCGGGAGGGCCTGTCCCTTTAAAGTCTTTGATCACATTACAACATGCACAGCGTGCGACAACACCAACATAACGGACACCGGGCATGAGGACCGGACCGGGCCGGAGGGTTTGAATGGACCGATACGACCAACTGTACCGGATCACGGCAAACAAGGTTCAACTCAAGCTCCAACTAGGCGTTCCGTCACTTACCTATGGAGACCAACTTGATGTTCTCCTTGTCCAGGAACTCCAAAGCCACCGAGACGTTCTCCAGCTGCATCTGGCGGAAGGTCGGCCTCTGGTTGTACTTTCTGAACATCTTCTTCTGGGACAGGACCTCCAGGAGCCCGATGAGCCGCAGGCCGTCTCCCAGGTCCGTCTGGAGGTTGGCGATCCGCTTGTTGACGCATTTCAGGTGCTCGTTACACCAGCGGGTGAAGGTGTTCTGCTGGATCTTCTTCCAGGGGGCGTCCTCGGCCAGGTCTTTCTCCGTGGCGGGCATTTCTGCGTCCTTGTCGGGGGAGAGAGCGTTGGGCGCGGGCGCGGCGCTCTGGTGGAGGCGGGGGTGGGAGCCGCTCATTTTTATGCTCTCGGGTGTCTCTCCGTTCACTGGCTGGGTGAAGGGTGGAGTCTGTTCAGCTCTCAGGACCGCTCCCTCTCTAAACGCTTGCTTTCTCCCGTTGTGGTTTGTCTGTGAGATAGAAGTGAGGAAAAAAACAGAAGATCATCAGTAGAGATAGCCCGGAGATATTTCGCAAGGAAAGTCCATGCGATGGTCATCAGTCTCAAAGCATGTGGGCCAAGAAGTGGGAGGGGATGCCATTTGTATTGGTAAAGAGTAGGAAACTCTTTCTCTCTCTCACACACACACACACACACACACACACACACACACACACACACACACACACACACACACACACACACACACACAATATAAGTCAAGGAGGACTTGAATAGCAGCGCAGTGGTCATAACTCGGGCCACTGAGCATTTGTATTTCCCATCCTTGGTCCTACTACACTACCTGAGCTTTCCTCCAGGAACCACACGTTTGAACATCTTCTTGCTCCCCCGTAAGACAGACTTCCAGAAGCCCCGAACCCCCTGTCACACAGACTCGCTAGTCTTTGTTCTAAAGCACCGACCCAGGGGGGAGGTCTGATTAGAGGGCCCCCCAGACAGGGCCCCTGCTTTGGGGCCCTGTCTGGGGGGGCCCTCTACTATGGAGGCTCTTGGGGAGGGTCCCCAACACCCTGGGTACAACAGGTGGGCCGACATGAGCGCACGCAGGGTCCTGTGCTGTTGCCATGGCAGCGAGTAGTAGCTAAATATTCATGCGTAACCCGTAATGCTGAGGCACACACACACACACACACACACACACACACACACAAACTCTCTGCCCTGGACTTTAGGCTGCCCTATGGGACTGGGTAAGAACACACACACACACACACCAAGGTTGTGTCCACAAGTGTAGATGTGTGTTATATTGTCATGTTTGTGGGAGATAAGTCCAAGGTTTGTGGTTTTCATTAGAACCGTAATGTCTTCAGCTGTGTGTTGGGACCGCTGCTTACACGTGTGACATCGTGGGGGTCAATGTGTTCTATTGTGTCTCTAAACCTTCACAGTATTGTGTCTCTGAACCTTCACAGTATTGTGTCTCTGAACCTTCACAGTATTGTGTCTCTAAACCTTCACAGTATTGTGTCTCTAAACCTTCACAGTATTGTCTCTGAACCTTCACAGTATTGTGTCTCTAAACCTTCACAGTATTGTGTCTCTGAACCTTCACAGTATTGTGTCTCTAAACCTTCACAGTATTGTGTCTCTAAACCTTCACAGTATTGTGTCTCTAAACCTTCACAGTATACTGTGAAGGTTTAGAGACACAATACTGTGAAGGTTTGTTCAGAGACAATATATTGTCTCTGAACAAACCTTCACAGTATTGTGTCTCTGAACCTTCACAGTATTGTGTCTCTAAACCTTCACAGTATTGTGTCTCTCAACAAACCTTCACAGTATTGTGTCTCTAAACCTTCACAGTATTGTGTCTCTGAACAAACCTTCACAGTATTGTGTCTCTAAACCTTCACAGTATTGTGTCTCTAAACCTTCACAGTATTGTGTCTCTAAACCTTCACAGTATTGTGTCTCTAAACTTTCACAGTATTGTGTCTCTAAACAAACCTTCACAGTATTGTGTCTCTAAACCTACACAGTATTGTGTCTCTAAACCTTCACAGTATTGTGTCTCTAAACCTTCAAAGTAGTGTGTCTCTAAACCTTCACAGCATTGTGTCTCTAAACCTTCACAGTATTGTGTCTCTAAACAAACCTTCACAGTATTGTGTCTCTAAACCTTCACAGTATTGTGTATCTAAACCTTCACAGTATTGTGTCTCTAAACCTTCAAAGTATTGTGTCTCTAAACCTTCACAGCATTGTGTCTCTAAACCTTCACAGTATTGTGTCTCTAAACAAACCTTCACAGTATTGTGTCTCTAAACCTTCACAGTATTGTGTCTCTAAGCAAACCTTCACAGTATTGCGTCTCTAAACCTTCAAAGTATTGTGTCTCTAGACAAACCTTCACAGTATTGTGTCTCTAAACAAACCTTCACAGTATTGTGCATCTCTCCCCAAGACAAGTCCATAATAATTGTGTCCTTGTTTTGTTTTGTTCATTGAAGTCTGACGTAGATGATAAATAAGGGGGACCTTTATTTTGTCCTTGTGTGTTGGTGCCTATTGTGTTGGATTGGGTTACTGTTTTGTATGAACTATGTGTTTGCACTAGTGTTTAAGGGATTGAGGGCTGCTACTATGATGGAAGCCCAAGTTTGACCAGATGTGTTCCCCAAATTACGATGGATTTCCAGTCGTTTTGATCATTTGATTTTTTAACTACATTCTTGAGGAAAAGCAGCGCTCTGAGTGTGTGACTAAATATGGCCAAATAGTGCAAGTGTGACCAGCAACCATTTTAGAAGGTTTGTGTGTGTGTGTGTATGTGTGTGTGTGTGTGTGTGTGTGTGTGTGTGTGTGTGTGTGTGTGTGTGTGTGTGTGTGTGTGTGTGTGTGTGTGTACTCGCTTCTGGTTTAGGGAGAATCTGAAGAATGCCCCTTCCTCCATAACAACCCTTTAACCTC
>NC_136941.1:24853391-24855891 GCF_949987615.1 Pollachius pollachius | reverse complement strand
CAAGTTCAACGCAACGGACTTCGATGAGATGATGGCTGAGAAGCGTCTGATCTCTGACGGCTGTGGGGTGAAGTACATCCCCAGCAGAGGACCTCTGACCCGGTGGAAGGCCCTGCACGCCAACTAGAGCTGCTGCTGGCTCTGAGGGCGCATTACAAACCTATTAAAGTGGCTTTGATAACAACCTCTTTCCATTGACTCATCATTCTCATGGCCCTGCTCATATTCCTCTTCTTTTTTTTTTTTTTTTGCTACCAGACTTATGTTTCTGGCATTGTGAAAAAACCCTAATAATTGACTGTTTATGTGGACGTAGCCTTGGTTTGGTTTTGGATTTCAGACCTGGATGAGAAACCAACAGGGTGGATAAATGTAGACATTACACCTGGGGGAAAGCGGTTGATTTATTCTGTGGTTTCAACCAGCTTGATTTAGCTTAATTTAGAATCTAAATATTTGTTCTGTATTTATATTTTAGACTATTCATATTTTACTTTCCATTCATTATGAAATGGGTATTGTGAGGGAAAGAATTGCACTTATTGCAGTATTCACGCTAGAGGGAATGCAGAAACACTTACAAACAAAGATTCAACCTGGATGATCCAAAGACCAGTCCATGTTAAATGCCTGTCGCTCGTTATTTATCAGCATAGCTCTAAAAATACCTTCCTAAACTCGGACTGTAAAATTAAATTAAGCCTATTTTGCAATGGACTGCACAGGCCCCACCTGCAGTCCTGAGCATTTTGACATGAAGTTAAACAATGCAAGACATTTTTATAATGTTGAGGCAGCATGTGTAGATCAAACTAATGCTTTGTTTTGCTGAGGTATGTGTTGGCCAGCCTCCGAAAAATACTTTGTCATTGCTGGGTGCTAGACAATTAGACCTTCAATACTACTCTATCATAGTTATCATGGATGTACCAGGCCTACCGAAATGAAGTAGAGGTCAGATCTTTGCCGGAGAACATGTTGAAGCAAACCAATAACACCTTGTGTGCTGGATTCCCTTGGTTTTTATATTGCTGTCGCCAGCAGTGATTCATGTGTTATATTCATTTTGGCATGCTGTCGCCAGCAGTGATTCATGTGTTATATTCATTTTGGCCATGCTGTCGACCAGAGACAGCTCATGTTTTACCGCTCGGACACTGACAGCGTCAGTTAATTTATAAAGGCAAATCGCTGTGACCATTAAAATAGCTTTCTTTCAATTAGCCAACGCAATTTGTATCCACCTGCTGGTCATCACCCAGGGAGCCCCTTTCACCCTGGAACCTCTCTGGGCGGGGGGCGAACAGAGACTGAAACATTTCCCTGCAGCCTCGGATCAGGTGTTACCTCCCTCCTGAAGCATAGCCAGAAGCTATGCTTCTCTGGTCTTCTGCCAGTCCCCTCATGTCTTTCTGCAGCCTGGCTGCAGTGACTCCTGTTTCCTTGAGGAACATGAGGGTGGATGTGCTAAAGAAGCCTTTGCAGTGAACCTCCACCGGTACATTACCCTCTAGCCCGCACGCCTGCTTTCAGCAGCCAGCTCTGAGTACGTTGCTCCTCACCCCACTCCCGGAGAAGGGAGCCCCTTGGGGCTGCGACCTGCGGCCTGAAGGTTTGTGTAGAAGGCTGTTATCAGGGGCAAAGGGCGCAGCGCTCTTGCTCGCCAAACCAAATTTAAACTTATGATACGGCAAACTTGAAATATGTCCTTCATTTATATTGCACTTAATAGCCAAGGCATAATATATATCTAATATGCAATTAATTATTACACAGGGTTCCTGCTCCGAAAATGACCAGTGGACAGGAGTACAGCTCAGTTAAGGAAGAGGGCTGTTTGTCGGGACAGTTGACAGGGTTGAATATATGCAAGGGTTGAATATATGCAAGGGGAGAATCTCTGAGCCGTGATCTTCCTCCACACATTTATTGAGTTTCACAACACAAAACCACATCCAGGACCTCTTAAGTACAGCGTTCACCACAATTCATACATCAAAGAAATCAAATACAAATAATACAAAACAACTGGAAGTGCTTTAGATGGGTCGTTTGAGCGAAATAGTACCATCAACCTTTAGCTAATCTGTACATTTTCTTGGTCACTTCCAGTTTGTTGCTCAAACCTCCCTTGTTACAGGACATCACCATTGATACACTATTGTAAACTAGGAATTCCCTTAACAGAGACATCTTGTGTTACTTCAATGAGACATTCAAAATAAATAAATAAATACAACTTGAGTTCACACATCAATTAACACTAATGTAAACACAAAAACTTCTCAAACAACACATCCAATAAATAGCTATTTTAAGGTTTGCTGTATATTTCTGTTCCCCTTAATATACAGTTGTAACCCTCCATGTGGGGAAGGTTGGATCCACACGCCCTGAACACAACGCCCTTACTCAAAGCAGCCTTTCGCTTTACTCTAGTGTTACGCCTAAGGGGAAGGAAGAGGGAACGTAAGCAGGGGGCACTGGGAAGGCCCTCGAG
>NC_136941.1:24800891-24848391 GCF_949987615.1 Pollachius pollachius | reverse complement strand
GTTGGACAAGAAAACCTGACGGGGAGGGGGGACTACGACGACTGTGGCTGTGGTGTCAAGTGGCCACTGGGCCCAGCTACCACTAGTAGCTACCACGCCCTCTTTTTTCTTGGCTCATGATAGGCTCTCTGATCTTTGTAAGCCCCAAACAAAAAAAATCACATTGTCTTGGGCCTACGCCGATCGGGGGGCCTATCATGAGCCAGTACCTTTACTGCAGCTCATGATAGGCCCCCTGATCGTCGTAGGCCCTGGGGCTTCTGCCCAGGTAAGCCCGTGCATTAAGGCGGCCTTGTTGATAGTCCTCATCTAGCCTACCCTGGTATGAGTGTCCCTGGTCCTCATCTAGCACACCCTAGTATAAGTTTGCCTGGTCCCCATTTAGTACACCCTGGTATGGGTGTCCCTGGTCCTGACCGTACCCTGGTATGAGTGTCCCTGGTCCTGACCGTACCCTGGTATGGGTGTCCCTGGTCCTGACCGTACCCTGGTATGAGGGTCCCTAGTCCTGACCGTACCCGGGTATGAGTGTCCCTGGTCCTGACCGTACCCTGGTATGGGTGTCCCTGGTCCTGACCGTACCCTGGTATGAGTGCCCCTAGTCCTGACCGTACCCGGGTATGAGTGTCCCTGGTCCTGACCGTACCCTGGTATGAGTGTCCCTGGTCCTGACCGTACCCTGGTATGGGTGTCCCTGGTCCTGACCGTACCCTGGTATGAGTGCCCCTAGTCCTGACCGTACCCTGGTATGAGTGTCCCTGGTCCTGACCGTACCCTGGTATGAGTGTCCCTGGTCCTGACCGTACCCGGGTATGAGTGTCCCTGGTCCTGACCGTACCCTGGTATGAGTGTCCCTGGTCCTGACCGTACCCTGGTATGAGTGTCCCTGGTCCTGACCGTACCCTGGTATGAGTGTCCCTGGTCCTGACCGTACCCTGGCATGTGTCCCTAGTCCTGACCGTACCCTGGTATGGGTGTCCCTGGTCCTGACCGTACCCTGGTATGTGTCCCTAGTCCTGACCGTACCCCAGTATGAGTGCCCCTGGTCCTGACCGTACCCGGGTATGAGTGTCCCTGGTCCTGACCGTACCCGGGTATGAGTGTCCCTGGTCCTGACCGTACCCCAGTATGAGTGCCCCTAGTCCTGACCGTACCCGGGTATGAGTGTCCCTGGTCCTGACCGTACCCTGGTATGGGTGTCCCTGGTCCTGACCGTACCCTGGTATGAGTGTCCCTGGTCCTGACCGTACCCTGGTATGAGTGTCCCTGGTCCTGACCGTACCCTGGTATGGGTGTCCCTGGTCCTGACTGTACCCTGGTATGAGCGTCTAGTCCTGACCGTACCCTGGTATGGGTGTCCCTGGTCCTGACCGTACCCTGGTATGAGTGCCCCTAGTCCTGACCGTACCCTGGTATGAGTGTCCCTGGTCCTGACCGTACCCTGGTATGAGTGTCCCTGGTCCTGACCGTACCCGGGTATGAGTGTCCCTGGTCCTGACCGTACTCTGGTATGGGTGTCCCTGGTCCTGACCGTACCCTGGTATGAGTGTCCCTGGTCCTGACCGTACCCTGGTATGGGTGTCCCTGGTCCTGACCGTACCCTGGCATGTGTCCCTAGTCCTGACCGTACCCTGGTATGGGTGTCCCTGGTCCTGACCGTACCCTGGTATGTGTCCCTAGTCCTGACCGTACCCCAGTATGAGTGCCCCTAGTCCTGACCGTACCCGGGTCTGAGTGTCCCTAGTCCTGACCGTACCCGGGTATGAGTGTCCCTGGTCCTGACCGTACCCTGGTATGAGTGTCCCTGGTCCTGACCGTACCCTGGTATGAGTGTCCCTGGTCCTGACCGTACCCTGGTATGGGTGTCCCTGGTCCTGACTGTACCCTGGTATGAGCGTCTAGTCCTGACCGTACCCTGGTATGGGTGTCCCTGGTCCTGACCGTACCCTGGTATGTGTCCCTAGTCCTGACCGTACCCCAGTATGAGTGCCCCTGGTCCTGACCGTACCCGGGTATGAGTGTCCCTGGTCCTGACCGTACCCGGGTATGAGTGTCCCTGGTCCTGACCGTACCCCAGTATGAGTGCCCCTAGTCCTGACCGTACCCTGGTATGTGTCCCTAGTCCTGACCCTACCCTGGTATGGGTGTCCCTGGTCCTGACCGTACCCTGGTATGGGTGTCCCTGGTCCTGACCGTACCCTGGTATGAGTGTCCCTGGTCCTGACCGTACCCCAGTATGAGTGCCCCTAGTCCTGACCGTACCCTGGTATGTGTGTCCCTGGTCCTGACCCTACCCTGGTATGGGTGTCCCTGGTCCTGACCGTACCCTGGTATGTGTCCCTAGTCCTGACCGTACCCCAGTATGAGTGCCCCTGGTCCTGACCGTACCCGGGTATGAGTGTCCCTGGTCCTGACCGTACCCGGGTATGAGTGTCCCTGGTCCTGACCGTACCCCAGTATGAGTGCCCCTAGTCCTGACGTACCCGGGTATGAGTGTCCCTGGTCCTGACCGTACCCTGGTATGGGTGTCCCTGGTCCTGACCGTACCCTGGTATGAGTGTCCCTGGTCCTGACCGTACCCTGGTATGAGTGTCCCTGGTCCTGACCGTACCCTGGTATGGGTGTCCCTGGTCCTGACTGTACCCTGGTATGAGCGTCTAGTCCTGACCATACCCTGGTATGGGTGTCCCTGGTCCTGACCGTACCCTGGTATGGGTGTCCCTGGTCCTGACCGTACCCTGGTATGAGTGCCCCTAGTCCTGACCGTACCCTGGTACGAGTGTCCCTGGTCCTGACCGTACCCTGGTATGAGTGTCCCTGGTCCTGACCGTACCCGGGTATGAGTGTCCCTGGTCCTGACCGTACTCTGGTATGGGTGTCCCTGGTCCTGACCGTACCCTGGTATGAGTGTCCCTGGTCCTGACCGTACCCTGGTATGGGTGTCCCGGGTCCTGACCGTACCCTGGCATGTGTCCCTAGTCCTGACCGTACCCTGGTATGGGTGTCCCTGGTCCTGACCGTACCCTGGTATGTGTCCCTAGTCCTGACCGTACCCCAGTATGAGTGCCCCTAGTCCTGACCGTACCCGGGTATGAGTGTCCCTAGTCCTGACCGTACCCGGGTATGAGTGTCCCTGGTCCTGACCGTACCCTGGTATGGGTGTCCCTGGTCCTGACCGTACCTTGTCCTGGAGGAAGAGCAGTACATTCCGCGGCCCTGACCCGAGGGCTGTGTGCAGGTAGGCGTCCAGCTGGTCCCGTCCCACGATGTGCCCCGCGGCGGGGGGTGACTGGGACGGCAGGGAGGTCCTGGTGGGCAGAGACCATCAATGTCAGCAAAAATTCAATAAAATTGTATTTGTATTTATTTTATATATATCCCCTCCTTCCAGGGGGAGCGAGAGTGCAATGCGGGTCATAATTGGCAGACATACATACAGTACAAACATACATACATACATAAATACATACATACAGGAAATACATGCATACATACATACACAACATTTTTAATCGGTGATGGGCTGCTGGCCAGTTAACCATAGACAACAAGACCACACTTGACCGTTTCAACGTTGGCATTTTCAGAATTCGATTATTAATAAGCACCGATAACGCATAAAACAAATTCATCAAATGTAATGGTTGCATAACGGGCTCGGTGCTCAAAGGTTACAAGAGATATAATATTGTGGCAGTGCAGACTGCGGTCGTTCTTGAGGCGTTGTGGGTTAGCCCGCCGCTAGCTGCCGCACACAGCGGAGGTCACTAGAGGACATAAATACACAACGACACCCACCCTTCGCTGGTCCACAGCATTAGGGGCACCTGCTCATCGCATCTCCCCGTATTCAAAACGGTGACTAAAACGACAAACGACGCCGAGATGCTGGAGAAGAGCCGCATCTTGCTGGTCGCCATCTTCAGGAACGCACTTGACACCGGTGACGTCACTACAGGTCACGTGGTACCGGAGGCTCCATCCATCCTCCCGAGTTATCTGTCCATCCTCCGAGTTATCCGTGTGCTGTTCAGATCATGGGATAGACCAACACAAAACCGACGATAGATCTGGGTTGTAGTAACTATATAGTACACAAAGGTTGACTTATTTGGAGTAAAATCCTACATTTTTGCACTAGGCTCCCAAAACGTATAGGCTACGTTGCATACGCAACGGTTCTAAACAGGGGCGTAGGAATGAGTTTAACATTGGGGGGGACACATATCGGAAACCTGACAGATCCGTTAATGGTTTGAACAGAAATATGTCATAAATTAACTACACTGAAAAAATTCACAAATATATTTTATTCTACTAAAAAGATACATTTGTAAATGTAAAGGAAAACACATTTTGAATGGCAGTAATGAACTGATAAATATCAAATCAATTCTTTAATTGCACGCTTAATCATCCAGTTTTTTAGAATAAGAAGCGGTGACAAGACGCTGTGTTGCGTTTTCAAAATAAAATAAAATATTTTTCTCCCCCCGGTATAATTTTTAGGTGGGACAGATGCGCCTGTCTCCAATATTGGAGGGGACACGTCCCCTCCGTCCCCCCCGGTTCCTACGCCCTTGGTTCTAAAACAGTACCATAAAGTTGCAGTGGGTCTTAACACAGCCCCATCCTTCCTACCACTCTCAGCCAAAAACACATTTTATTCTAATTGTCTAACTGTGGGTTCCTTTGCTCTTTAGCCTCACTTGTTTTGTTGACAAGTTCCAGAGTGTTGCTGTGGACAGCCCCCTGCTGACTCCTGACCTTACAAGTCTGTTCTCTGCAAGAACACAAATCTGTTCTCCCCAAGAACACACGTTTGTTCTCCCAAGAACACAAGTCGGTTCTTTAAATTCTTGGTATGGAGAAAAGCCCGAAAAAAAAACACTTAAAAAATAACTTTCTTCTTGCAAAAAGATACCATAAAAAAAAATTAAAAGAATTACTTTGAAAACATCTGGTCAAATTCTTTATTGGCATATGTATTTAGTGTGGCAATAATAAGGCAATATGTTGGTCAAGTACCCCAGTTGCCCCTTGGGACCCTTGCTCTAACTAGGGAGAGCACTACAATATAGGGGTCAACAAATCTATTCAAAAGGGGCGCACTACACATATCTAAAAGGAGATGGTATTGTTACCGTTTGGTTTTGTACAACTGCTTTGTTGACCAAACAGATGGATACTGTCCAGCAATAATTGAGATACAAGATTGTGTGTGGTTGATTCAGCTGCCAGACGAGATAGCATGAGAAGATAGAATGACAAAATACCGCGAGTAATTTAATGACCCCCTTCAGAGTATGTTCATCACTAAATCTTTCCAACCACAATCCTTACATTCATTCTCAACCGTATGGACTTCTCTTCAGTTCATCATTAAATAAAGCCGTCATTCACTTGTGTGATTGAATACATCTCACTAAGGGTGCAGGCTTACAGCAGCCCAGTAAGAAACGTCATGTGACGCAAGAGGTAACCCTATACATGCTTCAAGTTTAAACACAACTTACCATCTTTTTTTCCAGCACTTATAATGAAGAAATTCACTTAGTTGTTACAATATTGACTGGTGTGAAGAAAATGAATCATGTACATTTTTTTAAATTTCCCCAATCAATTATTTTGAATATAATAATAATAATAATAATAATAAAAAACATCAGAACTGCTACTCAGAAAGTATCGTTTATCAACTGATTTGCAAAGTGAACCATATTGCAAAAAATGTACAGTTTATATATAAAAGACCTCCTTGAAGATGGCCAGGTGGCTACCTGATAGGCATGTCCCAGGTAGCGGTAAACGTCGTGATCAAATGTGGTACTAGCACTTCCAAACTTCCTGAGTAGTAATTGTTCTGCATGGCTCGGTCTCCTGGCGGTAAACCAAGCCTGCGGTCCATAGAGGTACCAGGTACCAGTGTCTGATCTGAGGAGGGAGGCCTGCATCAGCCTCAGAGTGCTCACTAGTCTTCATCAGATCCTCCCCGAGGCCGTGCAGCGTGCTCCCCAAGGAGGGGTCTTAAGATCTGGTCGGTATTTGCCCATGGAGCGCCTCTGCCTGGGCTTTCAGACTGTGGAACTCCCCCTGGATGAAATCAGTCAGGACCTTTCGCATCACCAACTAAGGAAGGCAAGACGAAAAGAAGATATCAGCATTTGTTCCTTTATTTCTTTTTTCCTGATGGTGTTAGACCTTGTTTGACCTTCACCTGGCTCTGGTTTTCTGCCCTCAGCGTCTCCACCAGGTCTCCCACACTGAAAGCCTTCCCCACCAGCACTGTGATCTTCTGGTAAACAGGAATGGAGCAACCTGGTTTACTTAAGTCATATGATTCACCTTTAAACCACCTGCTCGAGCTCATTTACAAAGTGATATGATTCACCTGTTCTACACTGCGAATGGATTCAGTCAACACCCCAGAAATAAAGCCTTGAGGATCAAATTCCATTCCTCCGTGGTTTGGTGCTAATGGCCTGCTTTACTTTATAATAATAATAATAAACCATACCAAGTGCTATTAAGGAAATAAACTGCTTTGGAATAGTCCGTTGACAATACGACAGTATTAAACAAACTGGACAGTATATTTTCTCTAAAAGAAAAACAAACAATTGCACCTAGAGTTTGATAAGAAAGGTGTGTCTGCTGTATTTTTCTCAGTACGCTTTCACACCATTGCTCTGATTGGTTGTCGGCTCATCAAATGGCGACCATACTTGTGTGTGTGTGCTTGATTGATAACTCCCTATGGAAATCCTAATGAATTTAGAGGTTCCAGAGAGCAGCTTACCTTGCCCGTCTGAGGGATGTATGGCGCCACATTTGGCAGAACGTCACTCATACCTAGAGACCGAGAGGAGAGAGGCCAATAGCTAAACTCAAGTCTTCATATTCATTTCATATATTCACCTGCCGTTATTTTCGAAAGATATTCTGTTTTAATGCATGTCCTTTTTACTTTTACTGTCAAAACAGGATTTCCATTTCCAACCAATCAGAAAGATGTTTTTTAACGAGATGTGACTGACCCACGTGCCACAGGGGTAATATGATGGGGTTAACGGAGCACTCTGCTATCAGCCGACCCACACCTGCAAACGACAAATCATTTACATATCACCCGACACCACTTATTACACAGTATTCCTAAAATAACAATAAGACAAACGAGTACCACGACCAACATTAGAGCCACAGGCTGCTTTAAAAAGACTGAAGAGAGAACCGAAAGGATACCAATAATGCTCAAACACACCCCATTTGATCCGGATCAGCTCTTCGGTCATGTTGATCTTACCTATTAGATGAACAAAGGCAAGTGAAAGACGTTGCTACGAGGAAAACATCAAGACAAAAGAGAGATATTCAGAGCAGAACCTTACCCTCTGGGAAGATGTGCACCCATTCCCCTTTATTCAGGCGTTCCAGGATGAAATCCATGCCCTTCTGGTAAACTCCATCGCCTGGAACCACCAATATGCCTCCGTTAGAACTACATTAAGACCCTTATTGAGTAGAGCAGGCTTTTAGCATCAATATAATAGTGTTGATATGAGAGTACATGACATCATGACAAGGATTATGTTTTTTATAATATTGCAATAAATCTTTGTTTTTTCTCGGTATCCGTAATGATGTGATTACCTTGATTGACATGAAGCTGTAGCAAGGTGAACAACTGTTACAAACAGTGGTACTAACCCATCATATTAAGCACTTTGATGTGATGGGACATTGGCTAATTGTCCATATCAAAATCAATATTTTTTAAACAAAGAAACACGACATTACAACAACTGTAGTAAGTAAAGTTGTGCACATATAGGTGCTAGCAAAATTACATACACTGACTCCTAACATCTAGGGGTCAATAGACAGAGATTGAAGCTCTGAGCCCCCCCCCCCCCCCCCCCTCACCTCGACACACAGGAACACACTTGCCACGGCTGAAAAATCGGGAGTGGAGCTCTTTAGTGAAACAGATGTCTGATGCTGCTGGAGTCCTGCCCAATGGAAAGACACAAACATCAAAAATCAACCAACAACCGTAGACTACCGTTTGTGTGATGCATAATGGGATCTCAAGAAAGTCTTACTAACCATCGCATCTTCCTGAAGTTCCAGAGCTGCCTTGGCCGCAGCAGACCTGTCACACACGTGTTTCGTCACATTTTTTTTTAAATTTTCCTGAGCATGAGAGAATGCCAATGTCCATCTTCAGTGTCCTACTTTCTCTTGTGTTCTTACCCCAGATGTGTGGGTCGTCCATACAGGACTGGTGATTGGACAGTGTGATCAGGGGTGTGCCCGCGGGCCGCTGGTCCACCAGGTCTAACAGAGCGTCTCCATTATGGACCTTCAGGTAGTTCATGTACTCTACAAGAAGGCATTGGGAACAATGAGCACCCTTTCCTTTCTCAGTGTGCCCGGTGTGTGCGTGTGTGTGTGTGTGTGTGTGTGTGTGTGAGGAAAACATACTTGTCCAGAAGTAGGAGTACGATCCCACCATGCCCATAACCAGTGAGCTAGAGATCCTCCAGCCCAGAGGAGGGCACTGTGGGAACGGCCATCTCACTTCCAGGGGCATCACAGAACACACTGTCCGACGACACTACGTCCATCCACCTCGCCCAGGGAGGTTCAGACCCTTCAGACAGTGGTCAGTATTCAGCCATCAAACTCTTTAATAATGCACCCAAGGAATCACCTCTTACACGAAAAACTAAATAACGTGGGAGAAACCAGGATTTCAATCCACACACAGATTAAATATTGTAGACATAAGCAGATACGCGGTCTTAAAATGAATGAAATCGCCAGAAATACACAGAGGGGGTCAAATCAGAACAGGTTACAGGTTAAGTCAGGTGTCTCCCGGTGAACGTGTAGTATTTAAAGAGCTTGAGTAATGTGACGGTAGCGTTAGCACCCATAAGAGATATTGTGCCCTGGTCATCAGCAGTGGATCGAGTGTTAGATATCTGGACAGCAGAAGATTACGGGGTTTAAATGTACATCACAACTCTGTGGGCATCGGCCATTGCGTTACATATTATAACACTTTAACTCAAACCAGCAGCAATTACATCGCTAATGTAGATCGTCCACAAATCCGCCTTAAGACTACCACACGTATGTGATAGTTTTGAATGTTTAATCACTTTGTTGTCATGACACTATGAGGTGGAGGAGATATAAATCAGAGATATGAGGCTCACCTCTCAGAGATCAGGATGCGGAGTGGATAGCTCCAGGTCAGAAGGTCCAACCCGGAACTCCACGAGGAGCCGGGGACTGTGGGGGTTGTAGTTTTTAGATGTCGAAGGTCCGCTACCCGGAAGCGAATTTACGAATCCTACGGAGCGACGCCCGCCTCTATTTCTGATTGGTCCGTCACCACACGTCAACCCTATCTTTGATTCTACTGTCTATGGCAGGGGTCGGCAACCCTAGGCACGCGTGCCACCACTGGCACGGGGCAGCATAATCATTGGCACACTTTAAAAAAAAATATATATATATATATTTTTCTTTTATTATTATTATTAAAAAGAATCACAGCACAATGCGGCAGCATAATCATTACTACCGACTTTTTTTGCACTTTATTCTGTTTTGGGCATTTCCTCCCAGTGCAAATATGTTTAAATTTGTTACAGAAACCAGTGTTCTGAAATGGGATCAATTAATAGTTTTTAAACCTATGTTGTGAGTAATAGAGAAGAAAATATTTAAAATATTGTTGCAAGTGGCCTGTATGCATCGCCTTCACATGGTTTTGCAAAGCTGTACATGTCGTAAAGATATTGATGTGGATGGTTCCAACATTCTCATATATTCTCGTTTTTTACATTTCTCACAGTGCAAATATGTTTTTGAATGAGTTTCTGAAAATAGTGTTTTAAGATGGGACATATGTAATTATAATTTGTAAGCCCATGTTGCAAATATAACAACCAAAAAAACATTTAAAATGTTGATGCATTATTGTGGACTATATGGAAATAGTACAATTCCAGGTCTTCTGGAAATGTTTTTGCTGTGTCATAGTTCAGCTTAATTTTTCCAGCCAGACTGCATTTACCATGCCTTAGACCAGGGGTCAGCAACCTTTTCAATATGCAGTGCCAGTTTGACATTTTCTCGTTAATGAGTGTGCCTTAATCACTTTCTTAGATGTCTTGGTAATGAATCAGTATCTCTTAGATGTCTGGGTAATGAAACAGGAAACAAGGCATCTTCTTTCTTTGTTTCCCACACAGGCTCTGAACCTTCTCCCGCCAGAAGTTCTGCTGTAACACAGAAGTCGACCTACCTATTTAGTTGACTTGGTAAGAAGTTCATGAATAAAAAAGTTTACAAAGGCTCTTTATTGTGATATCATTTTTCATTGACACGTGTCACAAAATGAACCTGGAACCATCCTGATTACATGACCTCACGTTATGTTTGGCTCCCGCCCACTGGAACCGATGTGAGGTCACGTGACTATCTAGAAAAAATTAATCATCCAACATTTAATAGATTAAGAAATACACACAGAAAAGTAGTTTGGGAGGACATACTATTTTCCTTTTATTTTAAATGTATAATACATTTCGTTTTCATTCCTCTCCTTTGAGAAGTTGTTTTGATTTGTGAATTCTGAAATGTATATGATCTCGGTTATGATTATCATTGCAGAATGCGGAACTGAGATAAAACAGTAAATTCAGTTTAAAAAAAGAGATTTCAAAGGAAAAGAAGAATGGAAAAGATTTTAAAAAAAAACACAGAGAAACACAGAAAACCTTAAATAATTTCATTGACATACATTATAAACTGATTATAGCAGGTTTATATTGACTACATCCACAACAGGATCTAATTCAGATCACACATTCTATACATCCCTGAGCAATTTAAAAAGTACCTGTAGCTGTGGAACTTTTCCCTGAAAATAATAAATGGCCTATTATTTGGCCTATAACCCCACCCCAAACAATGTCATATCAGGATTATAATACTGTAGATAGTCTCATGGCTCTGTACTACATCTAGAATATAAAATTCAGTCAGTACTTTAACTAAAGTCATGCTCTTGGCCTGGTCTGATTGACTAAAAAGTCAACCCTTAACCAGTAATGTTGTGCTGAGCAGGTTTCACCAGCTGGGGGCGAGCCAATCCAATCCTTTTAACGCAAACTCAAACCCAAGGAAACAGGCCTGAGAGTGAGAGCGAGAGAGAGAGAGAGAGAGAGAGAGAGAGCGAGAGAGAGAGAGAGGTTTAGGCTTAAAGAGAAAACAAAGTAAAGACACAAGTCTGTTTTTATGGAATGAGGGAATTTCTAAATTAAATCAATCTCACCGCATTGGCAGGGAAGGCTCGCAGAAACACTGCGTTGAATCCCTTATAGAGGCCTCTTGGTCCTTCTTCTCTGAGCAAGGTTCTGAGGACATCTACTTGACCTCTATACTTTCCATCTGCAGCTGTACATACACACACACACACACACACACAAACACACACACACACACACACACACACACAATATGTCTAGTTTTGCAATGTTTTTTGTTTTATTTCAACTTATTATTTACTTACTATTTAGTGTCTTTGATGTTCTGCTCCTTAGCTGAGACAGGTGATGCAGAGCTCACAATGTTATCCCAGTGTAATAACAAGCAGCACCCAGTATCCATAATGACATATCAGGGATGCTAACACAAGCACGGTAACCAAAGAACGCTGCCCAAAATAGTAAAAGTAATAAATCCTACTGGTGTATAACTAAACTAACCAGCTACTCTTCTTCCCTTATGGGACACAAAGCTTCACCCTCCATTCCACTCGGCCCCTGGCAGCATTTTGGGTCTCTCCCCCCGACAGGTTCATCTGTTTCAGCCCAGTTCTGCGCCAGGTGGATTATGGCCCCCCAGGTTTTCTTTGCCCTGGCGGTGTCCATCTTAAGGCGCCCTTTGCGATGGGGTCCAGCTCCGTCCTCAACACATGTCCTAGCCATCTCAGGCGTCTGAGCGTCATCTCCTTGGTGATGCTCCGGCTTCCCGTTTTCATGCACAGTTCATTGTTGGGAGATCTTATTAGACCAAAAGATCTGGCATATTCGTCGGAGGCATCCATTACGGAACACTTCCATTCTCTTCATGTCTGTTTTGACAACCCGCCAGCTCTCTGAACCGTACAGCAGAACAGACTTCACATCGCTGTTGTATAGGAGCATCTTTGCTTTAAGGCTGTATATGTTTGATCTCCAGATTGGACAGAGTTGGGAAAAGGCAACCCGAGCCTTTCCCAGCCTTGCTTTGATGTATGTTGATGCCCTGCTTTCCTTACTGATGACACTGCCCAGATTTGGACAATTACCAGGGTTTGCACAAACTCTGAGAACGGGCACAGATGTAGTGCCGTTGTGTACGAGTATTTCTTTGGATAATGCTGCCTTTTGATCATGTTTGATCGAAATTGCGAGGGCTAGGAATAGTGTGGCGTGATTCAAATACATCTGCATTATACATACTTTCATCTACCATATGTAGCTCATATACCATAGCTCAACCTGATATTGACCTATTGGGATTCATACTAATATTTAGTGGAAACCTCAGATGGCTGTGATACATGATGCCGCCCGTCTGCTCCCCTACCTCGGTGCCTGTGCTACTCACCTGTCTGGAAGTTGGACTTCAGCACGTCGGGGGGGAGGGCGATGGTCCAGTTCAGGATCCCGGCCACGCCCCCGGCCAGGATGATCTTGGGAGTGCTGAGTTGGGACACGCTGTGGGAGAAGCAAACAGCAGGTCAAAGGTCTCTTTGACGGTGCGGGCTGTTTTTTGACCTAGTTTAGTATTGTTGGTATTTCATTGACTGACCTTTGACCCTCTGCGGTCAGGAGGTTCTTAAGGGTTTCATAGGTCAGGAAATAGAGACCATTAGAAGGCACATCTAGGAGAGACAAAGCGTTCAGAGAGCTAGAACATGTGACCTTTGGACTCAATTGTATGTATTGTCTCAATATGTCAGTCCCTCCAGAAAAACGCGATTATTCGGTCGCATAATTTAACGCTTAATCAGCCAAAGTCTGCATATTCATGCGGGGGCCGCATTTTTTCAAATATGTCGCACTTTCACCGCATAAATTGCCGATTTCCGTGCAAAATATGCGGGGTTTGCATGATTTCATAATCCCCGCATTTTCGTTGCAAAAAAGTCACGTATATCTTAGCAGAAAGTTGAAAAATGTTGCGTTTACTTCACACAAGAGAAGCTATTTCCCCCTGTTGCCATGGGAACGTTATGAAGTGACGTAATTACGCGACGTGAACATCATCGAAAAGCTGCATTTTTCGCAAGTTCCCGCATTTTTTGCAAGTTCCCGCAATTTCATCGCATAAAATTGCATAAATATGCTGCATATTTCATCGCATTTTTTAAGAAAACGTGCCGCATAATCAAGGATATTTGGCCGCAACAATCACAAAAAAACGCCGCATTTTTCTGGAGGGACTGATACGTGCAAATAAAACATCTGCCTACACACACACAGGTTAAGTACCTCTGATCAGAGTCAGCAGGGTTCCTTTGTAGACACTGCGTATCCCCTGCTCCTTAAAGAGCCTCAGAGCACAGTCAATAGGACCTGCATATTTAACTGCTCCACCGCTAGCCTGCACCTGCAACAGAGGATGCAGAAACACACAGCATTAGGGTCGGCCCTGACAGCTTTCATCCAGTCTGCTGACTATGCGGGCAGTACACCTTGTAGCCATGCAGGTTCAATTACCACCTGTAGTCCTATGCTACAAGTCATTCCCTCTATTCTTCGATTAACTTCCCTGCCCCGCGTCACTGTCCCGTCCATGAAGGCAAAAAGCAGCTAAAACATACTGGTCGTTAAGGGGTGATATCATGCTTTTTCGACTTTTCCCTTTGCTTTACACTGTTATATGACGTATGTATACATGTTTTACGTCTGCTAAGCTTGAAGAATCGAAATCCGAGCCCGGATGAGTATTCAAAACGACAGATAACGCCCCTTAACTAGTGTGTGAAACAGCTTGTTTGCGCACAGACTTTACTTCCGTAACAGTATGATGTCAGACTGCAGTGGCGGTGCTGAAGTGCAGAAGTCCCGCCTCCCAGCTACCCGCAATGTTCACAACTTCTCAGGGCTGTGTATTTGCCGACACACATGCAAAGCGTTCAACCAATCCTAACTGAGTGGGCATGCTGACCAATCACAGCAAACTGGGCTACTCGGGAGGCGGACCTTAATGCGAAATTATACAAAATAGACCGTTTTTGACCCTGAAATTGGTTTTGCAGAAAATTCACAGTGTGAGAAAGATAGGGTATTTCTCACATACAGGCATGTAATTCTATTCTAGCAGTACACCCAAATGCAATTATTAACCCTAAAAAAGCATGATATGGGATCTTTGTAGGGGTTGTTCGTAATTTTGGCATCAGACCTCATTTCGAAGTGAGCCAGTGTGTTTTTTATCATTGGAGATCGTTTTCAACATGTTTCATTCAGTCCTTCTAGTTGCAGAGGTCGCTGGTGCTAGGCTCGCGCAAGTCTACGGTTTCTGCCAGCCTGCTAATAAAAACTGTTTAACCCACTCCACAGTACACCCGAGGCAAATCAATGATATCGCCACACTATCGATGTAAATGTCTGTGTCGATAGAATAATGTTAGATATAAAACTATCCTTGCATAGCAATGATCACTTTACATTTTGAGGGACTACTTTCTCAGCTGCGGCGGAATTTTATTTTGCTCCGGTTAGTTGTGCGGCAACCAATTCACTACAGCAGAACGTAAACAGAGAAGTGCTTTCCAGTCAGGACACCAAGTAGGTGCCAAGGTTGCCTAAACTAAATGCAACGCGATGCAATGGTAGTTTTATTTCTAACATTATTCATCGACAGACATTTACTTCGACCGTCCGGCGTTATCATTTATTTGCCTCGTCTTCTTGCGCTAGCCTAGCCCCCAGCGATCTCTGCGACTAGGAGGACTGAATGAAACATTTTGAAAAAACGGCCTCCAATGATAAATAACGCACTGGCTCAATGGGAAACGTGGTCCGATGTCCAAAATTCCGAAGTACCCCTTTAACATCCACCCTCACCTGCAGTAAGCACTTGATCCTCTCCCCTGGAGCCACTATCACTGTGGTGAACACCCCCGCTAGGCAGCCCGACAGGAAGACCTGCAGCGGCCTGGGGACAACCGAGAACAATGGAAAGTTCAGTCATAGAACGGTCACTTCTTCGTAATACAATGGGAATCATATAAAATGGTTCATTTAGATTGGAGACTTAAGTGTTGGATTTCTATGTAAAACATTTCAATTTCATTCAATCTGTTTACTGATCTGCATATTGTAAGAGACCCTATCACATGAGAAAAATATCATCTATGTATTTGTTAGCTTATCATTTAGGTTTATTTTGGAGTTGGAATAACACATCATATAAAATGACATTAGAAAAAGTGTATGCTGATAAACAACGTGCCCTCATGGGTACAAATCACTAGCCTGGCTATTGCCAGACCAAGCTCAATCGTAGATTGCCCGTTGGTCTGGGGAAGCTGCTGTCATTATCTTCAGCTCAAGAGGCGTGATCAACGGGCATAGTTCAACTGACTCTGTACGCATTTGGCTGCTTGCCGCTGCTTCCCTGTCGTCCCTGTGTTAAACCAGCCAATAGCGAGCCAGGGAGGAGCCAGCTTGTCGATTGGCTCCCGCAAAAAGAGTATCACAAGCAGAAAGAAATGTATTGCTCTTCTCGAGACCCTTCTGCAGGGCGAATTCATATCACCGGCAGAATGGGTGGCCCAGTCTAACAAATCACATGACATGGCTCGAAACGGTCTACAGACATATTCTAACATTTATATAACTGTCAAAACCAGAAGGTCCCTGTGTGTGCAGCATTGAAAGACCCTTCAGCAGGGGGTGGGGCAGATACAGGCCAAAGATAGGCCAGGGGAGGGCAACAGGCACACCGTTATAAATAACTCTCGTTCTGCTATTCTGATCAGTCAGACGACAGACAGTGAGCTCGTAGGAACTGCCAACTGCGAAAAAGCAACTGAAGGCGCTAGAGTGGCGGGATGATCACCAGAACCAAACCACAACATCTCCCCACCGGCCAACCTAGCACTGAAACCTCCCTTTACAATGTCTAGTTCCTCCAGTTTTACAAGGCGGGTGGCTGAGCGTAGATAATTAGTGCGGGGTGGTACTCACGTGAGGGCTTTGCCGGAGTTGCCTTGCTGAAGCTGTTTCCCCAAACCGAAGCCAAAGAAACTAATGGCCATCATGGGAGCAACTCCAGCCAGGGGGGCCCCCATGCCCTTGTACAGGCCCAGGATACCCTGACCACAAGCACAGACACATGCATTACACACCTGCACACAATAACACACCATGCACACAAACATATGCTTTTCAATATTTGTGTGTGCGTGTGTGTGTGTGTGTGTGTGTGTGTGTGTGTGTGTGTGTGTCACCTCTTTGGAGATGGTCTTGTGGAAGCAGTCATAAGTTCCTCTGTAGAGTAAGAGCTGGCCGGGGGAAGCTTTGGGCTGAGTCTGTAACCTCACCTGGTGTTAGGAGAAGTCAAAACACAGCAGATCCTAAATGTTAGGAGTAGTCACAACGCATTACATCTGAAATGTTAGGAGAAGGATGTGTGTGTGTGTGTGTGTGTGTGTGTGTGTGTGTGTGTGTCTCCCTTATGCCCTGATCAGGTAGGATCATTACCTCGTTACCACAGGTAACAGATAATCCCTACCAAACATAGACTGGAAGCTAGTAAGTGAGCACATGGTTGCTAGGCTATCAAAACAGGGTTCTCTGAGAACAGCACAGATTGATTTTGTAACTACCATAACCATATCTTATTCAACCATTAGTGATATAATGAGGAGCCCCCCCCCCCAGTCGTATCCTGTGGCGCTCTTTCTGAGGTCAGACACACCCAGACGGTTATTGTCGAGTTGGTTTCAGGACGGTAGTGCTGTGAGTGCTGTGAGTATGGAGACAGACTGATAGCGTGGTGCTGAGGGAGACGCCCCAATAGCTGCTTCTGCTCCTGATGGACAAGGGGCGGTTCTGAGCCCAGGGTGATTCTGGACTCCTGATAGGAGGAGGGGCGGTTCTGAGCCCAGAGTGATTCTGGACTCCTGATAGATGGATGGGAGCTCAGGTATGAGCCCAGGGTGAGGGGGAAACATGATTCAGTTCATTGAGGGTCTCTAGGTCTTTTCTGGCTTGCTGGATCCAGTATTATTTGCCAGATACTTGCCCTATGTTTGGCCATGGTCAGGACAATAGGAAGGGGTATTAATGTGAGTTAGGAGGGCGCTCTGTCGATGCCAAGAGTTGGAATAGGCTTTGAAGGTGACAACAACAGATATGGCTTTGCAGGCAGGCAGGTTATGTCAAGTGCATCTATAAATAGTTAGTGTCATTATGAACACCCAAACAACTTGTTGTTTATAATTGATTATTATCAATGTATACCCTTGAATGCCTAACAAATGCTGGTATAATATATTTACCTGCAAAAGATTTAAACTTTGTATACTTAAAGCTTAAGCAGTCTCCACTTCTTGAGCTATGCACACACATGGGCTGTAGCATAACATTTGAATAGTAGGAGTATAATAACGTGTATACAACTTTATGATGACGTTTGCTGAATACTTGATTCTGATTGGTCAATAACGTGCACGGTGTGACAGGACGGTGGTCACCCCCCGCTTTAAAGACTTAAAGCGGGGTAGCAAATACATTTGCTACCAATCCAACATGATCTAACATTAACAGCAAGCACGGCCACATATGTGACTATCGCCAAGATGTTTACTACCTGATAGTTACTTTTCCTCTATAACGTTATAGATGACAGTAACTAGTATTCCCTCCTAACCGCTGTGGGTGAATGTGGTAAAAGGACACTATAATCCTCGATGCATGGAGAGGAGGTGAAGGGTCTTCAGCGGTCTGGGTGCTGAGCTCTCTGAGTCAGCATGGAGGTCCTGGTCGACATTAACTCTTCACTACCATGGGAGTGATGGTAAAAAAAAAGAAGTTGCATTTAACGTTTCCTCTGACAGGGAGATTAGCAAGATTAACCCGGATTTAAAGTAGATAACCCTCCTAGACATCTAATCGCAAACTCGTGGTAGTAAAAGAACATGCCTCCACCACGTCGACCACGTCATCTTATTTTCTATACTAAAGGAAAAAAGAGAAAAGAACGCCTTGTGTATGGGTCGGTGTTAGACAGAAGGCATCAGCCCAGACCTCAGACCAGTCTCACCTTGATCGTGTCAAGCGGGTGTCCGGCGAGCAGGAGACACGCTCCGGCGACGCCCCCCGCCGCGAAGTTCTTCAGCGGTGAGACCCGCTGACCAGCCACCTCCCCGTCCCCCATGTCAGCTTCAGAGTCAAACCGATCACATACATTCCCTGCAGGGATCACATGGACGGGGACGGGGTGTCGTTCAGCCTCTAGAGTCCAGCGGGCTGTCTCCAATTATCAAGCTGCGTCTGCATTATTTCACTGTTCACTTTTTTGTTTTCTTCGACTAGTGGGCATATGAATAACACAAGCTGCGCCTTCTCTCTCTCTCTCTCTCTCTCTCTATCGCTCTGTCTCGCTCTCGCTCTCTCGCGCGCTCTCTCTCTCTCTCTCTCTCTCTCTCTCTCTCTCTCTCGCTCTCTCGCTCTCTCACCGATTCAATAGTATTATAATATTGGAGACATTTGTAGTAGCTTTCTAAAGTGAAAAATAAGAGAAAAATAAAAGTCCTGAACTGAATAGGCTAGTCTGATAGTTATCCAACTTGTTGCCATTGAAAGCAGGCCTACTCAACTAAGAACAGACTGTCTATAATTTTAGGAAACATGAGGCATTGCAGCCATCTTTTATTTTAAAAGAATAATCATATTAGGCTACTTTTTAAAAAAAATTGGAAACATGATATATAATTATGACATAAAAGGGAAATGGCAGTTTATAAATACATTCTGCATTTATAAAGTCTTTGCGTGTCTGAGATCTGTAGGGTAAGGATGCATTATAGCTATAGCCTATAGTGTTTAGGTCTAGCCTCGACTCCAGTTCAGTGAGAAAAGCGTTGGGGTTTCTGTCATTGGTTTGTTAATATTGTCTTCAGTATGCCTCTGAGAAAATGAATGAATGCCGATAGGTGTCAATGTTAATGCTCATAGCTGTTAATGAAGAATCTTTTTTTTTTAGTACTACAACTATTTATGGTGTTGTTCACTGTTAACCTATATAATCTACCTGTGTTAATCATTACTTGCATCACCTACAAAAGGAATTAATACTCTTGAACATGAGTAATGTTAAATTATGTTTAAATTTGTATGCATAAAATTTTCAGATCTAGGCCTCTGATCTTTTTACAACCAACTTCCCCAATGTTCCACATGTAGTGACGCGGCACATTCCCCTGTCCTCCCAGTAAGCTCCCAGTAGCCCCTGGGATCTCTGCTTCTTGGCAGCCAGGGTCCTGTGACTTCACACTAACCAGCACATGGGTGCTAAACCGGCAAAATGGTTAGTGTTAGTGTTAAACTGATGACCGTTCTCCAGTCCCACATAAACAGCCATAGGATAGAAGGCACTGTAGGTTTAATCAACAGGCCAACCAACCTTTACAGCTCCTTCTTCACTCTGAATAGGTGTCTGATCTCCCCGGTTACCGGAACTTTATCAGAATCTGAGCATCCTTATTGAAAGGCTAAACACTGAAGGCTTTATTGAAATTCTCCTTACATCCAAAGAGCAATCAATAAATCAAGTGCTTTGACCAAAAGAATGGTCAGTATTGTTGGATGTTGTGGGACTGTACTAAACCATGCCAATCCTTTCAACAACCCCCATGAAATGATGGGATGGTCTTCCTACCTGGCTTCCTGTGCACGCTCTGCTGTGCACTCAGTGCACATGACCCGAGTCTTCAGTCAAGGTTTTCAATTATTTTGTTAATGTGGGAAAAGATCGTAAATAACCATTGGGTTCAATCTAAAAGGACCTTGAATTGTATACTATGCCTTATAGTTATACAATCCAAATAACGTATTATACAATTTTGGAAGTACCAACTAGCATTTTGACCACCATGGTCATGGGATTCTGAAATACCATTTTAGTCAATATCAGATAAACAAGTGAATTAATAAATAAAAACAGCTCTATTTATTTATTTATCCCATCTGGTATTTTCAAATGTGGAAGTGTGAAAGCACCAATATGGCAAAAAAACCCGTATATATATATATATATATATATATATATATATATATATATATATATATATATATATATATATATATATATATATATATATATAGATAGATATATAGATAGATAGATATAACCTATACAAATCGATTCAAATAATATTAGAGTTACACTGCAATGGTTGGGGAAGATGTGTCTTTTCAGCAAATCAACTTCAGCATTCAACATTTACTGTATCAATGTCTGCGTTTCAGATCGCCCGCAGTGGCGAAGTCACGCCCCTTCCGGAAGAGCCCATGGGACCTATGAGATCGAAAAATATGAATGGGTGTCAATGGAGAGAAAGTAATTATTTTCTGGTCCCAGTCTTTATATGTCCCGGATAACAAATATGTTGTTTGTGGATTTAAATGATAACTTTTCATGTCAAGAGTTTGACCGTTTATTGTGCAATTGTTCAGTTAAAGGCTGTAGAGAAAACACAATGAGAAAGACTACATGTCTCGTATGTGACGTCACACTCCCTGCGACTGGCGTGGACAAGACCGACAATCTCCCCATCGGCATAACTGAAACCCTCCACATGCCCCAACTTATAATGGTATTCACCTCTTTCGATGCTTTTATCCTCCCCTTGGAAAAAAAGCGGTGAAGTGGAGCAGAGTGATCGCCATGTCTGTACCGGAGTTCCAAGTGCGGGTGGTGACGTTTATCATTCGCGTCGAGAGCAGCGAAGAGCTGTAGTTCACAAAGCGGCCTCACACAAAACCTAACATTATCAAACTTCTTCACGAAAATGTTTAATTTTCTTTCTATGAAAAATTATCATTTAAATCTACAAACAACATATGTGTAATCTAGGGCATATAAAGACTGGGACCAGAAAATAATTACTTTCTCTCCATTGAAACCCATTCATATTTATCGATCTCATAGGTCCCATGGGCTCTACCGGAAGGGGCGTGACTTCGCCACTATTTGAGCTCATGCATGCACGAGACTTGAGAACATCCGCCGGAACTAGTTAGAAACACGTCAAGTTCCCACCACATCAAGTCGGACACAGGTGCACTTCTAGTGGTTTGAACAAAGAAGATGGCCCACCCAGTGGCGCTTGCTTTAAATAAGTAAATAGGTCTAAGTAATTACAATGGAGGTTAACTTTTCTGCAGCCAAGGGATTTTGTTCGCCAACTTTAGTTTAATTGAAAACAGTCTGAAGCCCCTTTCCCTGAAAAAATCTTTACATGATGAGCGATGAAGTGAAAGTTCACAAAGTCGTCTGTTTTTAATAAGCATAGTTTGGGAGAGGGCACGCCTCTTTGGAAGGAGTTATGTCATTTCTCTCGTGGGAAATTTCACGTGATAATTCCAACCAACAAGGGCAACGTTTTGATGTGTTGAGGGGAGTGTCTTATGTCCCCATTTATTTTAGACCATATGCACAGATAAGAGTCATTTCCGGTCTCGGAGCATTTATAGCGTTCCTGTTCGACTTTGTGATTGTGTCATGAAATTGGCTAGTCGTTGTTTATTGTTAGCTACATTAGCCTCTTTAGCAAACCAGCTCGAAAACAAACAATACAACTTTACATTGTATTGCACACACAGCAAGACCGTGCAATGCATGACCGGAATAAAGTAGCAATGTATAAGAGCGTGTGTAAGAGCATTTAAAATCAACATTAAAATTACCAACATTGTACAAATACAAAGAAAATAAATCTCTTTACGGGTGCAGCCATTTTGTTGCGAGCGTCATCACTGCTCTCGGTCTACTCTCAGAATTCCGAGAGATGAAGACAAAAAGGGGGCGTGTGTCTCAGAGAAATGCCACAAGAGAGCTGGGAGATTTCCGACTTCCGACTCGGAAGGCTGGCGTCCGAGGATTCAGGAACACACCATGAAACGCGCCTATATATGGGCGCGTTCGTCGTCCTGTTGATAACAATACGTGTCACCAGTGTTGACACTCACGCTTACGCGTGTTCTCGACAGCGACCGCTCACTTGCACTGCGTTGGGAATCTAAAAGTTCTTCACAGCAGGGTTTTTTTATCCGATAAATAACAGACAAAACTGAACAGAACTTAGTAGGTTCAAGTTTGCATGCCTTTATTTCCTTGATGCCTAACACCTACTATCCTTTTGCTTTTATTTATGAGAAGCACATAAAGTATTGCCACTGTATGGAAGGCAACACTTGCCCTTATCTAGAGCTGGTTGACCAGTACACAACGTTTGAAACTGAGCAAAGTCGATACCAACAGACGGTTACAACGTCAGTCAATAGTTAAGTATGTGATATGATGGTTCATTCTTTTATATAGAGTAAAACGTTCATGTTCCGCCATGTTCATGCACGTCACTAGTAAACCATACGTCACCAACTGGGCAACTCTGTTATCATAATCTGGCCCAAGTTGCCGAACGGAGGTAGAATCATAAGGGCGTCATGAGGTGTCGTTCACAAGAACTTTCCGACGTCGCGAAAATGGTTTCCCCGTAATTTCCAGCGATGTGAACGCACCATATATGGAGGCTAGCAGTGGATGCTGGCCAATAGAGAGCACTAGAAGAGGCTGGCCAATAGAGAGCACTAATGGAGGCCGGCCAATAGAGAGCAATAGAGGAGGCCGGCAAATAGATAGCGCTAGTGGAAGCCACCCAATAGAGAGCCCTAGGGCACCTCCATTGCGTGCGTGTGCGTGCGTGTGTGTGGATGATGGCTGGTTGAAGCAGCCTCACCTGGTGGACTCTGATTGGATTCTGGGGCTGGGGGAAGATTGCACACCTGTTGCACATTGAGTGATCAGTGAGCACAGGTTAAACCATCACCACACGCGCTCAGGCAGAGCTCCTGTATGGCAGCATGGAACGCCAGGCCACGGATCATTTGCGGCCAACCTTATCTATAAGAGATATGAACGTCAACTGCCTGTGTCCTCGATATGAAGCAGCCCAATCGAAGTCCCCCAGGTGATGTGCAGCATGAACACAATAACGTGTAAAAAATAAATATAGATACATATATATAAATCATTATGTTGGGAGTGAAATGTGCGGTCCTGTTCATCCCCTCCCTCACAATGTCTCTGCCTGGGGCGAAAGAATTATCATTCAGTCCAATTGCTAGCCAGTACATTTGGCAAACCAGCATACTTTAATTAATGATTGCTAACCCAGTCAGTGGCGGTGGAGTAGGGACACTTGACGTTATTGACATTGATGAACGCCTTAGTTAAGGACACTCCGTTTCAGTGTCCGAAAGTTCAATAAGCTCTCTCTCCAAAATCTGTTTGAGATGAAAACTTAGTGAGGAAACTAGGTCAAAAGAACTGGGGGCATGTCAACCTGAAGATCAGATCCTACAGAGGGGTCTGAGGGCGGAGCAGCACGTGTGTTGGCTGGACCCCCAACCGCCCCCAGCGCAGGATGCTACGGTAATTATTTATGTTTATAAACGTAATAACGTAACTAAATCGAAAATGAAAAGGTAAATACAGATATCCTTGACCAAAAGTGAAGCCTTGGCAAACCATTTATGCAAAATATCTAAACATAGTATTGGTACTGTAGTGAAACAGGCAGACTTCTGTTCTGTATAGAATCCAAACTCCTGTAGGGGCCTGGAGGAATGGGAGCAGGAGCCGTAACGAGGGAAGCCGGGTCCTGCTCCCATTCCGGGTCTTCTAGCAGGGTTAAGAATAGGACCAACAGGGCTCAGTTATACACAACAGGTACAGGAACCAAACAGACAGTACAGCATGCAGCAATGTAGAAGGTACTCAACTAGAAAAAAAAAACAAAGAGCCTAGAAAATAAGTCAGAGGGGAGAAGGTATGAACACGTAATCACTTTTATTTACGATTAATAAGTGTCTTAGTTGAAACATCGATTGAGCGAATCTAAATGATATATTTTCGCAATATTATTAATCATTTATATTCGTGGTGTTGTTTTAGGGTCCTGTCAATCAAATGATCAACACTCCAGTCCAAGTGGTGGCAGTAATGCGCTGAGAAGATAGATGTCAACCGGCAAAAAAACAAAGAGGAATCAGATGAGACGCTACTTGGCTGGCATAAGCATTTAGAGAGTGATGTTGAAGGGAGTTAAGGGTTCTTAGACACAAAGCCACTGAATGTTTTAGGGAAGAAACGCAATTCTGTCCGGAAGCCCTGAAGCAAACTCCGCCCCCTTTCCTTATAAAGCGACGTAAACACGGCGCACAGGTGACGTCATCTACATGTGCCAAATAGAAACCGGCGGGACTATTCCTATCTAACTGTACATTTAATCAAAAGATTTATTGCGTCGTGTACCACGAACAAGGTAAAGTAGTACCATGACCGTCAGTTCTTCCTGGAGTCGTAGCATGTGCTCATAAGAGCTGCTCCGCAGCAGGTTGTGGAGGAGTTACTGTTCTTTCTCTCGTTAGGATGGTCTTTTTAAAGAGGATGCATTGGATTTGAAACGGCCTGTAGGTTGACTCATTCCGGTTTCGGTCCAGCAGTGTGCGGGAGAGATGACGCAGAGGAAGAGCTCGGGCAAACGGGTAGGCCCCCTGAACAACGTCTGCACACCGGTTCCGTGTAGGCCGTACTCCAGCCCACAGCGGACATGCTCCAGCCATTGGCATGCTTGTCTCCCAACAGAGTCCCGTCTACCTTCATAGGAAGTGGTCGGAAATACCGGGATGCTTGTATTATACAGAAGTTTTTACTTTGTTCTAACGTGTTGCCGTTTGTTTCCAAAGTGGCTCTTTGAGGCCTTTTTTAAGTGACGGATGGTCGGACCCTACGGAGTGAGATGGTCTCTCTCCGTCCTTCGGAGTGAGACGGGTCTCTCCTCTACGGAGTGAGACGGGTCCCTCCTTGGGAGTGAGATGGGTCTCTCCGTTGGAGTGAGACGGGTCTCTCTCCGTGGAGTGAGACGGGTCTCTCTCCCAAGGAGGGACCCGTCTCACTCCCAAGGAGGGACCCGTCTCACTCCCAAGGAGGGACCCGTCTCACTCCCAAGGAGAGAGACCCGTCTCACTCCAACGGAGAGACCCTACGGAGTGAGATGGAGCGAGATGGTCTCTCCGTCCTTCGGAGTGAGACGGGTCTCTCTCCGTGGGGGTGAGATGGGTCTCTCCTACGGAGTGAGACGGTCTCTCTCTGTTGGAGTGAAACGGGTTTCTCTCCTACGGAGTGAGACGGGTCTCTCTCCGTGGGGGTGAGACGGGTCTCAGTGCTTATGGCCGTACGGTGATGTCGCCCCTGACCTGTCGTCCCGTGCTTCAGAGCTCTGCTGCGGTGGAGGAGGAAGATGACGATTCAAGATTCACCCAACCCAGCACCTCCCAGGTCCAGAAAGGGATGGAGAAACTCACCAAATCTCAGATCGATCAAAAGGTGACGCGCGCAATATGTATATGATACTATTTTGTTGGCCTTTTTATTGTTTTTCTAACGGTTGTTTCCTGCGGCCCTAAAGACCACGGAGCTGGTTCAGTATTTCCTCGTGAAAGACCAGAAGAAGATTCCCGTCCGTCGTGCAGGTACGACGTCTCTGTGACCATGAGTTTAATATCTTTTGATGTGAAGCTGTTCACAAACAGGCTTGTGTTTCATGTACCGATGGCTTCTTCTCTCCTCCTTTCCTTCTATGTAGACATTGTCAAGAATGTTCTGAAAGAATATAAGAATGTATTCCAAGAGATCATGAATAGAGCGCAACAACGCTTAGAGCAGGTTGGTTGGAGCTGAAACAATTTGCCATCAAAACCATTTTTGTTTAGAACATTGTGACCCACAGTGCACCTCGTTTGGACGTGACGCATTGTATTACTCTCTTGGACAGGTTTTGGGGTTCAAGGTGGTAGAAATAGATGCCAAGAACCATGTATATATCCTGATCAACAAGCTGGAGCCAACGGAAGTGGAGCAGATGTGAGTGTTGGCCGTGCCTCTGCACTTATTGCTTTCCTTTCCTCAGGCGGTGATGAGTGCCTGTTGGACTGAAAGGGTCCTGTTTGCATTCCTCTTTTGTAGGAGCAGCAATCCAAAGACGGGTTTGCTCTTTGTAATCCTGAGTCTTGTGTACATGAAGGGGGGAGTCATTCCAGAAGGTGAGGCTCCAGTGTTCACCTCCCATATCTTAACACTAGGCTAACCTTGATCGCTGACTAAACAACTAAGTCAATCTGCTCTTAAATAAACACGTTTTGTTTTATGCAGGCCTTGTCTGGAATACATTAAAAAAGATGCAGGTTGATCTCAGGTAAGACGGAGTGTGTGGACTAACATTTCCTTGTTTTTCTATGAGATTATTTGAATTATGCCAATGACATTGTTCTGCTTTAGGGAAAGGCACCCAGAGTTTGGTGATGTGAAGAAATTGGTCACAGATGAGTTTGTGCGTCAAAGGTAAGGCTGTTTCCATAAAATCTTTCTCCTAATCCCCTTTAAGGTCAAAAGTATTGTCAAAATATTTTTTTAAAGATGGGTATTAAACGCAGGCCACCCTTTAATGCTTGAATGCTTTTGAAGTGGCAGTGTCTTGGTGTTGCCTCCACTGAATAAAGTCCTGTGTGCTCTTTGTCTCCCCCCCCCAGCCTCACTTCACACTGTATTGCATGTAGCTCAACAGACTATGACGCTTGTTTGGGGACCTGAAGGTTGTGCGTTCGAATCCCATTGGTGTGATCAGAGCCGGTTTCTCTCAGACCATAGATCCAGGTTTATACCACACCAAAGAACAGAAGGAGAACAGAGTTTGGCGTGTTCAGTAGAGTTGGTGGAACAGAGCTGCTCTGTACATCTCCGTACATTTAGAGACATTGGTTCACAGGACACATCCTGTGCGCCTCTACTGATGGCCACAGGGCCAGTGTGGGCTGTGTTTGGCTTGGGTTATTTCAAATAGCCTTTTTTTAAGTTTTAATTCAACTTCTGATTGTTGGATGCAAGTGCATCAGCTGTTATAACTCAGGGGGTTTAAGGAATTGTAACTGACGTTTCCACCGTGCAAAAAGTGTTCTCTGAACTGCATCTATAGGTATCTATACTCCTTGGCATGTTCCACTTTCTTTTCTGGGAACATTTGCATTCACACCATGGCCACCAGTTGCCATGGTGAATAATCCCCTGGGATGGAACATTTGCATTTCACACCTTGGGTCACCAGGTTCGACTGCTCAACGTCTTGCCTTGTATTCATGGGACAGTGTCTTCCTCTAAACCCCTGCCCATTGGTCCACACACACTGGACCAATTTGGTCCAGTGTGTTGGTGAAATATATTTTCATAAATAACATTAATTATATTTCTATTTTATTATTGCTGCTTATTTTGTGTTTCATAATTGGATTTTAAAGTTTTCCGATACCGAGAAAAGTGTCGGAAATTCCTCCGATACTGCCTAAATTGCAGTATCGTGTATCCGCGCGTATGCAAGATCCATGTGCTGATCGGATACCATCACATGACTATCTAATTTGCTACACACGCAGGGAACCTCACAAACACTACGGTGTTATCCTGCATTCGTTCATGGCTGGTCGCGTAGCTCGAACGCGAGCGTGCGTTCGAGCTACCAAGTCAGAAAGACATGGATGCTCACGCTAAACTGCATGAATACAAATGTATTAAATGTAAACTATCAAATTCTGAATTTTTGTTTTTTTCTAAAGAAAGTGGACAGATACATTGTCAGCTGTCATCTAGACACTGCCTCCGCCTCGCGTTTGAGAACATTATATTCTATAATATCACGGCCAAAAACTGTGCGCCTCCGGAATATTATGCACAGAATTGCAACCCTTTAGTTGCGACAGTTTCTAAGCACTCTCTACAAATTCCGTGATTTTGTTATTCGTCAGACACCTTATATCCAAACCATTTCCTTACTTTGGTCTTTATCTTACAAACAAGCTCCTCGGAGCCGCTTGTGCCGGTGGACTCTATGTTTCGCGATTTCAAAATGTGACGTGAGTGGAAGGGGGGCAGATACTGTGTGTGAGCCGGAGGCAGAGCGGGAGAGATGTAAGCAGAGTTACGAAATAGCAGGCGCGGTTCGAAACTGCTGTTATTTGGAACAAATGTGCTGTAATCTCAACGCAAATTAAATTATATCGATGTTGACGATGTCGTCTCGTTCCATATCGCGTTTGAAAAAAAAAAATCGATATATTTTAAATAACGATATATCGCCCAGCCCTAGATGCTATATCATTATAAACTCGATATCGGCCGATTCTCAAGTTCAGGAATGGGTGTCGGGTGCCCTGGGAGTTTGGGGGGGCCACAGTGTCTCCATCATGTATCCAGATATTTGTGGATGTATGGCTCTCCATGCGGTGTCCCTGATGCATATCTGAATGCTGGTGCCCCAGGTACCTGGAGTATACGAAGGTCCCCCACACGGAGCCAGTGAAGTTCGAGTTCACCTGGGGCCAACGGGCCGAGGTCGAAGTGTCCAAGCTCAAAATCCTGGAGTTCCTCGGTGAGGTGGGTGTGTTTTTGGTCACTCGTACTTTCAAAGAGAATTCCTCCAAGTAAAAAATGCAACTTATAGTTCATTGATTAAGCATCTGAGTTGATCAGTCAGTTTGATACTTTTACTTGGGTGGCATATAGTTTGGGGAAAGGTCACTGAGTTGCAGTTAACGACCTGTGCTCAGAATTGCAGCAACAGCCAATCCACTTGTAGGCTAAACGGTGAAGATAGTCGTCTGCTGCCCTTTCCCTTGTCCATTCAAAGTGTTGCCCATATTTATTGAGCAACAGTTGTTTTAGTCCCGTGACCCCTCTGGTCTTCGGGACACTAGCCTCTGCTGGATCCCAGATCAATGGAACATGAGCGGTCTGTCTGTGACGTCAACGCACGTTTCAGGTCGACTCTGAGAATGTATTGGTGGAGGTCAGCGGGGGCTGTTGCTCTGTCATTAAATGTCCTTTAACCTGGGAACATGTCTGTGTCCTAGCTTCATGGCCAGCAACCTCAACGCTGGAGTCAGCAGTACAAGGACGCCAGCAGCCAGGGGTCCTCCACGGCCCCCTCGCCCAGTACCAGCTCCCAGAGGTGACTCCAAGCAGCCAGGAGACCTGCTCCCTGTCCCCAGCTCCCTGTCCCCAGCTCCCTGTCCCCAGCTCCCTGTCCCCAGCTCCCTGTCCCCAGCTCCCTGTCCCCAGCTCCCTGTCCCCAGCTCCCTGTCCCCAGCTCCCTGTCCCCAGCTCCCTGTCCCCAGCTCCCTGTCCCCAGCTCCCTGTCCCCAGCTCCCTGTCCCCAGCTCCCTGTCCCCAGCTCCCTGTCCCCAGCTCCCTGCCCCCAGCTCCCTGCTCCCTGCCCCCAGCTCCCTGCCCCCAGCTCCCTGCCCCCAGCTCCCTGCCCCCAGCTCCCTGCCCCCAGCTCCCTGCCCCCAGCTCCCTGCTCCCTGCCCCCAGCTCCCAGCTCCCTGCCCCCAGCTCCCTGCCCCCAGCTCCCTGTCCCCAGCTCCCTGCCCCCAGCTCCCTGCCCCCAGCTCCCTGCCCCCAGCTCCCTGCCCCCAGCTCCCTGCCCCCAGCTCCCTGTCCCCAGCTCCCTGTCCCCAGCTCCCTGTCCCCAGCTCCCTGTCCCCAGCTCCCTGTCCCCAGCTCCCTGTCCCCAGCTCCCTGTCCCCAGCTCCCTGTCCCCAGCTCCCTGTCCCCAGCTCCCTGCCCCCAGCTCCCTGTCTCCAGCTCCCTGTCCCCAGCTCCCTGCCCCCAGCTCCCTGCTCCCAACCAGAGATTTCCACAGACGCCCTTTGTGGTGGTTATTTCAGGCACAACCAAAGAATCAATTGGTCACGCTGAATGTTATAAGGCATTTTAAAAAAAATGCCTCAAAAAAGGCGTTTTATTAGTTCAAGGTGCCAGTTGTACATATCATTTTTCATAAAATAAACCCTACTTGTGTATCTTTGCCTCAGTGATTGCTTTTAGTTTTTGTCACACACACACAAGGCATTGTTGCACAGTACTGACCACATTTAAACACAATGCCACACAATAGGAGGCTTGGCACACACTCAAAATGATCACTTATGAATCTAAGACGCATTTCATTGAAGTGAGCACGTGATGACGGAGGTCTACATCCTACTTGGTTGTGCACTTGACGACTACTTGGAAGAGCTGTGATCACGTGTTACAAACCAATGGGTATTAAGGACAGCATCTTGAAGATCACCTCTCAACGACACTGACCCGCTCTAGTCTTAGTCTAGGGTTCAGATTCACAGCTGAACAAGTTTACATGTAAATATTCTTAAGGATTCCTTTAAATTGCCTCTTGGGAAACCCAAGATAAACCTGATCAGATATTCAGCTGCATTCAATATTGCATACATTAATTACACACTATTAACAAGTGCCACATTTGAACAATTCAGTGTAAGATTGAGGATTTGTTAAACCAACTGAGCTAAGGTTAAGGAAAATGGCTTAAGTGAGGTAAGACAGTGGGTCCACAGTAAGCGTAGCTAGGCTAGACAGCGTCTTGGTGCATAGTGTTATGTTCTTTTGACGTGAGGCACACAGTGGTGTTGGGCAGTAGAAGGCCAACTTCCCCTACAAGTTTGATCCGCAGGGGACGGTGCTTTCTCTAGTTAATTTGTATGATTTAAATTATAGCTGTGTTGTACCTCCTCACCCACAGATCAACTTTCGGACCACTTCATATTATGGATCCTCTTGGAATGCACCTTTTTGTTCTTGTATACTCCCTTGTGATTTAAGTTGTATTTTCAACTGAACAGAAATTCTTTTTTTTGTATAAATTGAACCAAAATGTCAGCTGTTCTGACGGTTTCAAATCATGGGATGTGGGTCACTGTATTGGAAAACAGGAGTGAACTAAGTGAGGATGAGAGCGGATGGAGATAATTGTGATGGATTTAGAGTATGCAAACAATATTGCTGGTATTCTGACCTGTGTGCCGCAAAGTGACCATGTCTTATTGCTACACAGGAAGCGGCCTTCTGGCCAGAGTACAGCATTATAAAGTGCGTTGCAAGAAGGCTGCCCTACTGTAATGTCTCAAAGTAGTTCACATTGGACTTTACTAACATGGCAACGCTTGCAATAACTTATTAAAGAAAAAGGCTCTCGTTCCGTCTTCTTTCTCTGCTTCCCCATGTCCGTCTAGATGTGGTCGGGTACGGTCTCCAGAGCCTCCTCTGGGTCGCGGTCCACCTCCACGTTCTGGAGCAAAAGAGACAAGGCAGCCGTGAACACACTTGGCTATGGTGGTGGTTGAGGAGCATGCTGAAGACCTGTCCTTACAAAGAGAGCGAGAGACAGCCAGAACCTGTTGTGTCACACTCACTGACAGCGGCGTAGGAATGAGGTTAACATTGGGGGGGACACATATCGGAAACCTGACAGATCCGTTAATGGTTTGAACAGAAATATGTCATAAATTAACTACACTGAAAAAATTCACAAATATATTTTATTCTACTAAAAATATACATTTGTAAATGTAAAGGAAAACACATTTTGAATGGCAGTAATGAACTGATAAATATCAAATCAATTCTTTAATCGCTCAATCATCCAGTTTTTTAGAATAAGAAGCGGCAACAAGACGCTGTTTTGCGCTTTCAAAATAAAATAAAATATTTTTCTCCCCCGAGTATAATTTTTAGGTGGGACAGGTGCGCCTGTCTCCAATATTGGAGGGGACACGTCCCCTCCGTCCCCCCCGGTTCCTACGCCCTTGCTCACTGACTCACCTGTGATGAGAGAAGGACCTCAAACTCTGTGTAAACAGATTCATCCGCACTGGACACAATGATTGTACATGTCCTCCATATTTTAACTGCTGTGTATTAAGATTGTATCTTTAATTTATCGGTTTATAGGAGGTACTGGAGTAATATCCCGCATTTTATATATTGAGTATTTAATAGTGTAATATCTGATATGCATATATTTTGTATATATAACGTTTTTATATTTTGACTTCTGTATTTTCATCCGCTTTCATCCAGACAGACAGACAGACAGACAGACAGACAGACAGACAGGAGGGAGAGAGATGGGGGCGGAGCTGTTCCTCACCTCTGGTCGATCCCGGTGGGTGTTCACAGCCTCTATGTTGAGGAACAATGACTCCACTTTACAACCTGACGGGTCAAAGTCCTTAGATTAGGATGAGATGCACATGTGACTCATAGGCTAAGGCAAGGGAAACAGGTCAAAGTATGGATTGGGCAACACTGGTGTTGGTGAAGGTAAGGGAGCCAGCGCTGACCGTAGGCGACGGGAGTGAGCTTCAGGACCGTGTGCAGAGGACACTTGAGATAGGGCAGCTCACCTGAGGGACAGGTGGATACACAACAACCTTCATATTGAACCAAAGCAACATACCCTAGGGTTAACCGCAGTCAGCAAGCCTTCAGGGAACACCTTAGCTGGTGTGTCAACCTTGAGCTTGTGGAGAGGTGGGATATAGTGTGTTTAACACTGTCTCAGTGAGTAACAGTGATCTATGAATGCCAGATGGTGGATACTATAACTTATTATCCTTACCAATAACATGATGCATACGTTCTTAACATTGGCCCCAGTATGAATCAAACACATGGCAATTCATAGTAATTCCCTTCTCCTCCAGTTCAGCTGGATATGATAACAGATTCCCAGGCATTGGAGGATGTTAGCGTCTGTTGGTCTTACTAGCACTCTTGTCAAGGAAGTAGGCCAGCAGGCAGCGCATGACGGCCTGATGACAGATCACTAGAACGTTCTCCTGCCTCTCCAGCTCCATGATGACTGGCTCCAGGCGCTGCACCAGGTCTTCGTAGGACTGTAATCAACCCATTAAGTAAACCTTGCAACACGTAAACAGGTTTCATCGCTTGTTCAAACATATATTGACACAGGTTCACCGCAAGAGACTTAAACCGTGTCATTATACTCCCCACACAGGTTCTTGTGTGGAGAGAGTGTGACAGTGGTGTTAAGGGCTTTTTGTGGTCCCACGTTCCCGCAACGCAAGGGGGTTACGGACCCCTTACGTCCTCGCGGACCCTCCTTGCGTCCACCGCAAGGGCCGGACGTGCACCTCCCAAAAACCCTACCCTTCCATCGAGGCGACGCAGCAGCAAGGGCTGCGATTGGTCCGCTAACTAAAACCCGACGCAGAACCATAAGCATTCACGTGGTTCACGTGGTCATTGCGTGGCGGGAACGTGGGACCATAACAAGGCCTTTACAGTTGTGTTCAGGCTGGTTGTAAGCCCGTGGTCAGACAGCCTTACCTCTCCTTTGGGATAGCGGTAGCGGTACTTGTCTTGGTCCCTCAGGGCAAACTCCTCCGGGTAATGCTCTTGGATCTCTTCATACGTCATATCTTCACACACACCCTGAGCGAGCACAGTGACAGACGAAAACCTGCTTGTCATTTTATTCCTATAACGCCACGTGATCTTGTTCTCTGCTCATCTCGAAGCGAACGTTAAATGGAACGCAATGCAGCAGTTCCCAGAAGCGTCACGGACAAACCCGACAGCCTGCTGAAACACACGCCGACGTAAGGACTCACCGCGTCTATCTCATTGAGGGCCTTCCACTGCTCGTACGGGACCCCCAGGGCCTCGGCCGTCTGGATGGTCCTCTTCATGTGGCTGGTCCACACCTTCAGGTCGTTGATGTTCTGGCCCTGCATGTAGGTGCACAGGGCGCTGGCAAACTGTCAGGCCCGAACAGCAGGGAGGAGTTATTAGGGGGACACACAGAGAGACACTTTCCGAACACACTTTCTGAACGTGGGGACCCGCCCTAGACGTGGTCCGGCCAGGGCCCTTACCCCGGCGCCACGCGGCGACAGCCCCGAGTCGCCCCCGATGCGTCCCAGCAGGTTGAGCTCGCTCTCCCCGTGGCGGCTCAGGTAGATGGAGCGCGGCGTGACGTGGATGTTCATGAGGTAGTACACGATCCGGCTCTGGATGTGGTCCTGAACGTGGTTCACCAGGTACCTTCTGCCCACGTTGAAGATCTTGATGTAGGACAGGTTTCTGTTGGACCAAAAATGCAAGAAGCGCGTACAATCAGTGCCATGACGCGCAACATACAACACGTAGGAGGGGTGGCTATGCAGTCTAGGTGAACTCTGAAATAGTCTACATGTGGGCCTATTGGCATTCAGCTGGAATACGAAGACTATTGCCATTGTGCTGGCCTCCCCCGCATCCTCATCATAGTGGATCTAAAAGGCTGGCTCATCTTCAAACCACTAATTAGGTATGGGGTTAGTGATCCTGTGTGTTGAGAGGGTCCCGAAAGGTCACCTGTCCCGGTCGTCGTCCAGGGGGGTGTAGGAGAGCTTGTAGCAATCGATCCTCTTCAGGAAGTCTGCCACGGCCTCCTCTTTGTCACAGTCCACGTAGTCCGGACTGCTCAGCTTCACTTGCTGCGTGGGAGAGGAAGAGTCAAGGACAGATCGGATTGTAGCTTATTGTCGCCACAGTTGAAGGCTGTTCTCTCCAATCTCTCAAATGTATATCTTTCTGATATCCGCTTTGAAAATAAAAAAATGAAATATTTTTTTATTATATTTATAAATTGTACATGCATTTTATATTTAAGTTTATTAGGGTTTAATAAGGGAAGTGAAATCTTTTGCTGCCAAAAGCAACAGGACAGCAATCTAATGTGTTTTTGGAAAACCAAAGGAGAAATAGAAGCAGGCCATCTGGTAGCAGACAATAGTCATTGAGACTCCAGGGTCAAGGTCAATTGATTGTAATTTTGGCAAAATCAAAAGCATGCTAGTAATGTCCTATAGAAAGGCATGACCTAGGACATGACGCTAACAAACCCTGACTCAAAGATGTCTGACACCCCAGCGCCATGATAAGCAACGTGTAGATGACATTGAGGATGATAACCTTGCTCAAGCTCTTCCACTTCTTCATGTACCTAACACTGACACAAAGGATGTGAAATGGATCCAGTTTACTCATGGTCTGCGGACGGAGGCTGGATCTTGCTGTGCCTAGCTGCGTGCTCAGCTGTTTAATAGCCAGCGTCCCCCCCTGAGTGAGCTCTGTCTGCCAGAGGCCCCGCTGTGTCCCCGTTCCCTCCAATCTGCTGCAGCCATAACAACCAGACCCCCCTGGGTCCTGGCTCACAGCAGCACCTCAAGGTGTGACCGTCCACCACACACGTCACACACGTGAGACACACTCACTGACTTACTTTAATGTTCTCAGCGATGATTTGAGGATCTTCACATATCGACTCAACAAAGAAAACCTGCAGAAATAGGAGAGGAGAAACAGACCTCTCGGAAACGATGACACAAACGAGGACATGGTATCAATCAGGGACAGGAGATAGATCAATGCTATAATCATCACGACATGTCTAATCCACAAAAGCAGCTTTGACTTCCTTTAACCACCTCCATGCGGCACAGAGATGCTCAGGCATGATCTTGTAATGAAAGTCAAGAGGCCGACAACATGCAATACAAAGCTACAGCAGCAGAAGAGGCTGGACGTGACAGTTTGAACAATCTTGCTATGAATATATTGATCCAATTTAATCCGCTGTGAACTAATACACTAAAGCCTGATACTGTTATAGTGTTACGGTCAAGAAAGCCAAGTTGATATTGGGAAATCATTAACCTCACTGTCTAAAATATTCTTGGAAATTATGCTTCAAAATGATTTTTGTTAAATGAAGGGTCGGCTATTATTTAGAAGTGTTTTTTGCTGTATTAGTTTATTATCCTTACATCCCTACAGCAATCAATAAATCAAATGCTCTAACAAAATCTTTCCGGTGGCTGTGGCTGTCACAGGCACGTAACAAGCTCGTACAATCAATTCCTTCGGCCCTAATGAAATGATTGGAAGGCTGACTTGTCCGTCTACCTGCCTGCATGCGAGCACTCTGCCGTGAACTCATTGCACCTTACAGAAGTCTTCCACAAGGCTAAGGAGACCTTTGGTTACAGCTAGCTAGCTACTCTCATATTTTAAGGGAATGGCTTTAAAGGGAGGCCTGAAGGGAGGGGGGGGGGTTAATTTGGGATCTCTCTCTTCTTTCCTACCTTACCTTTAAACAATAGCATTAATTAAAATATGTTTGAAAACCTTGTATCCATTCTCCTTGGCGAAGCTGAGGATGACCTCTCTGCGCTCTTGGGTGGTGTTGGTCGCGTCAAACACCTGAAGGGAGACAAAAAAACGGCCATGGAACCGCTGGCACATGTCCAGATCTGATGCTGAAGGAACAACTGCTGCCTTTGGTCACATGTCGATATCCTGTGGGACTATACGTTGCCTTACCCTTACTCTAGGCAACCAACTAACATGTAACAAAACCATCAGACCTCTCAAAACATTCTGCAGCGGCTTCTTAACACAGCGATTATGACCGTACAGAAGAGAGCGATGGGAAAGAAGGGCATACAGCATGGGGTACGGTAATGCTGTGTATAGTTTAGTGGGTTGACAAACTATACGTACTTACCGCTACCTGCCCTTCTTGTCTGTTAAAGTAGGAGCACACATCTTTCAGGGCCGAGATGGCACAGGCTCTGAAGGAAAGGAACATATTGGATCTTTTTCAGATAGACAGTCATAATAAGACTAAGAGACTAAGACTAAAAGACTATGCCCTGGTTAGTAAAAGAGCAGAACTATGATTAGTGTTATAAGGAACACCTAATTTAGTACTAATGTTTACACATTTAAGTAAGGCATAAATTCCAAGACCATATGGAATCTATCATGTTCATATTTCTCAAGAAGCGGCCAATCCATTGATTTTCCCATACTTGCGTATCTTCATGGCCTCTTCATTGTCGGGTTTGAAGAATTCATAACTGTTGTAGGAACGTGTTGCATCTCTTCTATACTGCCCTACATTGAACACTGAGCAACAATACAGATATTTTTACAACAGTTAGTTACCAGTTATAATCTACTTTCATGTAATCAGCACACAAAACTGAAAAATATCCTTCATGACTGAAAGGGTAGTGTACGGAAGAGGATTAGGACCACATTCAAAATTCAGAGATAAGATTCAGAACTCTGACATTATTCTCAGAATTCTAAATTGATCTGATCATAATCCCACGCTACTTTACGAAGTCATCAAAGTATGTATTTTGTTGTCGTTAAACACATCAAGAAATCATGTTAAACAAAGTATGAATATGTTAACCATGACTGTGCAGTAGGCCAACAGGTTTTGGCCAGTAACCCTAACCATAACCCTAACCCTATAGTTTTTGCTAAATAAAATACGTAATATCAGAGTAAAAGATATCAATCTATTTTTGACATTATAACATTTTTTGTTAGTTAATTCCCATGTCATGGTAAGATATTCAATGAATGCCAAAATACATTTTTAAAGATTTTTTCTTTGACTTTCAATGCTGTTTTAAAATGAGCCCAGCGTGTTGTGTAACATCTTGTCACCAAGTTTGACCCAGTCAGATGATGAGCTCTACCCTTCTGGATGTGTGCTCACGAAGCTACAGGACATGTAGAGAAAGAAACTCTGTTCCTCTGAGGAGATTGTAAATCCCTTGAGTTTCAGCGCAACACAAGCGCTGAAGATGCAGACTCATGCTCCCTTTGCGCTTATGACCTGTTTATGATTTATTGCATGGTGGCAGTAAGATCCGTTCAGAGTCTACCTTTAGATTTGAGTGACAGTGAAAGCTTGTGTTCCCAGGAGCCAGACTGTACTTTTCAACCATGGTGAATACCTCTGGTGGGAACCCCGATCCAGTTGAGGTATCTGGTGAGCTTCTTTGAGATGTAGGTCTTCCCCCGGGCGGGTAAGCCCACCAGTACAATCATGGTGGGGGAGTTGGTGAACTGAGGCACGGACGCTGAAACACAGAAGAGCAAGAGAGAGAGGAGGACATTTTTACATTGCCTCATTTATCTGATTTCCATTGATAACATGTCAGTGTTGTTATGGCAATGTAATCAATGTGAATAACACACACACACACACACACACACACACAAACACACACACACAAACACACAAAACACACACACATACATACACACACACACAGACACACACACACACAGACACACAAACGCACACACACACACAAACACACACAAACACACACATACAGGCATATGTGGTTTACGAGACCAATCTTGCAAATTCATGCGTGGCGGTGGTTTATGAGACCACACCTAACGCAGCATCTGCCGAACTTAAAAGACATATCAAAAATTTTCATTTTATCTGCAGAACACAAATCTGACTTCAAAATCATAATTTCTCTTTTAGAAAAATATGTGACATTTCACAGGCTTACGGGGTCAGACAAATTGTGGTTTGTGAAACCGACAGTGTTTATGAGGCCTGTTTACATATAACACACAAACACAAACCAGGTTATGGTATAAGAGGACTGACCAACATTACAAGGCCTGTTGACATGTAACACACAAAAACAAACCAGGTAATGGTATAAGAGGACTGACCAACATTACAAGGTCTACAAGAATATAATACTATATTTAATCTCTTAAAAACCCTTTTTAAGATCCACTCCAATCCTCCTTTTTAGCTATTTTCACTCTCAATGGCCTTTAAATTGTTGTTATGAAGTTTTAAGCCTAGATAATAAAACCTGTGCCATTTTCCAAGACTCTCCTTCTGCAGAGGGCCAGTTGCTCATTAGCAATGCGACTCTGAGTCGTGGGCGGAGGTGGTGCTGCTGCTCTGCACCCTCCCCCTCACACGCCACATCTCAACCGAGGAAAAAAAAAAAAAGTTAGTAGCAAGTTTAGCATATTTTACAAGTCAAAGCAATCTGTACCCTGCATCCAATGCTCTCTGCTGCTGTCCCCCTCACAGGGGAGCCTTCTAGTCAGTACAAAGATTACATGCAAAACTGCAAGTTTTTAGTATCGCATGAAAGAATTTACTCTTCAGGTTAAGAGAATATACAAATAAATCTGAGTTAGATTGATAATCGGATCACAAATGAATGAATGAATGACAACCATTACTTCCTCAACTTGAGGAGAAACCAGACGCTGACGGTACATGTGCAGCTCATCATGCGCTGATTGTTTGCATTATTTATTCATTTCAAGATTATGACAGAGAATAGCTGCGTTATACGCCAATCTATTGTTTGACCTTTTGTTTACTCTAAGCAGCACTTGTTAGGGAATTCCATCATCATTCCATCATTAAGATGCACTGGGTCCAACTCGGCTTTGCAGTCATGGCAAGGCCACACCAAACATTGGGTGTAGACACAGAGATATTGCTAAGCAGTGAGTCTGCTCCTTTTGGGGAAAACAGGAGTCATTCTGATAGCATTGCTAAAGCAGCCGCACTCAGATATGTGTTTGACTGTTTTCCCTGAGCGGGGTAAAGTTAACTGGAGTCAGAGGTTTGATATTATGTTGGATGGAGGACAAAGGTCCTGAGTAGACTAAATTCTGACATTATCTGTGTGGTGGTTTCCCCAGAGGACAGACACTTCAGAAATGAAAGGAGCATCAGAAAATAACGTGTACTGATCATTCATTCACGTCTCCTTGATCAAGTAAATATACCTTTTCAACGCAAGACATCCTGGACTCCCGTCTACTCTCTCCACTGACATATGGGGCTGCATGATTAAAATCTCTAACAGCACGTAAAAAAAGTAATTGTAATTGTGCTTCTTGAATGGATTGTTTATTTCTTCTTATTGTTTATGGACGCTGCGATGCAGTATTCGTATTTTTCCTTTATGATTTGTTAAGGTTATGAACCTGAAACTGAACCTCCTTCTAAATTAACAAATTCAATTAAGAAAAGGAAAAGGAACTGAGTTGTCTGCGCGTCATCTGTTGTTTTCTAGGACTTTCAAGTTTGGCATGTTGAGGAAGAGTAACAAACACAATCTGTTGTATGACACCATAGATATATTCTAAAAAGACAACACGAAAAATGGAGTGCAAATGCAGCAGTTGTTGGTGTTGGAGCCTTACTCAACCATAAAAATGTGGTAGACGTTAGAGGTGGATGTTTTGGGCCGATATCCGATACCAATCACAAGGTCTATTTAAAGCCTTCAATTTTTTGTGTAGCATTACATATTGATGTATCTATTCTTAAGAACATTAACTATCACAATTAAGAGATTTCAATTTCAAAAAATTTATTCCATCGGGGTAATGTGCAACATTGAACATATTAATATATAAAAAAAACATTAAACATTAAAAACACTAAACGTAATAATATATGATAACAATCAAGAACTGAACAAGTTGAACAACGCTGGCTATGTAGATATGGTTACTTAATTTGGAAGGCGGCGGCGCTTAAATGTCAGCCCCTTGTTTCTAACAAAGTCCCTAATATTTTGGATCGTTCTTTTTTTTAGTGCTGGCTAACATTCTTTGCAGAGGGAACACTCTTTGTTGGAGGCCAAATGGCCTTTAATTACATGAGACTTGAAGTGTCTCATCACAGCATTTTCTTCTGCTTTTGTCCATGGTCTTCGTGTATTGGCTTTAGGGACTGAAAACAAACAAGATGACATAATTGTTTGTTAGTATGGCTGACTACATTTGATGATGACCTTTCTCTATAGGCCTAGAAACTGCCGAAGGTTACGCACTGGAAATTATAAACTTGATATGTATTAAAATTCAACTTGATCGTACCCTTAAGTACAGGAAGGAGTCTGTCACCTTCAGGAGTGTCCATGTCTGAAAAATATGCAACAGGAGAGCATAGTAGATGCATTTTAATAAATAGTATCTGTTGTTCAATTTTGTAATGCAATATATTGAACATTATTTACAGTTGGTTATTTTTACTGTAAATATGTTCGACATTATTGAGGACAAGAAACCTGGCCCAGAGAGCAAGTTCAATAACACTAACTTCCAACATCAGCTGATCAAAAAAATAACGTCACGTTTTACAATGGGGTAACTGAGTTACAAACGCAATCTTTGTTTGAATCTACTCTGACACAGTGTATTGACAAACCTTTTTGAGCAAGATTGTGGGAGACACAAAATCTGACCACAATTGACCATAAACTACTGAAACTGACCCTTAAAATGCCCTAAAACTGAAAAAAAGGAAATGAATAAGATTAAAGCTTATTTTGATTTGGAAGCCTTTACGAATTGGCTCCAATGCAAACACAACTCTTCCTATCAATAAATAAATAAATAACAGTGAATGAAAACAAGCGTAATAAAAAAAGTAAAATTATTAGATGAAAATTAGATATTATGATAGAAAATGACAATCATGAGGAAAGAAGGGGATATTCATAAGATCTGCTAACTCACTCATCAAATATCATCTCAACATTACTGTACAGATTCAAATATTTGCTGTTTTTCCTCAATGAGATGAAGGCATTACTTGATGTAAACAGTGTGAAATTTGATCCTAAAACTGCTTTTGTCAAAAGCTAATATTTAAAGTCATACAAAACTGATGTGACATACTGTATTTTACTGTATGACCTTGTATGCCTAACTCTGTCCTTATAAACCATCACTGGGCCACACACAAATACACACACAAGTCTTTGTACTAAAGAATTGGTTACACTGTTTCACTGTTGTCCTCATATGCCAAACACTGGCCTCAAACACCATGATCATGCAAACACAAAAAACACACAAGCCATACTGAATCCTAGTCACATACGGAAGCAGTATTTTGCATTGTTTCAGGCCATTTTAAAGCACTTCCTTTGTTTGAATCTACTCTGACACAGTGTATTCATTGACAAAACTTTTTGAGCAAGATTGTGGGAGACACAAAATCTGACCACAATTGACCATAAACTACTGAAACTGACTCTTAAAATGCCCTAAAACTGAAAAAAATTAAATGAATAAGATTAAAGCTTATTGTGATTTGGAAGCCTTTACGAATTGGCTAAAATGCAAACACAACTCTTCCTATCAATAAATAAATAAATAAATAACAGGTAATGAAAACGAGCGTAATAAAAAAAGTAAAATTATTAGATGAAAATGAGATATTATGATAGAAAATGACAATCATGAGGAAAGAAGGTGATATTCATAAGATCTGCTAACTCACTCATCAAATATCATCTCATCATTACTGTACAGATTCAAATATTTGCTGTTTTTCCTCAATGAGAAAAGGCATTTCTTGATGAAAACGTTGTGAAATTTGATCCTAAATCTGCTTTTGTCAAAAGCCAATATTTAAAGTCATACAAAACTGATGTGACATACTGTATTTTACTGTATGACCTTGTATGCCTAACTCTGTCCTTATAAACCATCACTGGGCCACACACAAACACACACACAAGTCTTTGTACTAAAGAATTGGTTACACTGTTTCACTGTTGTCCTCATATGCCAAACACTGGCCTCAAACACCATGATCATGCAAACACAAAAAACACACAAGCCATACTGAATACTAGTCACATACGGAAGCAGTATTTTGCATTGTTTCAGGCCATTTTAAAGCACTTCCTTTGTTTGAATCTACTCTGACACAGTGTATTCATTGACAAACCTTTTTGAGCAAGATTGTGGGAGACACAAAATCTGACCACAATTGACCATAAACTACTGAAACTGACTCTTAAAATGCCCTAAAACTGAAAAAAATTAAATGAATAAGATTAAAGCTTATTGTGATTTGGAAGCCTTTACGAATTGGCTAAAATGCAAACACAACTCTTCCTATCAATAAATAAATAAATAAATAAATAACAGGTAATGAAAACGAGCGTAATAAAAAAAGTAAAATTATTAGATGAAAATGAGATATTATGATAGAAAATGACAATCATGAGGAAAGAAGGTGATATTCATAAGATCTGCTAACTCACTCATCAAATATCATCTCATCATTACTGTACAGATTCAAATATTTGCTGTTTTTCCTCAATGAGAAAAGGCATTTCTTGATGAAAACGTTGTGAAATTTGATCCTAAATCTGCTTTTGTCAAAAGCCAATATTTAAAGTCATACAAAACTGATGTGACATACTGTATTTTACTGTATGACCTTGTATGCCTAACTCTGTCCTTATAAACCATCACTGGGCCACACACAAACACACACACAAGTCTTTGTACTAAAGAATTGGTTACACTGTTTCACTGTTGTCCTCATATGCCAAACACTGGCCTCAAACACCATGATCATGCAAACACAAAAAACACACAAGCCATACTGAATCCTAGTCACATACGGAAGCAGTATTTTGCATTGTTTCAGGCCATTTTAAAGCACTTCCTTTGTTTGAATCTACTCTGACACAGTGTATTCATTGACAAACCTTTTTGAGCAAGATTGTGGGAGACACAAAATCTGACCACAATTGACCATAAACTACTGAAACTGACTCTTAAAATGCCCTAAAACTGAAAAAAATTAAATGCATAAGATTAAAGCTTATTGTGATTTGGAAGCCTTTACGAATTGGCTCCAATGCAAACACAACTCTTCCTATCAATAAATAAATAAATAAATAACAGGTAATGAAAACGAGCGTAATAAAAAAAGTAAAATTATTAGATGAAAATGAGATATTATGATAGAAAATGACAATCATGAGGAAAGAAGGTGATATTCATAAGATCTGCTAACTCACTCATCAAATATCATCTCATCATTACTGTACAGATTCAAATATTTGCTGTTTTTCCTCAATGAGAAAAGGCATTTCTTGATGAAAACGTTGTGAAATTTGATCCTAAATCTGCTTTTGTCAAAAGCCAATATTTAAAGTCATACAAAACTGATGTGACATACTGTATTTTACTGTATGACCTTGTATGCCTAACTCTGTCCTTGTAAACCATCACTGGGCCACACACAAACACACACACAAGTCTTTGTACTAAAGAATTGGTTACACTGTTTCACTGTTGTCCTCATATGCCAAACACTGGCCTCAAACACCATGATCATGCAAACACAAAAAACACACAAGCCATACTGAATCCTAGTCACATACGGAAGCAGTATTTTGCATTGTTTCAGGCCATTTTAAAGCACTTCCTTTGTTTGAATCTACTCTGACACAGTGTATTCATTGACAAACCTTTTTGAGCAAGATTGTGGGAGACACAAAATCTGACCACAATTGACCATAAACTACTGAAACTGACTCTTAAAATGCCCTAAAACTGACCAAAAACTGAAAAAAAGGAAATTAATAAAATTAAAGCTTATTGTGATTTGGGGGCTTTGAGAGACAAGACATCAGACATGGTCAAATCTCAAATCAAACCCTTACAGTACGCAATACATACAGGGTTTAAAGCAAAAGCTTACCTTTGATGGGGCTGATGTATCTCGAGACACACAACGCGCTGTCCTTCTTCTGCCTTACTTGATGTTGTGCTGCACAAATCGGGTCTATTCTGCCTCGCCTCACTGCAAAATATTGTTTCAAGTTAGTCCTTACAAATATATAGCATTATCAGAACTCATTTTAGCTGTGGCCTAAAAAAGTATTGTTAGTCACCGACACAGCTTAAAGATGTACTGAACTGAAATTTGAGTTTAGTTTAGTTTAGTTGATATAACAGATGTATTGTCTGCCTTCTCAATGGTACAATAACTAAAAAGTGCTGAACTTGCTAAAAGGGATTAAATTGTACGGTGAAAGGGGTGTAAGTGTTGATTATGTTGGATTTCAACAATCAGCTACGTCACTGGCGTGGTAACCTACTCCTACTCTGTGGCTCTAGCAGCCATAGCAGGTAATGAGTCAGGCTCTGAGGCTCGCTGAAATGGCTACGGAAAATCAAACAACCAGTTTCACAGGAGGATCATCTTATTGCAGTCCCCCTGGTTGCATTAATGAATTATAAAGGGCCAAGGGAGCTGGGGTAATCATACATTTCCACAGGGTACCTTTGAATCGGAAACCAGCCCTTGGCTGGCAGCGTTAAAACTGACTAACCCTCCGATGTCAATCAGCCCCTGTCATGTCAATCTCCACAAGCTAGCACTCCAACCATAAAGTGTATAAACTATTACTCAGACGATATCACAGATCTATGTTTCCAAGCTGCTAATTAAACCACGGGGGGGGGGGGGGGTCAGTAAACAGAAGTTCCACAAATGTCCCTTTCTACTCACCCTGTTGTTCACTGACTAGCCGATTGCTGATGCACAGGGAGTTAAACTCTAAGAAGTAGTTTCATAGTAAGATTTATCTGTGCAATATCCATCAGGGCAATATCCATCAACATCCACCAGAAAGTAAACCTCCAACATCCACCTAAAGTAAACGTGACACTCGTGAATCCGCCTCGCATATACGCTCATCCGCGAGTGTATCTCCCAAAGTGCATCTAACATGTCTTTCGGGTCCCGTCCACCCGGGGACGATTTTTTTGTGAAACTATGTCTTTAATAACCATGTTATTAGGCAGATAATAAACCATGTTATTTCATAGGTCCATGGTCCCAGGGTGCTATGGGACCTATGCGGTTTCGTGTTAGGATTCATGTGGACGCCTGAAGCTACGGTAGAGTTGCGTTGAAAGTTACAGGGTTTTTTTTGTATTATTTTTGTAGCTCTAAATACAGCCCCTTGGTCAATTGAATTACTAGTTGTACATTAAAAAGTATTTCTACTCAATCTAAAAGGTTAAACAACTACTATCTCCTCCTCGACTTGAATGTTTTTATAAAGCACGCAGGTGCGCGCAGGCTTGACTCGCTGTTTTTTGTGGAGAACCAGCGCCTTGAATATGTAGGTACTACAGCGTTTGCACAGCTCGCTGCGTTTCCGCAATGAGTCGGTCTTTACGGAGAAATTCCTGAAACGCATCGAAGGAAAACGGAGGGGGAATGATCGTTTTAGCCTTGTTACTTGGTTGCTATTTATGGGGCGCGCCAGTGTCTCCGCTCGGACGTCCCTTGGAGAGAACATGGCCACTTCCAAAACCTCTCTCTCGCCGCACAGCATCCGAAATACCCTATGCATGGTTATGCAACCTAATCCCACCATTAGATGGTCACGGTTGACCAGGACCTCTCGGCAGCAGACCGATTCAATGGCAGTGTCCATGCTCCGGCAGCACCCACCCTCAATCAAATTATTGCTCTGACTCAGTCTGTTGTTTTAGAAATCGGTCGCTTTTAGCGATAAAAACAGAATACAATCCCGATCTAAAACCGGTACAAAGCTCGTTTATATGCCCAAAATACAGCTGAAATCATAGCTATAACCATAACTTCATATCAAACTTCATGAAGCAGCTCATAAACGATAATTCGGGATTATAGAGCACCAATATTTTATGCAAACAACACAACCTACCCCTCGAATAAAAGCGCAGATTACAGAGTAGGCCTAGAGTGTGTAGTTATCAGATAACTCCCTAAGGTCTTTGAGTAACCTGTTAGCTAGCAACCAGCATGAACATTAATTCATGCTGGCAATAAGATAAGATAAGGCAAGATAGAAGAGCAGCAATAAGAAGAAGAATAGAGAACAATAAATAATAAGTACAAAAAACTTACTTTTTCAAGTTCATCCCGCTCGCTTGTCCGGCTGGTCCACACTGCAAGCCTGCGTTGTGTATATTTTCCCGCGTTGTGTATATTTCCCGCGTTGTGTATATTTTCGCGGGAAGTTGTGTATGTTTTCGCGGGAGTGTGTGTACTTTGCAATGTCACTTGCAGCCTGAGGTGGCGCTGTCGGACACACACGTCCTGGTCTCACAAACACGTCCTGCCTTGTGAGACCAATTTGTGTGAACCTCAGAAAGGCAGGGGGTGGGCCATAAAAGTAAAACAACTATATTAACTCATAACACTAGAAACTATGTAATCACACATATCTTCAAAATGACTGAAACAATTAATATTCAATAATTATAACAATATAAAGTTTTAGGTTTACGAGACCATCAAAATTGGTTCCATAACCCGATTGGTCTCGTAATGCTGGTGAGTAAACCTGAAAATTGGTCTTGTAAACCATGTATGCCTACTCACAACACACACACACACACAAACACACACACAAACACACAACACACACACACACACACACACACACGCACACACACACACATACACACACTTGATCTCTGGGGTGAACAGCCTGGTGCTCAGTGGCCCAGTCAGGGTCACTGTGTCTCAGTCAGCCTACGCGCTCCAGTACACGTCCACAAACTGACCGTGGACACTGAGCTG
>NC_136941.1:24785891-24795891 GCF_949987615.1 Pollachius pollachius | reverse complement strand
GCGTGTGCCTGTGCGTGTGTGTGTGTGCGTGTGTGCGTGTGTGTGTGGGTGTGTGTGTGTGTGTATAGAGTTCCACTCTGTTTGCAAACACACTTATGCTCCTGCAGTCAAAGAGTAGGATGAGGGCAGGCAACACTCTGGAAGACAGAGAGGCGAGGGGGGGATGAAGGGGGGACGATGGGGACAGGACTCTCTTAAGGCAAGAGCCCTCTCATCTCTGCAAGTCATGGGGGGCGGGGCTAGAGATGGAGGGCGTGAACTATATCGCAGACGTGCACGCCCATGCGCCCACACATACACACGCACACGCGTTCACACGTGGACGGCACGCGGACGGGGGGACGCGGCCACAGACACACAGGGGGCCCCGTCTGAGCCCGGGGGCCCCCGGGGCCACACGCCCGGTGGGCTGACGCCGTGGCACAGGGAGAAGAGCGTTCCCTGGCAACATGCAGAATTACACTATTAAAAACAGAACAGAAAGAAGTCTAAACTTATTTTATATATATATATACTGTATATATATAAAATTCAACAATAAACTCAAAAATAGTGCATGTATGTGATGCAAATTAAAATAGTATTTTGAAAGCTTTAAATTGATGCATTGACCCAAGATAATATCTCCCTTCATTCCACTACAGAAAAGAGCAGTTGGCTTTGTGTGTGTGTGTGTGTGTGTGTATGTGTGTGTGTGTGTGTGTGTGTGTGTGCATGTGCATGTGGGTTCATGTATGTGTGTAATGTATGCAGGCATGTTTGTATGTATGTACGAATGTTGTGTATCCGTGTGTGACTGTAAAAACTTGGCATAGAAAAAGTAAACAAATTTCCTACACACACCTTGTGGAATGTATTGCCACTGAACAGCCTTGGACTGTGTGCGCGTGCATGTGTGTTTGTGTGTCTGCTGTGTATGTTCTGATTGGTTATTGTTGTCACGGGCAGTGGAGTCAGACCTTTACGAGTGATGAATCTCATAGTGTCTTGTTGCAGGCAGTAAGGTGTGTGTGTGTGTGTGTGTGTGTGTGTGTGAGTGTGTTGCGTGTGTGTGAGTCTGCATCTAGCTGGGTCGGTTGAGGATGGCGGACATGGAGGGAGCGACGGGAGGAGGAGGGGCAGGGTCGAGGGGGGAGGCGGGCCCGGAGCTCTCGTTGCCGTGGGCAGGGGGGAGCCGCCCGCTGTACTGGCCGATGAAGGAGCCGTCCTCGTTGAACTGGATGTCCACGCTGTCCCCGTACTCGGCCAGGGAGTCGTCGCTGCCCAGCTTACTGGCCACGCACAGGGAAGGCTGGCTGGCCGAGCGCTTCTCCTCGGCGTCGCTGGGGAGCAGAGGACGCGAGCGGGGTGAGGGGTGGCGACAGCTGGGCTCCGAGCGATGCTGTGCGTGAGCGTGTGTCCGTTTGTATGTGTGTCTCCATGCGTTGACGCGTTGATGTTTGTGTGTGTGTGTGCGTTTGCGTGCCAGTCAAAGCACTCACCTCTCAAGCGATCTGCAGGCAAGCGTGCAGAGAGGACGCAGGGGTTAAGTGTGAGTAAAGACGAGAGAGAGCTTTGCTGGCGTTAAGACTGCAGTGACTGGGGGACTTCATTGATCATTGATCCACTAGTTGGTTAGAAACACGTCGGTAGAGCATCAACGGTTAAAGTGATAGCAACATACATTAAGGAGTATCTATCAACCAAACAATGAGCGGGGTCCAGTGAGCGTGTGCTGACGGCAGGTGTGTGAGTGGATCGCCATCGCCGCGGGGGCCGTGCACAGCGCCCGCGTACCTGTACTCGCCAAACGTCTCATCCTTCATCGGACGCGCCTCAGAGTCCCCCTGGCCGTCCTCCTTGTCCTTCACTGGGGGAGAAAGGAGAGGATCTCTGTGTTCAATACGGGGAGCGATAAGGAGGGAGGATGCATGGCCAATCCTGAAAGTGTGTTTAGGAAATATATGTTGTATTTATATGTATGTCTGTGTTTATTTATGTGTGTGTGTGTGTGTGTGTCTGTGTGTGTTCAGGAAGGAGGAAGTCATTTTGCCTCGGCGCTCAGTAACCCCGGTCCTTCACCGTGCATTGGTTACTATGGCGACTGCAGTGAGAGAGCAACTGCCCAGTCATCCATGCCAAGTGTATTCCTCTGTGTGTGCGTGTGCGTGTGTGAGTGTGCGTGGGGCTTCACCTGCGTATTTGCCTCCCTTTCCCCTCTTGACGAAGCAGAGGATAAGCAGCAGCAAGAGCAGCAGCACCACGGCGCTGATGAGGCCGATGAACCAGCCCTGCGTGGCGAACCCCCCGGACACCTCCGACAGCTCTGAGGGGGGACAGGGCGGTCAGGCGGCTGGAAACGGTTGGGTTGCTGCTTCACGTGGGGGTGGGGGGGCTACTAGCTACTAGCATGAGTCTGGTAGAGACACAAGGCGCACCGCGTTCATGAGGACATGAACGCGGTGATTACATCTGATTGTACACCAGAGTAACATTTTTAGGCCTTGTTCCCCGACAGCCGTGCAGCGGCAACAATGCCAGATAAAGTAAATCAAGAGAGGTAAGAATTAAAATACGTCAAAATAAGTAGATCACAATAATGAATAATAATAATACAATGAAATAAAGTGAGCAATAATAAGTGGAGCAACTAAAACTGTGGTTATAAGTACTAATAAGTAACGAGGGGTAGTAAAGTGCAAAGTGAAAGTGTACAGCTGTAAGACGGCGTTTTGCAGGCCAGTACCTGGGCCTTCGGTCACGATCGCTCCCTGCCAGAACGTAACGCCGCCGTTCTGGATGACGAAGTGATACTGAGTCCCTGGTTGGAGGCCGGTCAGCGAATAGAAACCCTGCGTGGAGTTCACCAGCTCTGACTCCTCCCATCCGGCCCCTTCTGCAGCGACCACACGAGAAGAGCTTCACAGCGGGAAGGTTACGGCAGCGGGGGTTTACGTCTTGCTTTAGCCGATGGAGTGAGCCCCCCCTCCCACACTGATCACCAGGCGGTCGCAGTCCACTCACGGGGAGCTGGAGCCCCCCCAGTGTGTAGGTAGTAGCCCCCCCCGAGTGTGTAGGTAGTAGCCCTCCCCCCTCTCACCGTCCTTCCCACTGAAGAGGATGGTGAAGGCGTGGTTCCGGTGGTGCTCGCTGGGCACCCAGCTCAGGTTGACGGTCTGCTCCCCGGCGTCCAGGGAGATGTTGGAGGGAGGAACTGGAGCAGGGGGCGAGAGGCCGGGTCGTCAACTCAACCACGACCACGGACCCTCCTTTCTACGTATTGCGTTTACATTCAGTGGATTTTGTCCAAAGCGACTTACTATGCTTCAGGCACACATTCAAAGACCGACGGCGAGTCGGCCGCGCAGGGCGACAGCTCGCTCGCCGGGAGCAGTCGGGGTGAGGCGGGAATCCAACTAGCAACCTTCCGGTTACCGGTCAACCCGCTCTGCCTCCTGAGCTACTGTCGCTAATAATCAAAGCTACTAAAGGGTAATCACCACTTCCTTTCTGAACACACAACCCGAATCGCCGTTTGTTTGTCATCTATTTCCCTGAGCGCTAACATTTATTTGCACATGCATTTACAACGGGGCCAGAAAAAGGCTTAGAAAAGGCTGTGATAATGCTGTAGTGTTACCTCCTTCCAGCAGGGTGTGCCCCCTCCCTGTCAGAGGAGGGCCCATGCCAGCATCGTTGCGGGCCATCAGCCGGAAGATATAGTGGCTCTGCGGTTTCAGGGATCCGAGGTAGTGCTTGTTCACGTTGTCGGGGATGATGACCACCTCCTCTGGGCTGTTCTCCACCTCTACACATGGAGGCAAACACAAAGGCAGAGCCTGGTTCGTTGCTGCAGCTCCCCCTGCTGATGGCCAAAGGCCTAGCGAGCGGTTCTGTTCGGGGCCTCACCGTCTCGGTAGTGCAGAAGGTAGCTCTTGAGCTGGCCGTTGGGCCGCGCCGGAGACGTCCAGTGGACAATCAGCTCCGTCTCAGTGGGGCTCTCGAAGGTCATGGATGCAGGCCGTCCAGGAGCTACACACACACACACACACACACACACACACACACACACACACACACAGGATGCTGGGCCTCAGACACACAGCCTACTACCTGTGTTCACCATGTACCCCAGGCATGGTGGAAAGAACTCACAATCAAACATGATGTCCTACCTCCTTCTGGGGTGCTAAATTTGTACGGGCTGGAGGCGGGACTCTCCCCCTTGCTGTTGAAGGCGCTGACGGACAGCTCGTACTGCGAATAGAAGCGCAGCCCCGTCACCTCCTCCGAGGTCTTGTTTCCGTCCACCGTCACCACCGTGACCTCCCCTTCTCCGTCCCCCTGCGCCGCCTCACCGCCGTCGGGCTGGTCCTGGGCCAGCTCCCGCCGGCCCCGGAGAACCACGGGGCCCAGCCTCCGGAGGGAGATCTGGAGGGGCCCCAGACAGAGGCACAGTCAGGAGGGTCGGAGAGATGACATGTTGATGATGGTAATAACATGTTGAGGATGGTAATAACATGTTGATGGTGATAACATGTTGATGATGGTAATAACATGTTGATGGTAATAACATGTTGATGATGGTAATAACATGTTGATGGTAATAACATGTTGAGGATGGTAATAACATGTTGATGATGGTAATAAGATGTTGAGGATGGTAATAAGATGTTGATGATGGTAATAACATGTTGATGATGGTAATAACATGTTGAGGATGGTAATAACATGTTGAGGATGGTAATAACATGTTGATGATGGTATTATGTTGTTGTTGATGGTAATAAGATGTTGATGATGGTAATAAGATGTTGATGATGGTAATAAGATGTTGATGGTAATAACATGTTGATGATGGTAATAAGATGTTGATGGTAATAACATGTTGAGGATGGTAATAACATGTTGATGATGGTATTATGTTGTTGTTGATGGTAATAAGATGTTGATGATGGTATTATGTTGTTGTTGATGGTAATAAGATGTTGATGATGGTATTATGTTGTTGATGGTAATAAGATGTTGTTGATGGTAATATGTTGTTGATGATGGTATGATGTTGTTGTTGATGGTAATAAGATGTTGATGATGGTAATACCATGTTGTTGATGGTAATAAGATGTTGATGATGGTAATAAGATGTTGATGATGGTAATAACATGTTGATGATGGTAATAACATGTTGATGGTAATAACATGTTGATGATGGTAATAACATGTTGATGATGGTATTATGTTGTTGTTGATGGTAATAAGATGTTGATGATGGTAATAAGATGTTGTTGATGGTATTATGTTGTTGATGATGGTATTATGTTGTTGATGGTAATAAGATGTTGTTGATGGTAATATGTTGTTGATGATGGTATTATGTTGTTGTTGATGGTAATAAGATGTTGATGATGGTAATAACATGTTGTTGATGGTAATAAGATGTTGATGATGGTAATAACATGTTGATGATGGTAATAACATGTTGTTGATGGTAATAAGATGTTGATGATGGTATTATGTTGTTGTTGATGGTAATAAGATGTTGATGATGGTATTATGTTGTTGTTGATGGTAATAAGATGTTGATGATGGTAATAAGATGTTGTTGATGGTATTATGTTGTTGATGATGGTATTATGTTGTTGATGGTAATAAGATGTTGTTGATGGTAATATGTTGTTGATGATGGTATTATGTTGTTGTTGATGGTAATAAGATGTTGATGATGGTAATAACATGTTGTTGATGGTAATAAGATGTTGATGATGGTAATAACATGTTGATGATGGTAATAACATGTTGTTGATGGTAATAAGATGTTGATGATGGTATTATGTTGTTGTTGATGGTAATAAGATGTTGGCATTCCACGCAGAAATGCAATGAGTTTGCAGCTTTCATACAGATAACATTGAAGGCATCAGGCGCGCCATCAATATCTCCACTTCAAACAAAAATGTTGGACTACCACCCTGTTCAGGCAAAAGTAACGTGGCGAGGATGGCATGCTTTAATGTTATAGACTCTAAACCTCTTGTGGAAACTGTGACACAACTAAAGCCATCCACCTGTTGCCGTGATACTCTACCTACCAACGTCTTTAAGAATGTTTTCGACTGCTTTCGATAGCAATAGACATATTGCAGATAGTTAGCAACTCTCTCCAGTCAGGAAATTTCCCAAAAGCTTTGAAAACTGCAGTTATTAAACCCCTTTTAAAAAAGCGGAGTCTAGATGCCTCTATTATTACCAACTACAGACCAATATCAAATCTACCCTTCATAAGTAAAATCATTGAGAATGTTGACCTCCAGCAACTTAATCACTTCCTGGCATCAACTGGTTGCTATGACACCTTACAATCAGGATTTCGACCCCTGCACAGCACTGAGACCGCCCTTATTAAAGTTGTAAACGACATCCGTCTTAACACAGACTCTGGCAAAACCTCAATACTAATGCTACTAGACCTCAGTGCTGCATTCGACACTGTAGACCATACAATACTTTTGGACAGGTTAGAAAACTGGGTGGGGCTTTCAGGTACAGTCTTAAATTGGTTCAGTTCCTACCTACAAAATAGGAACTACTTTGTTTCCATTGGCGACTTTGTATCAGAATCAACCAACGTGACATGTGGAGTCCCACAAGGTTCGATCTTAGGACCCTCTTCATTCAACATCTACATGCTCCCACTAGGGCAAATCATGCAAAATAACAAAATTGACCATCATTGCTATGCTGATGACACGCAAATCTATGTATCGCTATCACCAAATGAGTATCGGCCCATAGATCTGCTGTGCCAGTGCATTGAGCAAGTGAAAGACTGGATGTGCCAAAATTTCCTTCAACTAAATGAGGACAAAACAGAGATAATTGCCCACTGAAGACTTACAAAAACGTGTACATGCCTTTATCACTAATAAGCTTGATTACTGCAATGGTCTCCTTACAGGTCTCCCAAAACAAACTCTAAGGAAGCTTCAGCTTGTTCAGAATATTGCTGCTAGAGTTCTAACAAAGACCAAAAAATCTGAACATATTACACCAATTCTTAAATCGTTACATTGGCTTCCTGTAGGTCAGAGAATTGATTTTAAAATCATGTTGCTAACCTATAAATCCCTACATAGTTTAGGCCCAAAATATTTAACTGATATGCCACTACACTCTCCCACTACATAAGCCTTCTAGACCACTAAGATCTTCTGAGACCAATCTGTTAATTATCCCCAGAGTAAACACGAAATGGGAAAGCAGGATTTAGTTTCTATGCAACAAATAGCTGGAATAAACTCCCTGAGGATTTAAGACTTGCCCCAACTCTGAGCACCTTTAAAACAAGACTGAAGACTTTTATGTTTGCTTTAGCTTTCTGCTAAATCTTAAATACATTGCACTTTCTAAAAAGCTTTTTTAACTTTGCCTTTATTTTCTATTTTATTACTAAAATGCCTTTTTAACTTTCTATTTTACTCATTTCTTTGCATATGTTTTCTTTTACTTATCTATTATTTTATTTTATTGTATGACAATGTTTATATGTGAAGCACTTTGAGTCTGCCTTGTGTATGAAAAGTGCTATACAAATAAAGTTGCCTTGCCTTGCCTATCTCTCTGAGCTGATGTTACCCGGTATCGTACCTCTCTCTGAGCTGATGAAGTGTGAGCTCTCTGTGTGAGAGAGCTGATGTTACCTGGTATCTCTCTGAGCTGATGTTATATGGTATCTCTCTGAGCTGATGTTACCTGGTATCTCTCTGAGCTGATGTTATATGGTATCGTAGCACTCTCTGAGCTGATGTTACCTGGTATCTCTCTGAGCTGATTTTACCTGGTATCTCTCTGAGCTGATGTTACCTGGTATCGTAGCACTCTATGAGCTGATGTTACCTGGTATCTCTCTGAGCTGATGTTACCTGGTATCGTAGCACTCTATGAGCTGATGTTACCTGGTATCTCTCTGAGCTGATGTTACCTGGTATCTCTCTGAGCTGATGTTACCTGGTATCGTAGCACTCTATGAGCTGATGTTACCTGGTATCTCTCTGAGCTGATGTTACCTGGTATCTCTCTGAGCTGATGTTACCTGGTATCGTAGCACTCTATGAGCTGATGTTACCTGGTATCTCTCTGAGCTGATGTTATATGGTATCGTAGCACTCTCTGAGCTGATGTTACCTGGTATCTCTCTGAGCTGATGTTACCTGGTATCTCTCTGAGCTGATGTTACCTGGTATCGTAGCACTCTATGAGCTGATGTTACCTGGTATCTCTCTGAGCTGATGTTATATGGTATCGTAGCACTCTCTGAGCTGATGTTACCTGGTATCTCTCTGAGCTGATGTTATATGGTATCGTAGCACTCTCTGAGCTGATGGTACCTGGCATCGGAGCACTCTATGAGCTGATGTTACCTGGTATCTCTCTGAGCTGATGTTACCTGGTATATCTCTGAGCTGATGTTATATGGTATCGTAGCACTCTATGAGCTGATGTTACCTGGTATCTCTCTGAGCTGATGTTACCTGGTATCTCTCTGAGATGATGTTATATGGTATCGTAGCACTCTATGAGCTGATGTTACCTGGTATCGGAGCAGCTTCCCGTGGACTCTGTCCGGTGCGCTCCAGCTCACCCAGGCCGTGTTGTTCACCACCAGCACGCTGACGTCTCCTGGGGCCTCCTTGGGAACTGAGACACAGGCAGGGGGTTGGACAGAGGGCCATGGCTCTGTGAGCTGACAGAGGGGTCGCTACCTTCTGTGAATTTCATAATAAGCGTAGAGCCGGATTGGTTTATTGGTTGTTTGCATTCATATTCCACCATCTTCCTTTGGATGACTGCAGCCTTCTCAGACTGTGATTGTTGTATTCTGTATGCATTGATTCATAAAGTGTTTGCAACTTGCACAAATGTGTTGGAGTTGGAATTCAATGTGGAGCCATGACGCCGTCGTACATTATACAAGAGCGCTGCGACATGTAGAGCGCTGAATTCATCTATAACGGTCCTACCGTGTCCTGTATCTACAGCCTACTGTCCTCCTGTATCTACGGCCTACCGTCCTCTCCAGAGTGTCTATAAGCCTACCGTCCTCTCCAGAGTGTCTTTAAGCCTACCGTCCTCTCCAGAGTGTCTATAAGCCTACCGTCCTCTCCAGAGTGTCTATAAGCCTACCGTCCTCTCCAGAGTGTCTATAAGCCTACCGTCCTCTCCAGAGTGTCTATAAGCCTACCGTCCTCTCCAGAGTGTCTATAAGCCTACCGTCCTCTCCAGAGTGTCTTTAAGCCTACCGTCCTCTCCAGAGTGTCCGGTGGTGGAGGCGGGCTCCGGGCCGGCCCCCAGGGAGTTGACGGCCTGGACCTTGATCTCGAAGGGCGTGTAGGTCCCCGTGTCGTTGACCAGGAAGGGCGGGCCGCCGGCGTACCTGTGGTTCCAGTGGCCCGTCTGGCCCTCCCTCCAGAACACCTGGTACTTGAAGCCCGGCCCGTTGTGCAGCCGCTTGTCCACTTCCTGCACACACACACACACACCCACACACACACAGGTAGATTGGGGGGTGAACACTTGGTCCCACACGCCCACTAGAGAGGTCACCAAGAGTGAGAGAGGAGAGTGAACACTCACGTCCCATGTGATGATCAGGGTGCCCGGATCGATGGACACACTCTTCACATTGCCGGGGTTGGAGTCAGGGACTAGACAGGAAGAGACGTGGACAGATGTCCCCAGACGTTGACGAGGCTGACCCAGAGTTACAAAGCGACAGTCCTCCTGGAGTGAACCGTTGTGGGGGACTAGTCCTAAGGACTTTAACGCCTCGTGCCCACTGCATCCGTCCGTCGACGGATCCCCATTGACTTTGAAATGGGGACGGGCGCGCAATGCATTGTGGGTCCGTGCGCTCCGTTGGAGCCTTCGGCGCCGTCAAAAAGTTGAAAAATGTTCAACTTTTTTCGGCAGCGACGGATCCCTCATCCAATCAGACCGCGTATGCAAATGTAAGCACTGTGACACT
>NC_136941.1:24760891-24773391 GCF_949987615.1 Pollachius pollachius | reverse complement strand
CGCCTGAAAGAGTCCCATCGCCCACCAGCTCCTCACCAAACTGACGGCCGTCCTTCACCCAGCGAAACCTGAGAGAGAGAGGTAGAGAGGGAGGGAGAGAGAGAGAGGGAAAGGGAGAGAGTGAGAGAGAGAGAGAGAGAGAGAGAGAGAGACAGAGAGAGAGACAGAGACAGAGAGAGAGAGAGAGAGAGAGAGAGAGAGAGAGGGAGACAGAGACAGAGACAGAGAGAGAGCGAGAGGGGGGAGAGTGAGATAGAGAGAGAGGGAGAGAAGTGGGAGACAGAGTGGGAGAGAGAGGGAGAAGAGACAGATAGTTACGTATCGTTGTGTCTATTTATAAAACCTCTTTATCATAATGAGTCTTAAAAGGTTGAACACTTTAGGAAGAGGACTTAACTCAAGAAACTCAAATGGGAAAGGAAAAAAGAAAGAGAACAAAGCACTGAGCTAACCCAGGTCGGACGGCCTCAGAGGGACAGGGAGCAGGGCGAGGCCTAGCACAGGATCGCCATTTCATTCAACGCACTTTCTTTCCTCACCTGTACTCTGCCTTACCAGCAGGATGTGGGGGGGGGGGGGGCACCATAACAGAGCCTCCTGCTGCCCAGGGAATTACAGTCCAATCTGATCTAATGCTACAGCATCAGTGAGGAACTGACTAAATATTAATTGCATATACTAAATATATATGCAATCAACGTCATGAACGTCCCATTTCCATAAGGTGTGGTGGTTGAGGGAGAGAGATGATGAGTTCCTGGCAGGAAGAGCTACCCTATAAACCGGCCTCGTCTGGCCAACACCACACATTTCATTAGCTGGACATTTATCGCCATGCCAACGATGCGACCGAGCCCCTTGGAAACGGAAAATCGTATCAGCGGCATATCTGTTGTCTCAACAAGTTCATTCGATTATTTCTGAAACTGTGTGCTGAAACCCTCAAGTCCACATACAGACACTATCCCCAGGGGGAGGAGCTTCTGCCCAGGGGGAGGAGCTTCTGCCCAGGGGGAGGAGCTTCTGCCCAGGGGGAGGAGCTCACAGATACAGGTCAGCCCCTGACCCATGGGCCTGAGGGTTTCTGTTTTCATTGATGGACACCATTATCATGATTCGTCTGGTGTTATTCAGAGTTGACTCCCAGTGGGTGCTGGCCCTGCCTGAGGGTGTGTGGTGGTGATGATGACGGAGGTCTAGGGTGCTGTCTGCAGGTGAAGGCGTACGTACGTGGGCGTGGGGATGCCAGTGGCCTTGCACGGGAGGGCGATATCGTCTGGATAGAAGGCCGTTAAGGACTTTGGGAAATCTATGAGCACCGGGGGCTGGGACACTGTGCACACGCACACGCACACACACACGCACACACACACACACACACACACACACACACACACACACACACACACACACACACACACTGGTTAATACATGACAGGTTACACATACACAGCTTCAGAGAGTGAGATGAGACATCACAGTGACCATGAATGCTTTGGTGCCCTAAACTACACCGTGAACCAAGGGCGTAGGAACCGGGGGGGACGGAGGGGACGTGTCCCCTCCAATATTGGAGACAGGCGCATTTGTCCCACCTAAAAATTATACCGGGGGAGAAAAATATTTTATTTTATTTTGAAAGCGCAACACAGCGTCTTGTCACCGCTTCTTATTCTACAAAACTGGATGATTGAGCGATTAAAGAATTGATTTGATATTTATCAGTTCATTACCGCCGTTCAAAATGTGTTTTCCTTTACATTTACAAATGTATCTTTTTAGCAGAATGAAATATATTTGTGAATTTTTTCAGTGTAGTTAATTTATGACATATTTCCGTTCAAACCATTAACGGATCTGTCAGGTTTCCGATATGTGTCCCCCCCAATGTTAAACTCATCCCTACGCCCCTGTCGTGAACACATCATTCATCCTGTGGTTCGGTCTCTATCTTTTCCTGCTCTAATGAAACCCGAAGGGATGTCAGCGGTGTCATTTTATTGGCGTCTTTGAGAATCTACTACCTCCTGAATCCTGAGTTGAGTAAAGCATGAAACATGTTTCAGTTCACCAAAGTGTTTTTATGTCTCTTACCAAAGCCGCATTGAAAGGCCTCTAATGGACATTGAATGCTGCTCTCAGAGTCTGGATGCTCTGAGGCAGTGTGTTGTGAATCAGGGCTGGATGTGGAGAGGAGGGCGTGGTGAAAGCACCTCATAGCACTTCGCCTCCACAGACAAACAACACATGCAATTCATGAGCTGCTTCAGGACCCATAGGACGCCGGCTTAGCTCAGGAGGTAGAGCGGGTTGGCCGGTAACCAGAAGGTTGCTGGTTCCATCCCCGGCTCCTCCTAGCCGAGTGTCGAGGTGTCCCTGAGCGAGACGCCTCACCCTGACGAGCTGGCTGTCGCCCTGCGCGGTCGGCTCCGCCGTGAATGTGTGCATTACCCGTTGTAAGTCGCTTAAGATAAAAGTGTCCGCTACAGGGAGCTGGGGCTGAGACCCTGAGGGAAAACCTTCTCTGGGTGGGATTTTACTTCTTCTCTTTGGGAAGTTAAACGCAGGATTCATAAACCAGGTAATTATATGAAACAGTCTAATGTGCTACTCTGCACCTAGAATGAGACATAACCATTGATGAGGAATGTTATCAAGACACAGTAGCTAACAAGAGAGAGACAGACACTGAGAGACACACACACACACACACACACACACAGACAGACACACACACACACACAGACAGACAGACACATACACACAGACAGAAGGACAGACAGACAGACAGACACACACACACACACACACACACACACAGACAGACAGACACATACACACAGAAAGACGGAAACACTCACACACACACACACACAGCGGTAATCAATACAAAGGAAGTTACTTACTGTTCTCCACTTTATCTGTGTTGTGTTGTCCACAACACAAGGAAAGCAGGGAGGAGACAAAGGAGTTTCTTTGATATACGGTCGTTGTGCAGTCGCCCAAGGACACACACATAGCTCAAGCACAACACAATATTCAATTAGCCTTAGAGATTGACCTGGCACTTTTCATTTCAGTCCAGGAAACTAAAATGAGATTGACATTATGAAGACTAAGATGTCTGGATGAATGCGTTGCTCTTTACTGATGAAGACTCACCACGATCCAGGGTCGATACCCCCCCCCCCACACACACACACTTTATCTTCCTAAGCACTTTCTCCCTCCTGCTCATTGCTCTTCTCTTTCCGTTCTGTTAAACCATTTCCTATTGATGTTGCTCTGTAACCACCCCTGCCCGGCCACACACACGCACGCACGCACGCACGCACGCACTTAAACTCACACACTCCCCACTGCCTTACTCATGCAAATCAGGCTGTCATCCAATAAATAATCAGAGGAATCCGATCTCATCCTCTCCTCCTTCTCCTCGGAGGCCCTTCTGACCTATGACCTCAACGTGCTCAGGGCCAGTGGGCTCCTACGGAGATTGGGGGACTATTTGAAAGTATATTTACAGTCTTGGCGTGTGAATGTGTCTCATGCATCATCATGTTGCCTTCCCATGTAGTGAGGTGGTTCCTGACTGTCTGATCCAGGTGTGGGGGGGTTCCTGCAGTAGGAGGGCGTCTCCAGAGGTACTCACAGTGCTTGGGCATGTAGATGGCCCCGTGGGCGGGGGCCGGCCAGGACAGCAGCAGGAGGGGCAGGGAGGCCAGCAGGGGGGCCAGGAACCCCCTACAGGCCGTCCAGCGGGGTTGCAGCGTGTGCATTGCTCAATGTCCCATCAAAGGCTGCGGACACGCCCGCTCACTCATCAACACACGCACGCACGCACACACGCACGCACGCACGCACGCACGCACACAGGCAGGCCGGACTCGCTCCAGGGACCGCCTCTGGGGGAGGGAGGGCCGTGTTTGTTTGAGTTAACTCAGCACGTGTGGGAGCACCTCCCCTCTCGTCTTCTGTCTGTCCGTCCCTCTCTCTCTCTGTGGAAGGACGAGAGACGGGGGGAGGGGGGTATGAATGAGGGGAAAAGCCAGAAAGAGGATGTAGAGAGAGAGAGAGAGAGAGAGAGAGAGAGAGAGAGAGACAGAGAGAGAGAGACGGAGAGAGAGAGAGAGAGAGAGACAGAGAGAGACAGAGAGAGAGAGACGGAGAGAGAGAGAGAGAGAGAGACAGAGAGAGAGAGAGAGAGAGAGAGAGAGAGAGAGAGAAGGGGGCGGGGGAGCAAAGAAAGGCGGCATGGTTGGAGTGGGAGAACAAAGGAGGGATGGATGGGGGTGTTGGTGGGAGAGAGGGGGAGGAGAGGGGGAGGAGAGGGGGTAAAGGGCAGGCAGGACAAGATGGAGGAAGAAAAGAAGACAGAAGGACCATTAATTCAGGCAAACATCAATCGTCAAACAACAAGACAAACATGAATCCGGTCCGAGAGGAAGATTACAGAAACAATTGACTTCAGAGCCATTTCCCAATTAACACTGTGTGTGTGTGTGTGTGTGGGGGGTGGGGGTGTGTGTGTTAGTGTGTTAGTGTGTGAGTGTGTGTGTGTGTGTGTGTGTGTGGCTGTGCTGTGCTGGGATTCAACGAAAAACAATTTAAAATGGAAAACTTGGGCAGGTTTTTTCAAAGTCAGGTGTACGTGTTTGTGTGTGTGGGTGTTGGTGTACGGTGTGTGTTTCTGTGTGTGTGTGTGTGTGTGCGTGTGTGTGTGTGTCACTCAAATGAAAGGTTTAGGTCATCTTGATAAAGACAGAAGATCTGATTAGAGCAGCAACGAGCATCCGCTGCGCTAATTACATTACAAAGAGACAGTGTGCGTGTGCGTGTGCTTGTGTGTGTGTGTGTGCGTGCGTGCCTGCGTGTGTGTGCGTGTGTCCGCTCCAATCCAGATTGACTGCATTTCCATTCATTAAAACATCTCCCTTTTGTCCTTGACTAGTGACTGAAACCTGACCCTGTGACATCAGGGCTCAGGATGAGGGAGAGGAGGCAGAGACAGAGATGGATCACTCCTCGTCCTTTGTGCGATGTGTTACACCTGCTCTGGTTTCTGTGATCTCACTTTGAGTGTTGAACTCGTGGATCATGTTGTCGTTACTGCCGTGCTCAAATCCTGAAGGGCAAACACAGGCCTAAGAGGAGAGAGAGACAACCCCTCCCACCCCTCCTACGTCTTGTAGGTTCAACGCCCCGGCAGTTAATGTGTGCACTTATTGTGTGCCGTACTTAGCATTGTTTACCTTCTTAGCCTATCTTTGTTGTGTACGGGGAATGCATTAACCTAACAATTGTTAGTGCTTAGCGCTTGAACATCCTCACCGTACCGACAGCGATATATTGTTGTTTCTCTGTTCTTCTGACAAATGTTCTTCTTGTGAGTCGCTTTGGATAAACGCGTCTGCAAAATAACCTAAATGTAAAGGTAAATGGAAAGAATCTTTGAACTAAAGCATGTGTCCAGGTCACGTCGTAATGAGCTGACCTTGACTCCCTTTCCCCTTTCGATGGCCACATTTTGAGGAGACACATCCTCGTGAAACAGACTGGACAAACATGGGCCTATGCCGTTCTGCTGTCTCAGGGTAGAGGCCATTTAAATATAGCATTTAAAGAAAGCAAAAAGCCTATGGGCCGAGCAGTGAGCGGCGGTAATAGATGCATACGCCCTGTAGTACGACAACACCGCAGTGGTCTGTAACGCACAACTTCCCCCCCACCACCAAAGCACCAGGTACCAGAAGGCTCTATAAAAGGTGGTGGAGGGAGGGGGAGATCGCACCGAACATGGATGGTTTGCGGCCCTGTTCACGTCCGGTCCCATCCGTACCGGAGACTCTGACCACCAGAGGTTCCTGCTCAACAACGGCTCAATGGGTCGTGAGGACAGGAAATGGCTGCTGAGAGGTCACACAAGTTGTCTCAGCTTATCAGCGTCCGCACATAAACTCGGTGACACCTCTGCAGGAAACACACACACACGCACGCACGCACACACACACACACACACACACACACACGAGTAGGGGGGTGGAGAGTGACAGCTGGCTAACAGACCCCCTCCTGCATCTAATTATTACGCAACCTGTCCCCAGAGCATCACTCTTTTCTGTCTCCTCGTTCTTTCTTTCTTTTCCCTCTTTTTTTCGTACAAACAAACACACACATGTATGAACTATTTCAGTCTCCATTGCTACCAAATCCCGACCCATCTTCTCTTTTGTTGTTGTCACTAATGGGCCCTAAATCACACACACATCTGCCCCCCCCCCCACACACACACACACACACACACACACACACACACACAGAATCCCTGCCCCCATGCCCCTCTAGGCTGATGTAACCTGCCAGGCAAATTTACAGAATAAATGAGCCGAACCGAACAGCATACGGTGCTGGAATAATGTGTGTGGGTGTGTGTGTGTGTGTGTTTGTGTGTGTTTGTGTGTGTGTGTGCATGCAGTGTGTATTTGTCTGTGTATGTGTGTGTGTGTGTGTGTGTATGTGTGTGTGTGTGTGGCTGCATTTTTGTGTGTGTGTGTGTGGCTGCATGTGTGTGTGTGTGTGTGCGTGTGCGTGCGTGTGTGTGTGTGTGCGTGTGTGTGTGAGTGTGCGTGTGTGTGTAGGGAGGGTAGTGCTTAGCAGGGGAAGGATAACGAAGGCAGCCGGGACTCCCCAGACCCTGACACGGCCCTAATGACGTTTGGGTGAAATATAGCTTCAGGGTCGTTCTCTTCAGTGGGGAGGGGGGGTACCTATTGACCAGTGGAGACAGCTGTGGGGGGTGGGGGGGTGATAACCTCTATATTGGCTGTATATCAACTCCATATTGCACGTGGCCTCTGGCTTGTTTCATGCTTCTGTGGTCATTGTTCAGATAAGGTGTTTACCTCCCCTCTGGACAGAGGGATTAAACAGTATGGACGTGTTCATTAGAGAGGCCCTCATTTAAATATTCATGAGCCCCTTTGGTGAGGCTGAGCGGAGGAGGGGAGGACTCATTAATAGCTGAAGTCTTCATTGATGGCTGAACATCTTAATTATAAGGCCTATCATTGCGTTTTTTTCCAGGATGTCGACGACGGCGAGGTCTCTGGTGACGACGAGGTCAACGCTGGGAGTCGACATACGATGTGTTCCGGTCCTTTCCGGGGGGCGCGTCCTTCGGAACGCCGTTTGTACCCAGCTCTAGGAACAGGGGGGGTCCCGTTTCACAGCTGACGGCGTTATAAATACCGCTCCACGCAGCGGGACGCCTCCGCTCTGTCCCGTAGTCATACCGGAACATACACCACACCTGACACACACACTCACACACACAAACAGAAACACACTCTTACACTCACACACACAGTCACACATACACAGAAACACACTCGCACACACAAACACAAGCATACAAACATACATACACTCGCACACACGCTCACACACACACGCTCACACACACATAGAAACACATAAACACACACGCACACAAACACAGGCATGCACAAACCCAGTCCTCCAAGCACTTTGATGGTCCCACAGAAGCCGAGGGGTTTCTGAGCAGGTGGAGGGACCCCAGAGGAGGGGGGGTGAGGGGGGTGCAGGTGGGACAGCCCCCCATCAGGGTCTGGGGGGGGCTGATGGAGTCTGACAGAGCGAGAAATTAATTCATTGATAGATTCCGATCTGAAGGGAGGAAGGGGAAGTGTGGATGGAGAGATTAGAAGATGGAGTCACACATAACACTCACACGCACAAAGACACACACACACACACACACGCACAAAGACACACACACATACGAACACACATGCACACACGCACAAAGACACACACACACACACATACAAACATGCACACACACGCACACAGACACACACACACACATACGAACACACACGCACACACACGCACAAAGACACACACACACACACACACGCACACGAACACGCACACACACACACGCACAAAGACACACACACACACACATACGAACACACACGCACACACACGCACAAAGACACACACACACACTTACGAACACACACACACACACACACATACGAACACACACTCACTCACACACACACACACATACAAACATACACACACAAACACACACACACACACACAAACACGCACACACACACTCACACAGACACACACACACACACACACACACACACACCCCAACCGAGGCTCTACGTCTTGTCGCCCCCACTTTGCCATGTGACCTAAATCCACCTGAATGTATTATTCATTAGCTTAAATGTATTTCTCACTACACTATGCACCTTGTGTCCACACATCACACACAAACATGCTCACACACGCACGCACACACGCTCGCGCACACACACACACACACACACACACACACACACACACACACTAGGGTGCTGACCATGCAACTACAGGAGGAAATGAGGCAGTGCAGCCTATAGCAGATTGCAAGCGTGTGGGTGCGTGTGTGTGTGTGTCTCTGCGTGTGTCTGTGTGTTTATGTGTGTGTGTGTGTGTCGCAGCCTGCAGGTTTCTGCCCCCATGTCCCCCGCATCTGACTTCATGAATATGTAACACAGCTGTCATTTTAATGAAGCACCTCTGGATTTGATTTTTCTTTCTGATTCTTGAGCAATGCTGCAGCTGGTGGGTTGGCTGTGTGTGTGTGAGTCTGTTTACAGTCGTTAGGTTGCTTCAGCAGCGGTTACTGTGAACACGGTCGTAGCCCAGGGAATAATGGCCTGTTCCGAATCTCTGACGAAGCCAGGAGGTGAGCCTCACGATGCTTTGTGCTCAAGGTTTGACATTCTTACCTGCTTTCATTTCAGCAGAAATCATGCTTTGCTCATATTAATACAATATACTTTTTTTGAAAGTCAAACTTTTGAGGACAGACATGCTTGGAGACGTCTTGCTCTTACCGGTCCCTCCAGAAAAATGTGGTGGTTTTTTGTGATTGTTGCGGCCAAAAATCCTTGGTTATGCGGCACGTTTTCTTAAAAAATGTGATGAAATATGCGGCATATTATTGCAATTTTATGCGTTGAAATTGCGGGAACTTGCGAAAAATGCAGCTTTTCGATGTCGTTCGCGTCGCGTAATTACGTCACTTCATAACGTTCCCATGGCAACAGGGGGAAAGGGCTGCTCTTGTGTGAAGTAAATGCAACACTTTTCAACTTTCTGCTAAGATATATGTGACTTTTTTTCTAACGAAAATGCGGGGATTATGAAATCACGCAAGCCCCGCATATTTTGCACGGAAATCTGCAATTTATGCGGTGAAAGTGCGGCACATTTGAAAAAATGCGGCCCCCGCATGAATATGCAGACTTTGGATGATTATGCGTTGAATTATGCGATCGCATAATCGCGTTTTTCTGGAGGGACTGTCTTACGTGTTAAAATAGAGATGCTTCAGCCATGCTAGCTTGAGATGAAGACAACGTGCAGAACAACCAAGTTATGTTGGTATTCCATCCACCCCCTGGCCTGTACCATAGCGACATGCATCCCCCTTACACGAAGATAGTATCATCATTCAATACACACTCACACACACACACACACACACACACACACACACACAGACAGGCAAACACACACAAACGCAGACAACCACATTCTACTCTTTTCAGCTTAAAAACATTTTTGACCTCATATAAATTCCCCCGCCTGGCCGCCATGTTGAGGAGGTCCCTAGGTTCGTGTGGGGGGGTCTCCTCGTGGGCAGAGACCTCTGACCCCCCCCCCCCTCTCTCTACTTGACATTTAGCTCTTTATCCTTTGTGTTCCTCTTCCACGCTTTCTGTTCACTGTACTTCTGTCTGGCCGCTCCTCCATTTGGGTACAGACATGTGTGCTCCAGACTCGGTCTCTGTTTGTGATTTGCTGTCTGCGTTGGTCCGTCTGTCCGCCTGTCACACAGCCAGCTCCGTTAGACTTGGGCCAAATTGCATTTGCAATTGGCAATGATTTGCCATTGCTGTTCAGTCCTTGGGTGAGTGTTCATTTTAGTACGGGCTTGCCTGTCTGTCTCCCTGTCTACGGGCTTGACTGTCTGTCTCTCTGTCTACTGGCTTGCCTGTCTGTCTCCCTGTCTAATGGTTTTTTAGCCTGTCTCTTCTAAATTGTCTGTCTCTCTCTAGGTTTATTTTTTCTTTGTCTGCTGTCTGTCTGTCTGTGTGTGTCTGTCTGCCAGCCTGTCTCTCTGGACAGCGGTTGTTTGATCAGTTGTTTCCATTCCCCAAGCCTGTCTGTCTGTCTGGCCCCGTTCCCCCAGCCTGTCTGTCTGTCTGTCTGTCTGGCCCCGTTCTCCCAGCCTGTCACCAGCGCTGCTCTTATTCAAACTCCCGCTTATGGGCGCGATGTTGTTCAGCCACCTCTGGACATCAGCCTCAGACCCTCTGAACCAAACTGACACCACTGTGCAGACACACACACAGGGACACAAACGCAGACAAACAGACAGAAAAACACACACACACACACACGCATGTACCCATGCACGCACAATGCAGACTCACACACACTCTCTCTCCCCCTCTCTTTCTCTCTCCCCCTCTCCCTCTCCCCCTCTCTGTCCCCCTCTCCCCCTCTCTCTCTCCCCCTCTCTCTCTCCCCTCTCCCCCCCTCTCTCCCCCTCTCTCTCTCTCCCTCCCCCTCTCCCCCCTCTCTCTCTCCCCCTCCCCCTCTCTCTCTCCCCCTCTCCCCCTCTCTCCCCCTCTCCCTCTCTCCCCCCCTGCTCTCCTCAACACACAGGGTGATGAAGGTGTCATTACAGCCGGTGTGAGGGGGTAAACAATAGCCCCCTCCGTCGGGGCCCCTCAAGACCTCAACGTGTAGTCTATTAAGAGCTAGCTCTGGGGCACGGGGCCCCAGATGCGAGGGGCCACCGGGGACTACGTCAGGTAGAGGCAGCCAATCACACGTCAGTCTTCAAGGCAGCCATGAATTCCACCGTGAGACGGAGCAGAGCTCGGGGGGGGGGAGGGCCTGATGCTTCCTCCGTGGTCAGGGGGCGTGGCGCTGGGCTGGCACGTGAGCGCTACGTCCAGGAGGTGAGAGGGCGTGGCGTCGGACCTCGTTAACACAACCGAGTTCAAGGAGATGAGACCGTAGCGGTGAACTACAGCGCCCATCAATACACAACCCTACCACGTGACGTTGTAGCACACTGATGGGACGGGGCGAGGCCATCACAACCCTAGGCTGGGAACGCTGGCAATGTCTCTCTGTCCTACATCTGGCCTGCTCTCTGTCTCTGTCTTTCTCTCTCTGTCTCTCTCTGTCTGTCTCTCTCTGTCTGTCTCTCTCTCTCTCTCTGTCTGTCTTTCGCTCTCTCTCTCTCTCTCTCTCTCTCTCTCTCTCTGTGTCAGTCTCTCTCTCTCTCTCTCTGTCCAGTGTGTGTGTGTGTGTGTGTGGTAAACATCTTAAACTTTCACAAAAGAAAACACATGCATGCACCCACACACGCACACGCACACACACACACACACACACAGCAAATCTGTACTTAGACACGGTCAATAAGAAAGTTGCACATAATGTCAATAACATCCGCTTCAACTCTCTGTAATGCTTAGGTAAATACACTTATGTTTGAGTAACATTAACATCGCTGCTGCTCACATCCAGTAAACAGATACACGTCCTGTGTTTCCTATGTTTGTTATTTCAAAGTCCTGCTGTGATGCACCAATGTTACCAATAACCCATCTTAATTTGTCTGACAATATGACAACCCCACCTGTCCTCACCCTGTTACTGACCAGCTACGCTAAGCTACGCTAACCCCACCCCCCTCCCAGGGCAGGAAGCACTTGATCTCCATCCCCATCAGCGTGTAACTGGATAGGTTGGATGGGATGAGGGCCTTTAGGCGGTGGGGGGATTATAGCAAAGGCGTGTTTTGTGTTAGAAATTATGATTATAAACATGTAACAGCTATATGTGATGGCTGTGAGAAATAAACGTAAGATATTAAGCACATATGCATCACTATTATTAATGGCCGTTCCCATTTGATCATCTAAACCTTGAAAAAAATACATAAAAAAGGCATGGGATAATATGCGAATCACTAAACATCCATTCATATTAATATGCAAATAATATCCTAAATATTCTGAGCTTCTGTACCTGAGTGCAAACAGACGGGGCCAAGATAGTATATGTACACCTGCTCTCTCTCTCTCGCACACACACACACACGCATGCATGCACAGACTGACGCTCACAGACAGACACACACGCACACACCCACACAGACATCTCAGAAACAGTAGATGCCTACATCTCTCTAGCTCTCTCTGACTTCCCAGAGCTTCACCACTCCCTGATGGGATATTGCATTTCTCCTCCTGTATCCCTCTCTCCATCCCTCTGCTCTGATTCACGAGACCTGATGGCTGGGGACCAAGGATGTGAATTAAACGTGATGTGATGCTTATCACATTATAGAGAGACAGTACGAAGTCAATTTCTTATGGGTGTGT
>NC_136941.1:24713391-24758391 GCF_949987615.1 Pollachius pollachius | reverse complement strand
ATTGAGAGACGGTGTTCAGAGTGGATCAGGTCTGTAAGCTCAGGTCCTCGCTTACACTGGAATCCCTTCTCCTCTCTCCCTTCCCGGTGTCAAACATGGCCGTGTGCCTTTCCTCCTGCATCAAGTCTCTCTATTGTCCTGATCTACCCCTCATCCTCTAACTCTGTCTCCATCTGGTCCTGACCCCCCGCAAAAACAATCACTGTCGACCTGTCTCTCATACAAGTTGACCTGTATGAGAGTGTGTGTTTCTAGCCGAGGCTGTTGCTAAGAGTTGACCGGAGTGGCATCCCAAAGTACACAGACTGAGGGGTCACTTTAGGTAGCGTGCCTTTCAGAGAGAGAAAGAGAGAGAGAGAGAGAGAGAGAGAGAGAAACAGATAAGAGAAGGATGGAATAAGGACGTCTCTGATATTAGATGACATTACGTTACTAACGCCAAATCAATACGTCTTCAGGATTCCAAATGTAACAAATGTCGTAAACAGCAGTGCCCACCCTGTCAGTGTACTCTGCTGAGTTCATGCTTCACTACAGACCGCAACGCGCCGCATGCTGCCACCAGCGTCTTGGTAACTAATCACCAGTCAACAGAGAGGGCCCGAAGCCCGGGAGCCAGATGTGGCCCCGAAGGCGGCAAGGCACTGACACTCATTTCAGTTGCCATAGGAACCACGGTACATAAAGGAAAAATAAAGTGAGGACGTCTGAGTTTCGTCAGAGAGGCGATTGGCAACGTGAACCATAAATAATGGCAGGCTTTAATGTTCTATATAGTGCACGTCATCCAATATTAATAGAAGAACAGATAGCATGATAGCATGACGACTGGCATCGAGAGAGCCGGACCCCTGACAGAGACTCCCTCAGCCAGGGCTCAGAGGCTGACAGACCCCCCCCCAGCCAGGCCTCAGAGGCTCAGAGGCTGACAGACCCCCCCCCAGCCAGGCCTCAGAGGCTCAGAGGCTGACAGACCCACCCCCAGCCAGGCCTCAGAGGCTCAGAGGCTGACAGACCCACCCCCAGCCAGGCCTCAGAGGCTCAGAGGCTGACAGACCCACCCTCAGCCAGCCCTGAGGCTGTCCGGTCCAGCCTAGCAGCACACTTAGGGGTGAACTGCATGGCCAACACAGCAGTGTGTCCACCATCTACACACACCCCCCCCCCCCATTTAAATACCAGCCATCCATGTAGTGTAAACACACACACAGAAAGGCAACATCCTCCCCGTCTCCCAACCGCGGCACCATCCTCCTGGTCCTCTTACCTCTGCAGGCGAAGCGTAGTCTCTCCTTGTGCTCCGGGAACTATTCAGCCCAGGTTGATTATCTCTTCTTCCTCCTCCGATGTCTATCTCCTGAATTTCCTTTTTTTTGTACTGATGCTGCAGTGGTACAAAAACCCGCCCTTCTAAGCCCCGTCTCTGTCCCCTCCCTCTGCTCCTCTCGGCTGCTCCCATTGGCTGTTTCCCGGCGATGACATCACCCCTCTGCTCTCTCGGTCTCTCTCTCTTCTATTCCCCTGGTGCCAGGGCCCCTCCCTACTTTCTTACCTCCCTTCTGGGATTTTTTTTTTTTTTTTTTTACCCTCATTTCTCCCCCCTCCCCCGCCTGCAGACCCCCTCGTTGGATCTAAAAATAGGAGTCATTTTTTAAAGGAAGATGTGGAGGAAGGACGGAGATACAGAAAACGATTTTTAATGGTTTGATTTATTTCTCTTTCTTCTGTTTTTCTCTGGCTCTGCCTCTCACACAATCTCAATGGATTTTCTGTTCCTCCCCAGCCCCGCTGTTAAGGCCAGCCGGGCCCGTGTGGTATTTGGTATCTGCCAACAGAACGGGCCGCCATCACCCCCACCTCTGCGCGCACACACACACACACACACACTCAGACGCACCCGTGCGCATATACGCACACACAAACACACGCACACACATATACACACGCATGCTTAGGCACATGTACACGCACACGTACAAAGAAACACTTTCTTATTTTCTGAGGGTTCGGTCACGCATTTATGTATCCATATCTTAAAATGATCTGGCCTTGAATAGATACTAATTATATATATCAATATGGTAATAGTGATTCCCTTTCATTAATTTTTACCTTACTAATTCATTTCATCTTAATTTACATTATTTTGGTCAAAACAACCTTGAATTATATTCATTTCAATAAAACTTAAGTTATACAAACCATACTTCCCTAGAAAATGATGTCTATAATCTTTTAACACTGATGGCTGTAAAACCTTTCTCAAATGTAACAGCTGGTTCTAATGACTTGATCGTATCATCTATCATGGTAATATAATGTGATCCATCAGTAGTGTCCATCATCATCATCATCCACACAGGAACGGGCCGGTATGGGAACAGACAAAGGGTTTAACTACCACCGACGGGGAAGCTTACATCCCAGCGCCATCACCACGGCTCGGTTCAGCCATGAAACATTTAGATGGCATCTTCCACACTGATCTCCACCTCCCTCCCGCCTCCGTCGGTCGAGTGTCCTGCTGGTCTGAGAGCCGTTCCCATTAGCCTCGCCCCCTCCACCCAGGTGGTGCGGCCGCTGCCTCCACTCTTCTCTCGGCCAACAACAGCAATCAGGGGTGGGGGTGGAGGTGAGGGCGGGGGTGGGGTCGGAGGAGGTGGAGGCAGGATGGAGGAGGGGCAAATGGAGTAATCAATACACCAGATGAGGATCCCTCCCATCTCGCCTTAAGCATGTCCTTGACTCGCGGCGGCTCACATTGTCTGGGACGTTTCTTTACGTGTTCGCGACGCACGCGTAAACATGAACGCTCATGCACAAAGGCACACTCCTAGAGACACGCACGCACACACACACACACACACACACGCCACTTCCTTATTCAATCAGTTACAGTAAGAGTGACTCAGCCTCCATGACTGGAATACTGAATTCAAGGTGCGCGCACGCGCACACACATACACGCACAGACACAGTGTGAGGACGCTGGAATACATGGCAAATAGTGAGAGAGCGAGAGAGATCGATAGAGACAGAGAGCGAGAGAGAGAGAGAGCAAGCGAGAGAGAGTAAGAGAGAGACCGAGAGCGAGAGACAGAGCGAGAGGCTGGGCCAACAAAAGTATGAAATAATTAAATAGAATAAAACGCAATAACAATGTTCTAATGCAATGTGTAATATAGTTCTATGAAATAAAATATGTGAATCTGGAATGACCAGTAGTTCATTCACCAATTTGTAGCCGTGTGCGACCTTGCAGATATTTACCGTTGCTTTTCACAAAACAAAACGTACAATCCCCCAGATTTTAGTTCTGCTCTCATACTTAACCCATTTGTGCCGGCTGCTGCGCGGCGCAACATTGTGTCTACTAGATACAATAATTACTCTTAAAATGAACTTTAATTTCTGACTGGTTGTAAACTAGCATCTATAGGCTGTTAAAGATAACGAGGTTTCTAAAAGATAGTCCCTAGTCTTCGCTGTAGCAGATGTGTTTACCTGTAAGCCTTTAATAATGGCTGTGATTGGTCCGGTGGTTTTAATTACCCTCACACAGAGTTTGTGCCTCAATAACATTGAAACAATTAAATTTGCTAAGAATATACACTATCATCACGTCTTTATACACAGACCTTGCGTTTGCATAGCCTCTCTGCAATTATGGTTCTAGCACGCCCTCTAGTGTTCACAACGAGTACACACCTGGTAGTCTACACACTCATTGTACAGCACTGAACCACTTTCTATCATTATCATAAGACATCGACTCACTTCAACACAAGGGTAATAATGTGACTAACATGAATGGCTGGAATAAAACATATTGACGATGATAATATAGCGCAGAATAATGTTGCAAATAAAGAGCAGAGCGCACACCGTGGTAAAGATTCCTTATCGGTTGCCTCTGGAGCGTTGCTGCCCTCTGCCGGTCAACGTAAACGGCCTTCTAAAAGCCATTAGTGTGCAACCCATGGGTTTGTTTCTGCACATATCGTAACTGTAGTGTTGATACCAACACGACTTGTTCAATTGCAGTATGAACATGGTAAAGGTTCTGTTGGCAATATCTAACAGCTATCATTTGTCATTTGCCAGGAATGCCGTAGCACTCAGTCAGATGTCCGTTAGTGAAATGTTCTGAGAATGTATTCAGGGTAGAGAGCTCATTTAGATTTCAGACCAACCTTAGCTTATTTCGGACCGATCAGGTCTGACATCTCTTCCCTGATTGGTTAGGGGAATAAATCTTGCCTGTCAATCACAGGTGTGTGAATGCAACATTTCATTGGGAGAGAAACACAGCGAGGTAGTCAACATCTTTGGGTGTGATTCATTTCTGTCCCACTTGGTATCTAGAAACAGATGCTTTAGATCAGTACCTCTCAATATGTCCACCATTTGGGAGCAAAGAAGACCATGTTCCTCTCTATCAGGGTTTTTTAACCAAACCTTAAGTCTAGCTATAGATATCTGTACTCTTATATCTGAAATCTTTGAATCTTTAATGTTTTAAATTTAAGGAAAAGGACAAACATTTTGAAGAGCAGCAGTGACAGTAGGCTTGACTTGAATTACATTTTAATTGTTTTTCAGGATTCTGTTCAGTGATACATGTCGCTGGGCATTTATTATATAAAAAAGGGTAAATCAGAAGTGTATTAACTGCAGTATCAAATGTTCATACATAGGTAAATCCATTTCTGTTTAATTATGGGATTAACTTTATAACTCAAGAATGACGGTTGACTTTGCAGCTTTCAGGCATCTACAAAATCAATATTGATGTACGCCATCAGAAACAATGCTTGAGTGCAGAGATCATAGCACAATTTCTAAGCTTACTTGCTCATGTCGCAAAATTAGTTGGTAGTTAGTTTACAGAGGAAGGAACACCCCATAGAGTACAGAAGTACTGCCCTTGACACCACACACACACACACACACACACACCACACACACACACCACACACACCTCTCAAGGTTGCATGCGGATTGCTCCATCTAGTCTGATGACCTCTCCGTTGAGCATGGGATTCTCTGCAATCGATGTCACAAGGTGGGCAAACTCTGCAGGGTCTCCCAGGCGTGAGGGGAAAGGCACCTGGCGGGCCAGGAAGGAGCGCACCTTCTCTGGGAGGCCGGCGAGCAGAGGAGTGGAGAAGAGGCCTAGAGACGGGGGGGGTGGACACACAGGAGTATAGTGTTGAGACACGGCCCGGAAGCAACACCAAACACATCCTCTGACTCAGGGTCACTGTTTACCGGGAGCGATGGTGACCACGCGGACGCCCATAGGAGCCAGGTCTCTGGCGATGGGGAGGGTCATACCCACAATACCTCCTTTGGAGGCTGAATACGCCGCCTGGCCAACCTGCAGCCACATGGGAAAATACATCGTTTACTATGCTCTCAGTTCACATTTATGGGGTTGGTCTGACTTCTTTTAGGAGTTGGGAACAACAGTATAACTCATGAATGGAAGTTGGAATAGTTTACCAGGTAGCTCTGATTAGTTTAATTCATTCAAACCAAATGTAATGGATAACTTGGCTCAGCGTGTAGGATGTAAAATCCAATCTATGATGCAGCCATGTCTGTGGGCATTCTGTTTGCCTGGAGAAGTTAATGGCTCTACCTCATGCCTGAAAGGCCATCAGTTGGAATGAGATTCATATGCTGCCATCCCCTTGTTGTTCCGTTACATAGAGAAGATCAGAGCAGTGACCTGGCAATGAAACAGCCCATAGCCCCATCGCATTATCCCAGCTAGACTGGGAGATTTTTCAAACTGAATAAGTACCGTACATACATACATAAAATGCTTTTGAACTTAACCTTGTTACCAAGATATATACGGAAAATATATATTTTACTGTGGACATTGTTGTTTAGCAACTCTGTCCATGCAGTGGAGGAGCAGATGTGAGGCACCCCATAGCCACATGGGTAGCATGACTCTGGAGGAGGGACTTCAGGGAGGTCCTTCCAGGGTTGGCTCCAGACGCGGCATGAAAGCCATACAGAACTGTTTTAATGAAGTGCACAGTCTGAAAAAGACCGTGTTCAGCATGTCTGCAGTCAGGCCCGCATTAACCTCCCATTGGGCCCTGGGGCTGAGAGGTTTCGTAGGCCCCCTGAGAGGGGACGACGACTGTGGCTGTGGTGTCAAGTGGCCACTGGGCCAAGCTACCACTAGTAGCTACCACGCCCTCTTCTTTTCTTGGCTCATGATAGGCCTCTGATCTTTGTCAGCCCCAAACAAAAAAAAAAACATTGTCTTGGGCCTACGCCGATCGGGGCCAGTATTAAAAAAAAATTTAAAAAAGTTTTTTGTTTTTTTTTACTGCCGCTCATGATAGGCCCTCCGATCGTCGTAGGCCCTGGGGCTTCAGCCCAGGTAAGCCTGTGTATTAAGGCGGCCTTGTCTGCAGTACCTGTCCGTCATAGGCCGCCACGCTGGCCGTGTTGATGATGCAGCCTCTGTGGCCGTCGGCATCAGGCTCGTTCTTCGCCATCGCCCCGACCGCCAGACGAATCACGTTGAACGTGCCTCCGATGTTCACCTGCAGACCAATAACGTCGAGATCCTGCCGTTGGTCCACAGGAGGGGGGGGGGGGGAAGTTCCCCAAACATGGCAACTAGAGGAATGAATCCATGAAGGCGTGTTCTCTTACCGTGATGACGCGTTGGAAGTCTTCAAGGTTATGAGGGAGGTCCTTCTTGATGTTGTACGTCTTGACCGCCACAGCGATGCCAGCACAGTTCACTGCCAGGTCCAGCTTCCCAAACCGCTCCCTCGCCAGAGCCACCGCAGACTGCACGTCCGCCTCAGACGTCACCTGGAGGATCAAACTTACCTATTTGCGTTTGTGTTCTAGGGAAGCGGGTGCCATGCTAAACAATACACCTGTGTGCTTTGTAATGGTCTGTGTTATGATACATATACAAAAGTTGCAGCCAAAACACTTGGCACTCACATCAGCAGGTGCGAAGGCGCAGCGGTCACCCAGGCTGGCTGCGAGGGCATGACCATCAGAGGAGGGGAGGTCGAGGATCACCGCGCACGCTCCGTTCTGCACCAGCCGCTCCACGGTGGCGCGGCCGAGCCCGGACGCTCCTCCGGTGACGAGCCCGACCATGCCCTTGTTGATATACACAGTACGGCCATATGAGTTATAACAAATCAGTACAGCCGTATAAACACACCAGGACAATGGGAAAGTTTCACACGGTGGGTCAGGGGGAGGGCTGTAAACACGGGCCGATGAGTCTGGTTGGTGAAGGAGAATGCAGCAGCCATTTGAAAAGACGTCAGAAACGTAAAGCAAGACGAGAGAACGAAGAGAGGCTAAAAGCGAATGAGGAGGCTTTGAACCCAGTGGCAACTATGACACCGGTTAACATTGAGCTAGACAATAGCGTTGTGAAAGTTGGCACATAATTCTGAAAAACACTATTCCATAGATTCCCTTGGGTTAACGCACACATCGGAGCATGCATATCCATGCAGTTAAACCCTTTAGATTCCTCCCTCACCTTGATACTCCGAATGTTCGCCATGTTCACGCAGGAGATCACGATTCACGCAGGTCACGTGGCATTTGAACAGAAGAGCAGTTAAGCTCCGCCCCTGTAGCGCTACAGGGAACACCCCCTTCTCTCATTGGTCGAGGTGCAGAATAAACATTAACAATGCTGCCCCCCTAGTGTTGCCAGATTGGGCGTGAAATCTGGCCCAATCTGGCAACAACACCGCCCACTTTGTAGAGCGGATATTGTTTAGGAAGGTCAACTCAGGCTACGCAGGGTACTTCCTACTGGGCTGGTGATTCATTGTTTCACTAACTAATGTTTAAACCAGCACGCAATTACAACGCGTGGCTTTCAGAAAGATGAACGATTGGCATGTGCATTTGTTGGTCTATTGCAAAGATTGAAATTGAAATAAATCAATAAGCATTGAAGAGCATTCGAATGTTTTATTCAAAAATAAAAGTAAATTAAAGTAAAAATAACGTTTCTGTAACAAACTAATGTAAATGTTAGTTGAACAAAAAACAAAACTAGTCAAATGACTTGCTTTAATCAAATAAACAACACACAGGAAAGCCCAAGATCAAAACTTAGTAGTCAGTGTATAATTAACCGTATCCTTCATGAGAAAAGCCTTATTGACCGCACTACAACAATGTAGTAATAGTATCTTATCTGCATGGACACCAGACAGACGAGGAATGGATGCATGTATGTACACAGAACACAAATCAACAGAGGATGTAATCTGCTACCATGTGGAAGGCAGTAAGTTGTATAGTTGCATCTCCTAAATGGGGCGGTGATATCCCACACCCCACAACAACACAACTTACTACCTCACCACAGTGCAGAGAAGACAAACCCAGGGGAGAATCTCGGGGAAGACCCAGGACTAGGAGGAGATATTACATCTCAGCACTGGCCTGGGAACGCCTCGTGAACGCCTCGGGATCCCCCGGTCAGAGCTGGGCAATGTGGCCCGGGAAAGGGAAGTCTTGGGGGCCCCTGCTAGAGCTGCTTCCCCCGCGACCCGACCCCGGACGAGTGGTTTGAAGACAAGAATCAGAATCCCAAGGATTCTCCTCCTAAATGAGAGGAGTCTCTTCGGCGCATCCCTCTCAGCTGGTTGCTCGCCTCACAGGTGGACACACAAAGCAGTTGACCAGGACCAAACCAGAACTTAATAAATCAATGAACGTCATGGGAGTTCCTGTTGTCCTGCTGGTGACGTCTGGTAGCCGTGAGAAAGACAGTAGACTGTATAGTTATCTCCCAGATCTGGTGTGATCCTAAAACTATACAAACTACTACCTCAGCCCACAGCTCCCACTCTGCTCCTCCAGTATCTTCGCCCACTCCCCGAGTGGAACACCCAACATGTGCTATTGCATTGCGTCCTTTCGTTGTCTGTTTATTAAAGCCATCATCAACGGGCTCAGGAGGTAGAGGCACACACGGTTTGGCGGGTAGCCGGAAGGTTGCTGGTTCGATTGTCGAGCGCGCTTGAGCGAGACGCCTCACCCTTACTGCTCGTGACGAGCTGGCTGTCGCCCTGCGTGCTCGACTCCGGCGTCAGTGTGTGAACGTGTGGATGAGTGAGTGAGTGAATGCTAGGGCAACACCGTAAATCGCTTCGAGTGGCCAGTGGTTAGAAAAGCGCTGTGTAAACGCAGTCCATGTACCATCCACTCACTGCGGCGGGACTCGGCCGTCCGCCGGACCTCGGGACCCCTCGGCGCCGCCTGATGCTGAACAAACCCTCCACCTGACCACACAATCAATCATGGTGACACAGCGGCACGTCTTCCCCCTCACCGTTTGTCACATCACCGACATAGGGGTGCAGTTCAACGTGACAAATAGCCGTCAGGGTATGAGTCCTAGTGCCCCGTATTTTTTTAAATTTAATTTATATACATTATATATATGACCCAACTCATCCCGGCATGCCAGAGATTCTACCGATGGGCGCCGACATGAAACCCGGGCTCAGCTAACCCGCTCAATGGAGTAGCACCCAGCTCTAAGCTATCGTCGGCTAACGCCTCCTCCCCAACAACGGCGTTCACTTTGAGGTCATTTACGTCCGTCACACAACACAAATTGGCATACGTGGAAGCATTACTCATGCAAGGAACACCGAGCTGCCCGTCTGTGCGTACCCCGCAGCACCGAGATGCCGCTGAGCCCAGTAGCAGCGCTAGCTGACAGCTAGGTCTGAGCCCAGTAGCAGCGCTAGCTGACAGCTAGGTCTGAGCCCGGTAGCAGAGCTAGCTGACAGCTAGGACTGAGCCCAGTAGCAGAGCTAGCTGACAGCTAGGTCTGAGCCCGGTAGCAGCGCTAGCTGACAGCTAGGTCTGAGCCCGGTAGCAGAGCTAGCTTACAGCTAGGTCTGAGCCCGGTAGCAGCTTGCTGACAGCTAGGTCAGAGCTAGCTTGACAGCTAGGTCTGAGCCCAGTAGCAGCTAGCTGACAGCTAGGTCAGAGCTAGCTTGACAGCTAGGTCTGAGCCCGGTAGCAGAGCTAGCTGACAGCTAGGGTAGGTGGAATTGGCGCGACCTCAGGCTTTAAGTAATACCCTGAAAACGTACCTCAGAGTGAAGGTTTTGGGTATGCCCTGACCAGTGTCGTTAGTAACCCCACTCTCAATTATTTCCCCAACGAGACACCGCGGCGGATGCTTCTTCAGCGTACCGCCTCCCCAGGTGGCTCCCCGTATCATGCTCGCCATCTTTCCTGTAGAAGCGGGTGAGTGAACTCCGGCGTTGAAACATCTCGAGATTTAGCCAGTTCTCAAGCGCGCCGACAACGAGAACTTGACTCAGCCGTCACCGCGCCACTGATGAAAAGCATGCAACCCATCAAACTCTGGTCTTTAAAATACTTATATTTAATAAAGACACTGTCTTCTGGTCAATGGCACACGAAACAAAGCTCATTAAAAGTCAACAAGTTAATTTTTACTAAAAGAATAAATTTTATTTCAGCACTGTAAGTCATTTCCCAACCAGTACAAACCCGACTGCCATCCTTGTCTCTTTCTGAGCCATCCTCCCCTCTCTGTGAGATCAGACCACCAACAGCCAGACGAATAATAAAAATAAAAAAAAGCTTCCTTCTTTCTTGCCTCTCTTCAAACAGTCTGGTGCTTCCATAATGCTAACAATGATGACAAATTATACCAACCATAATCATAACAGCGATAATGATAATAATCCTATAATAATATGAATAATTTCTTAAACCCTTTTTGCTGCACAGCACAGGTAAATTTAGGTGGCCCTAGTTATTGTAGTATATGAATTGAAGGCGTGATACACATTACAACAGATGGCTCACAATGATCAACTTGAGACCCAAAGGGGAACAAAATGAGGTTGGGGTTGGTCGATTTGAGAGGGCGCAGAAGTATAGGGAGACAGACAGTATCGGGAGATTGCTAAAATGGGCAATTTGTGAGACGGCACAGAAAATGACAGTTACAACGTCCTGGAGTGGAACTGAACAGTGTTGCCTCTTCTCAAATTGAATGCAATACTTTGTACTTTTCTGGGACATTTGGCTCTCTTCACTCTTCTCGTAGCTCTGGTAAACAGTGTCCCTTCAAATCAGACAGGGGGGAGGCCTTTATGATATCGGGGCAGTGACACTGGTCCTGGTGCTAGTCCTGGGCTCTTTCCCTCTGCCTAGAGACAGGAAGGTCTCACACATTCATATTGATGTAAATGTAAGGTGGGACCTGAGGAAAATGTGTTCTGCAAAATGGAATACCAGGTCACTGGTAAAAAAAAAGAAGTGACCTTGTATTCCAGATCATCTCCTCAGATGAATATCAAAATATAGTTCATAGGTTTATGTTTTCCAGCTTTGAGATCAATAGGACTGCTAAAAGAAGGCAATCTTTATTTTGGTATAATGTCCGCCAATTTTGTAACCAACTGCATTTCAATCCCGAACAGCGAGGACGATGGCGTACTCTAAGTGCTGAATGCTACCAAGAGAAACAAAGTATAGGGAGGGACATTTTCCGTTACAAATGCAAGGAATTTTGTTTAAGATCTAATGTCAACTTTTACAGATTCCCACAGCTCTCAAGACCGTTCACCGAAGATCGTACCAATGAGTGTGGGCAGAGAAGAGAAAGATTTGTTTCTACCAAAATCCTCACTAATCACCAATCGTTATCTTGGACATCACTCACATGTAGTGCAACTGGTCTTTGTCGTGTAATAAATTTGTGGCAAATGAAAACTCTCCTACCCTACACAATCCACAAACACTTTCTCCTGTCCCCCGTCTTGTCTGTTTCCGTTATATAATCCTAAAAAACAATGTCTGGAGGGCAAACCGTCTGTCAGGTATGATGGGTAGGGGGAGGGGCTATACTTTGGTACTCAGGTGTTCAGATGGGATGTGTAGCTGGTATGTACAAGGGCACACAGTTCAGCTTTGAGAATGGGTTGACCATGAAATTGCTATAAGGGATAATATGAGAATCAAACATTGTGTGCAGACATCGATTTTCAATTCAAACGGGCAATACTTACGCACATAATAGCGGTGAGGTGGTCTAAAGATGCCATACAAAATACAGTTAAGGAAAATCGCAATCGTTACAGTTCAAATCTCTAGGTTGGCTAAGCGTATTTCAGTACTAACTGAAGCAATGGTAGGATTAGAAGATGTAATAACATTAAAAATAGTAAGAAAACACGTTTACACAATTGAATAAAACAGTTTAGATTTTTTTTCCTTTTTTTCAGACTGGCTAGATACATATAGAAACTGATTATCAATGTTAATATAACCTTTACCGTTAGTTGGGTTGATTAGGGGGCGGGGCAGCCCAAAGAGAAAGAAAACAGCCAATAGAAATGGTCCTAGGGCTAGAGGACGGGCAGAGAGGGAGAAGACGTGGAAACATGGTATAGGTTTGAGAAGAGGGGTTGTGAATTGAGTGTGACGGCAATTTAAAATCAGTAACAGTGTGTGCCTATGTGAGACTATTTGAATGGTGTAATCTATGGGGGAAAGACTGAAGAGAAAAGGGGACGTTTGGAAATTAAAAAAAAAAAGGGTAGAAATGAGGAAGGGGACATAAGAAAAGGGGGGCGTGGTGAGAAGGTTTTAGGATTACAAGCATAAAAAAAAAAAATCACTGATCAAATAGCTAGATCCCTAAGATGAGGACTAAAAAGGGACACTACGTCATGTATTGAATCGATTTTTAAATCCATACTAGCTAGTGTGTAACTTAGGGTATAACATCTATGCATTGTGTATTTTGTATATTGAATGTATGATAATGTGTTGGTGTGCGTGTGTGTGTATGTGTGTGTGTGATGGTACCACTTTCACTAACTGCGTTACCAAGTGATCTGATGAACATACAGTTTCTCCACTGGGAACTAAAACTGCTCTCACTTCAGCATCAAAGGAGAACGTACCCCATTTCAACCAGATCTGTGAACGTTAAGCTGTGTGTCTGTGTGATGTCCTATTTATGTGTGTGAGTTTGTGCGGATGCGTATGTGTGTAATTCTGTCCTCTGGCGAGCGAGTCACAAAGCGGGAATCGTCAACCAGAAGATCTGGCTCGCACAGGAAAACAAGTCGTCTCCTAGCGTGTATCGTTGGAAAACACATACTTGTACTAATCTGAAAATGTTGAAAGCAGTCAAGTACATGACTCATAGTATTTCTAGACAGTTCTTTGGCTAGTTTTGATATATTCTCTAGCCTTGTATTCCTTGATTGAGTTCTCTATAGATTCAGACGCAGTGGCCTGCGCATCATCTAAGAACATCTCATCATCTATGATCAATCCCTACCATGAACGGCTACGATATTTGAAACCTTGGATTTCATTTGGTGTTGGTGAAAGAAACAGAGGCCGGCCTAGCCCTGCAAGGAAAGCCAGCCTCCGTCATCGCTGGGTCACCAGCCTGTCACTATAGCGGTTGTGTTAAATAACAGAGGATGTCGGACGTGACTACTGAAATAAATACAACACCCAAAAATGTTTTTATCTACTGGAATGGTTCAAGAAAAAGGTTGCACTACCATCTGCTCATGGAGGTTGATAACGGACCAATGGAAGTGGATTAGGGATCAATCTCAAACTAAACAGCTGCAATTACACCCCCCCCCCCCCCCACCCCCATTACACTGCTGCTGCATAAGCATCCAGGGATCTACGGATGGATCTAAACCCTTTTGATGCAGAAGTGATGGGCCATCCTTAGAGGTTCTGCAACTGGGCTGCTGGTCGAGAATCATCCCCAAACAGTTGTATTAGAAATGTATGAAGACATTTAAGGAGGACTATTCTCCACAAAAGAATGCAAGTGAAACCTTTTTCCTCAACACCCCAGGCTATGCAGGGTGAGTAATCGATAGGCTATTGATTTTGAGTTGTGCATTCTTTAAACACGGTGTCTTCCTTCCTTCAACAATGTCAGGGTTCTTTAGTCGATTTTGTGGAACTTGAGTGCGCAAGTCATCAAGACGGTAAGAAAATAAGGTGCTTCTTGTTGACTTGCCTATCGAGTTCATATTAATCCTTTTCTAATTGTCTGCATGTCTAAGCCAGTATGTCAATCTACTGGTATTAATGTTGGAACACAGTACTACAAAGAGCGGATTAGGTCAATATTTTGCCCGTCTGGTCAACCTACTTTGGGGGACATATTTTATCCTCAACAAACATAAGTGCTCTGATAAAAGAATATATAATCTTAAAAGTCTCAGATTGAGCGGAGGAACGGAGGCGAGCGGCCGGCCCTCCTTTCGGTCATGTGACACACATCCCGACCGCTGAAGTCCTGACTCAAGAGGCTGAGACACACAAGAAGGGATGGCCTTCCTGCCAAACGCCGAGCGCTGCTGTGCAATGGCTCTCGGTGTCGGCCTATCACCAGGGCAACATCCACCATCAGAGGTTTAGTATCGCATGCCAGCTACTGGCCTGGTAAGTAAGAACATTTGGGCTCTTCTTTGTCTGAAACTTCGAGCAATCCGTGTTTACTCTTCATGCCGAGTCTCAGGGTTGATTGCAAAGTATAAATCGGTTATTTTGTGGACATGCAAGCTAGTTTTGCCTAGCATCACATTTCATCTACTATCTGGATAGCAGGATTATAATGTTGGCCTTGATTCCAGAAGGTGCCTTAGAGTTTTAGGAATATTTCTCTCAACTGGTAGAGGACTGTCCAGTGTGGCTGTGTGATATATATATATACATATATATATATATGCATTTTATTTTTTTTACAACAAAGTGCTCCTTCATCGGAGACCACTCTGTTCACATTCGACATCTCTCCAATAGATCTCTACCTTAATGTGTAGGTCTACTAGTAATCATTTATCTAAGAGTAGGGGACATCCCTCGAACACCATTTCAGGGCTGATCCAAATTCCTCACCAGAAGATACAATAATAAGTGCTCTCTGTTGGGAGATACAATCAAAGCTTTTTTTTCTAAGTAGGGCAAAGGGCAGGTTAAACGTAGTAATGCACTATTTTAGGGGATAAGGTGAAGACCTTTCGTACTTCAGGGCTTAAGGTGCATACATTTGTCAGGTCCTTCTGCACTAGTAAGCGCTAGGCTATGCTACATTGGTCAATGTAAAGTACAAAACCAGTACAATGATGGCGCAGAAGTGCTAAAGTAACAAAGCCAATTGATCTAAAAAGGGCGAAGTAGTTAGCTGGCATGCTAGCAATCTACGTGTGGAGCGGTGTGGCGAACGCCTCACAGGGTGACCAGCATTGAGGGTTAGGATGAGGCATGTCAACAGCACATGGGTTTGTTGAGGTGAAGACCTTTTGTTTTTTAAACCTCGAGCTCATGCTCAGAGTGAGACTCTGAACAGGCAATAGGACAGACCTTTGAGGTATTTGATGGGACTGCCATCTGAAAACCCAACAAGCCGAGGTGCTGTCGTCATTGAACCCAAAGCCAATCACGGTCACCGTCGCCACGAAAGCTTAAAGCACCTGTGCGTGCAAACACAGTGGGATCACTCAAATAAAATCCAAATGGATACTGGGAGCCCTCGTACACGGGGGCTCGTCATTGATAGGGCCAGTATGTGAGGGTTCGGGCACGGGTCTTTAAGCAGGGTGGGGGCTGGTGGACATTGGGGAGTATATCTTGAAGGGGGTGTATAGATTCATGGCTAAAACCGGCTTAGGAAATAATGTAAAAGCACATGAGAAACTGAAGTGGGGACAGCCAAGGGCTCTGACCCGTCACGCAGGGCAGGCGAGGAGCAGGAGAGAGGCTTCCTCCTCCTCCTCTGGGTGCGTGTTGGTGAGCGGGTAGGTAACATAGGTCTACAAAACAGGGAAAGGCAGTCGAACACACATCACTCCCCGCAGAACCAGTGCGTCCTGGGAGGACGCCATCACTCTTCCTTCTGTAGTGCACCGTCTGACGGGCAGTTCTCAAGGCAACAGGGGGCCTCCACATCCGCCCCCTCTGAATGGTTGTCTCTGCTGGCTAAGGCACATGGGGTTGGCTGGGCCAGGGGGGCCAGGTCCAAGGGCTGGCCCACGGCAGAGGCTGATGGGCTGCCGTTCAGCTGCTGAGTGGCCACCTCTGGGGTAAAGTCTGCCTCCTCCGAGGGCTTCAGGGGACCGCCCGCTGGAGGAGACGAGGACGTCTGGAGGGGACAGAGACAGAGAGGAGGGTCAGAGACAGAGAGGAGGGACAGAGACAGAGAGGAGGGACAGAGACAGAGGAGGGTCAGAGACAGAGAGAGAGGAGGGTCAGAGACAGAGAGGAGGGTCAGAGACAGATAGGGAGGAGGGTCAGAGACAGATAGGGAGGAGGGTCAGAGACAGAGAGGAGGGTCAGAGACAGGGAGGAGGGTCAGAGACAGAGAGGAGGGTCAGAGACAGAGAGGAGGGACAGAGACAGAGAGGGAGGAGGGTCAGAGACAGAGAGGAGGGTCAGAGACAGACAGGGAGGAGGGTTAGAGACAGGGAGGAGGGTCAGAGACAGACAGAGAGGAGGGTCAGAGACAGAGAGGAGGGTCAGAGACAGACAGGGAGGAGGGTCAGAGACAGAGAGGAGGGTCAGAGACAGACAGAGAGGAGGGTCAGAGACAGAGAGGAGGGTCAGAGACAGAGAGGAGGGTCAGAGACAGACAGAGAGGAGGGTCAGAGACAGAGAGGAGGGTCAGAGACAGAGAGGAGGGTCAGAGACAGACAGAGGAGGGTCAGAGACAGAGAGGAGGGTCAGAGACAGAGAGGAGGGTCAGAGACAGAGAGGAGGGTCAGACAGGGAGGAGGGTCAGAGACAGAGAGGAGGGTCAGAGATAGACAGAGAGGAGGGTCAGAGACAGACAGGGAGGAGGGTCAGAGACAGACAGAGAGGAGGGTCAGAGACAGACAGAGAGGAGGGTCAGAGACAGACAGGGAGGAGGGTCATAGACGGACAGAGAGGAGGGTCAGAGACAGACAGAGAGGAGGGTCAGAGACAGACAGAGAGGAGGGTCAGAGACAGACAGAGAGGAGGGTCAGAGACAGACAGAGAGGAGGGACAGAGACAGACAGAGAGGAGGGTCAGAGACAGACAGGGAGGAGGGACAGAGACAGACAGAGAGGAGGGTCAGAGACAGAGAGGAGGGTCAGAGACAGACAGGAGGGTCAGAGACAGACAGGAGGGTAAGAGACAGACAGGAGGGTCAGAGACAGACAGGGAGGAGGGTCAGAGACAGACAGAGAGGAGGGTCAGAGACAGACAGAGAGGAGGGTCAGAGACAGACAGAGAGGAGGGTCAGAGACAGACAGAGAGGAGGGTCAGAGACAGACAGGGAGGAGGGTCAGAGACAGACAGGTAGGGTCAGAGACAGACAGGGAGGAGGGTCAGAGACAGAGAGGAGGGTCAGAGACAGAGAGGAGGGTCAGAGACAGACAGAGAGGAGGGTCAGAGACAGACAGAGAGGAGGGTCAGAGACAGACAGAGAGGAGGGACAGAGACAGACAGAGAGGAGGGTCAGAGACAGAGAGGAGGGTCAGAGACAGAGAGGAGGGTCAGAGACAGACAGGAGGGTCAGAGACAGACAGGAGGGTCAGAGACAGACAGGGAGGAGGGTCAGAGACAGACAGGGAGGAGGGTCAGAGACAGACAGGGAGGAGGGAAAGAGACAGACAGGGAGGAGGGACAGAGACAGACAGAGAGGAGGGTCAGAGACAGACAGAGAGGAGGGTCAGAGACAGACAGAGAGGAGGGTCAGAGACAGACAGGGAGGAGGGACAGAGACAGACAGGGAGGAGGGACAGAGACAGACAGGGAGGAGGGACAGAGACAGACAGGGAGGAGGGACAGAGACAGACAGAGAGGAGGGTCAGAGACAGACAGGGAGGAGGGACAGAGACAGACAGGGAGGAGGGTCAGAGACAGACAGAGAGGAGGGTCAGAGACAGACAGGGAGGAGGGTCAGAGAGAGCGGAGGGTCAGAGACAGACAGAGAGGAAGGTCAGAGACAGACAGAGAGGAGGGTCAGAGACAGACAGGTAGGGTCAGAGACAGACAGGGAGGAGGGTCAGAGACAGACAGGGAGGAGGGTCAGAGAGAGCGGAGGGTCAGAGACAGACAGAGAGGAAGGTCAGAGACAGACAGAGAGGAGGGTCAGAGACAGACAGGTAGGGTCAGAGACAGGGAGGAGAGTCAGAGACAGACAGAGAGGAGGGTCAGAGACAAACAGAGAGGAGGGTCAGAGACAGACAGAGAGGAGGGTCAGAGACAGACAGAGAGGAGGGTCAGAGACAGACAGAGAGGAGGGTCAGAGACAGAGAGGAGGGTCAGAGACAGACAGAGAGGAGGGTCAGAGACAGAGAGGAGGGTCAGAGACAGACAGAGAGGAGGGTCAGAAACAGAGAGGAGGGTCAGAGACAGACAGAGAGGAGGGTCAGAAACAGAGAGGAGAGTCAGAGACAGACAGAGAGGAGGGTCAGAGACAAACAGAGAGGAGGGTCAGAGACAGACAGAGAGGAGGGTCAGAGACAGACAGAGAGGAGGGTCAGAGACAGACAGAGAGGAGGGTCAGAGACAGAGAGGAGGGTCAGAGACAGACAGAGAGGAGGGTCAGAGACAGAGAGGAGGGTCAGAGACAGACAGAGAGGAGGGTCAGAAACAGAGAGGAGGGTCAGAGACAGACAGAGAGGAGGGTCAGAAACAGAGAGGAGAGTCAGAGACAGACAGAGAGGAGGGTCAGAGACAAACAGAGAGGAGGGTCAGAGACAGACAGAGAGGAGGGTCAGAGACAGACAGAGAGGAGGGTCAGAGACAGACAGAGAGGAGGGTCAGAGACAGAGAGGAGGGTCAGAGACAGGGAGGAGGGTCAGAGACAGGGAGCAGGGACAGAGATAGCGGAGGAAGGAAATGCCTTTCATACAACAGAACTGAAATCTTGGGGCTCCACATCAGAGTGAATAACTTGAATCATAAACCAACTACTGAACTAATGGCCCCCCTCAAGGACCACAAAGCCCCTCAAGACCCTTCCACGGCGATGGCAGTGTCAATCAAGTCGACAATCAAGAGACTAGGAGTAGTGGGGCTGTAGATCTTCACCTGTGGTCTATTGGCAGTAGCTTTTTTTCCTCCCCGTAGTTTTGCTGGAACCTCCTTTCCCCGTCTGTGGTGAATGGGTATTGAGGACCAAAACATGTCAGTAAGTACATCTGAAAAAGTACCAACCAATGTGAAGGGCATCAGAAGATCACTGAAAGCATGAACAATAAACGCTCAGAAAATAACCGTGGGGATGTTGGAACCTACCCTTTGCCTGCTCCAACAGACACCACCTGCATGTTGAACCCCCCTCTCCCACGGATTGGTTTGTTCCCCGCCCATTGACCCACCACCATGCCGGCTATCTCCAACTTCCCTCCTTGAGGGGGGATGGACTGAAGACCTGTAGCGAACAACACAGCAGCACTCAGGAAATTAAACTCAGGTTAAGAACTTTGGATAAATGCAGAAAATAATATAATTGAAAGCCTACATAACTCTTGGAAGGACTTAAATTCCCAGAACGGTTGCTCGATGCATTAGCCGAGGTTCATACAGATTCTAATCAACACTTGTCCCGTTTGGGATCAATAAACACATTTCTTCTCTCCATTCTTGTTGCACTTTGTGAATACGCAAAGCCATGTTCAGTGTTCAACCCCAACCTCGGTGACCAACGTCATCCTGTTACGGCATTGATACTTTAGCACGGGTTCTAAAGGTACGGCCACACTGAACGCATTACGCGCGTGACACGCCTAACCTGGCGCTTGATCATTGCGTGTCACAGAAATGGTTCAACGCGCCTACGCAGCTAGATGAGCCCGCCCAAAACTTATTTTTCTTTTTCTTTTGCTCCACAAACATGGCGCACCATCGCTGCGCTGTATTTGTTGTGGGAGTTCGAGGAGAGTAGGAAACCCAAACGCCGCTCACAGCTGGGTGAGGTTCACCACCTCCGCCTGGATGACGGCCGGTTCCAGCGGTATTTCGGTGGCCATGTTCGACGACCTGCTAGCCCGGGTCGGTGCCAGGATCTCCCGTCAGGGCACCAACTACAGGCGCTCCATAACAGCTGCGGCGCGCCTGTCCTCCGTCTCTCTGCCTGTGACGTCGGGTCAAGCTCAACGCTGACTGGCTATCGCGGCTAAGCGCCACCCGTAGGAGCCTAAAAAGTTACATTTTTGAGCTCCGCGCGTGGGTGCGTTGGGCGCGTTGTTTAGGTGCGTAAAACGCGCCCAACGCGCTGCTTTAGCGGGTGCAACGCATCTACGCGCCTAAACCAATGGTTCCCTATGCGAAAACGCAGATTTTCTACGCGACGCAACGCGTTCGGTGCGGCCGTACCTTTAGACCCAGGGAGCCAGTGTGTACCTGGGAAGGCTCGGGGCCGGTGCTGTGCAGGGTGGTGAGGGTGGTGGGGGTGGTGTGGGTGGTGGGGCATGTTGCCCATCGGGCGCGGCGGGTAGAGGGGTGGAATGGGGTAGAAGGGGGGGACCATGGTGGGCGGCAGGAAGGCGGGGGGTGGGAGGGGAGGAGGAGGTGGAGGGGGCCGCGACAGGTTGATGCCCTCAAGGATGGCCTGACGCATCTTGTCCACCCTGGACACCAACTCCTCCTGCAGGATGAGCATGTAGCATCAGCAGCCTGCCCCACCCAGGGCAGGACACACACCCCCCCCGACACACACACACACACACGCACGCCTGCATGTATATAGCAAAGAAGAATAAATAGCGGTATAAATATTGAACTATAAGTATTTTCTCTCTCCCTGTGAGCCATCCTTTGCAACTAGCGAGTGACCAATAAGGGGCAAGCAGTGTGCTAGTAAAGGAACAACACACACACACACACACACACACACACACACACACACACACACACACACGGTCCTACCTGGCCCTCACACATGTCCAGCAGGGCAGCTCTGTCGCGGGCGGCCCGAGCCAGTTTGCTCTGGAAAAGTTTGCCGTCGAAGAAGCCCCACGGGCAGCAGTGTTCCCACGGCAACGGCTGGCCACACACGTCGTTGACAAAGAGCGCCGTGTCAACGCCCGCCATGAACAGAGAGGCCAGCTGTACGCCGCGGGCGTCCACCTTCTCCACCTAGGGCCACGACAGGAGCGAGTTACGCGTCGGACCGGGAGAGGTCAGCAACACAGCTTCATTACCCGCCGCAGAGGAGAATCACGGTATTGGGCCTACCCAGAATAAGTTTGAGCTCAGGTTTCTGGGAGAGTAACGCTACGAATCCCAACCGCAGAAGGTCAACCACCGCCCTCTGAGGAGCGTGAGCAATGTTCTGCTCTTGGCCACAAAGGTTATCCAACAAGCTTGTTAAATGTCCATTCACTCGAGTTATTCACATCAATACATGAAGCTAGACTTGCTACCGGGGTCTTTACAAATCCCAACGGTTTTCAGTGCTCTCAAATTCAGATATGAATTTATTACGGTTACATTCATTTATTGTTGTGCACCAGACCTGCTTGCATGCATGAAAATGCAGTAGGCTTTACATCAGAAACCCATCATAACAAGTATATCTCTTATGACCGCAAAGAAAAGCATTAGTTGCTATCTGAGTGTGTGCGCAATGACCACCTTGCTGTTGGAAGTCACTGGAGAGAACAGCTTTAAGGTAGTAAATGCTGGTATGCATCATATTGTGGTTATTCATTTCAAGTCGAATTCAAGTCGAACAATACATTTAAATGCTGACCGAAAAGGTCAGAAAGTACTGTGTTACAGCAGAACTTCTGATCCAGCAGTCCTACTGTGTTACAGCAGAACATCTGATCCAGCAGTCCTACTGTGTTACAGCAGAACATCTGATCCAGCAGTCCTACTGTGATACAGCAGAACATCTGATCCATCAGTCCTACCGTGTTACAGCAGAACCTCTGATCCAGCAGTCCTACTGTGATACAGCAGAACCTCTGGTCCAGCAGTCCTACTGTGTTACAGCAGAACCTCTGATCCAGCAGTCCAACTGTGATACAGCAGAACTTCTGGGGAGAGTTGGCACATGGACTGGGTCAGAAACCAGGAACTGTAAGGGGCGGAGTTACATTTACATTTAGGGGATTTTGCTGATGCTTTTATCCAAAGCGACTTACAACCATTCATTCCACCACAAACGGTGAAAGCCAGCTCGTCGGGAGCAGTCAGGGTGATGCATCTTGCACAGAGACACCTCAAAACTCAGCTAGGAGGAGCGGGGGATCGAACTAGAAACCTTACGGTTAGCAGTGAACGCGCTCTACCTCCAGAGCTACTTTCGCCCCTATCAAGTTAGCCCTTGTTTCATCTCTCGTTAGAGATATTAATGGAAGAAAACTAATTTGTGCGAGTGGATGAATCTTTCAGAAGGGGATTTTAAAAAGTAGCTGGTAGTTGGCTGTCTATATGGCGTTGATTTACCTTCAGCAACATGATTGGTCGCAACAGATATGCAGCAAAAGAAAGTTGAAGGCCCCGTCCTTCTGACTGATGGTTCTATTCTTTGTGAATATGGCATTAGGCGTCTTTAGCGGTTCATCTCTATGCTGAGACAACCAGGGAGACAAATCATGTTCAGAAGGTTTTTATAGCATCGCGCTTTCCAGGTGAATCAATATATTTGAATATAGTGGAAAAGTTAATTACAATAATTTATTTTAAAAGCGAAACTCAACTATAATATGATTCATTAAAACCCAAAGTGAAATATTTCAAGCCTTTTTTTGTTTGAATCTTGATTATGGCTTACAGCTCACGAAAACATGTTATAGCCCATGTTGAAGCCCAGGATGCTTCAATAGCAGCCTTCAGTTAGACTGCATTGTTGGGTCCAGTGTCTCATTTTCCTCTTGACAATACCCGATGAATTGGCTATGGGGTTCAGGTCAGTCGAGTTTGCTGGCCAATCAAGCACAGTAATCCCATGCTCATTGCTCTCCTTGTGAAGCTCCCCTAAATCTCTGAACAGTCTTATCGTGACCATCCTCGCAGGGCAGCGGTTATCCCTGTTGCTAGTTCACCTCGTCCTACCACACTATCTCCTTCAACACAACTCCCAACAGCCAGCTTCTTTAGCGATGACATTTTGAGGCTGTCTCCCTGTGGAGGGTGTCAATGACTGTCTTCTGAACAACTGTCATGGTCAGCAGTCTTCCCCATGTTGTGAAGTCTGCTGAACCAGACAGACCATTTAAAGGCTCAGGAAACCTTTACATGGGTTGAGTTAAATAGCTGATAAGCTTGTAACACCTTGAATCTACAATATTGAACATTTTCACAATATTCAGATTTCTGAGATACTGAATTCTTTGTTTTCATGATCTTTTTCAAATTGAATTATTGTAATTATTGAAGATCCCCAATATTCTTATTTATTGAGATGTGTTGATAAACGTTGATGGTCGGCTCCCATGTTACATGACGCCAAGCATGGCCCAAAGAGGCCGTGCAGAGATGCATTGCATTCAGCATAAAATTCTGTGTAAAATTGCTAGGTTTGATTGACCTCTGAAATCTAGCGTTAGTGAAAATAAGTTCAACCTAGTTTAACATTACATTTCAAGGTCTGCTTGAGTTTGAGGGTCAGGAAAATGTAAAACCAATGGGTGAACAGGATTTAATATAGGCATTCCCTAATGTAAAGGCTTGCTATATTCAGTTTCTCCATCCTCTACCGATGTCATACTGACCCTACACCACATCTCCCTCTGAAGCGTGCAGCCTGTTCCTTCTCAGTCCCTCAGTGTCTGGCTGCTTTAATAGAGCCTATACAACACTGAACACATCTAGGCTATGCACACAGAAATTGGCAATCGTGTGTTTTATTAACTTCATTTATATACCACTGAAAAAGATAAAAGAGAAAGAAACTGCAGACTAGTACTTCATTTATCTTGAACAATGTCAAAATGATTTGTGATCTAGTCTACCCCCTCACCAAATAAAGGGCACAAAGGATTTGGTCCATTAGAATATAGTATGACACTGATCTTAACTTGGACTAGAGGCAGTGACAGACGTTTCCTGAGAGTCCGCAGTGTGAGGAAACTAAGCATTTCATCAGTTAGTCAAAGATCAAGAAAAACAGTCAAATGGAGTTAGTTCAAATATAGGCGACTATATTTGAACTTCCCACGCAATCACATCATAGTAGGGTTGATCACAACAAAGCGTGTAGTAATTTGGTCCCGTTTTATTGATTGATCTGGGCGTCCTTCGAGGTTCAACCACGGCGGTGCACGCCTTGGGGCCTGGTACCGAGTTCGTCAGGCTTCAGTGGTCAGGGTAAAACCGGATAGCATTTGCTTGTTTTGCACTTGATCAGTATAGTCCCCGGCCTCTTTAACGGGTCAGCACAATACATACGACTGAGTCTGCGGGCAGGGACGTACAGCCTTTGGCCTTTGGGAGTCATGTTTGGAGCACTCCGGATCTGGCCGGGTTGTTTGGGTCTGATTACGGGGACCTGCTCGCAATCAGACCTGCCAGGGAGTGTGTATTTACGTGCCTGCTTTTGTGTGTTGTTTTTTTTTTTGGCAGTAGGAGGCAAGGCCAGCGTGAGCGAGCGCTTTTGCACGGACAATCGCCAGCACCAACCAAGCCGCATTACGTGCTACCGTTGTGGCACGCCGATGTTATTTACTGGCACGCCGTTACTATTTACTACGATTAAAACCGCCTTTTGCAAAACCACAACCCTGACTCCATCCACTCTGTACAAAGGAACTGTTACAGAGTGCATTCAACGATGATCGGTAATTGATCCTTTCAATTCAGACTTTGTCCACCCTGGCCCCAGCCCTCACACCGGGGGGAGGGGCTCCTACCTTGAGCTCCTGCAGCTGGTCCGGTTCGTACAGCTGGTTGGAGACCGCCTGGGCGAGGAAGGCGTCCAGCTCGTGTCTCTGCAGGATGCGCCCCCCTGGCCACTGCATCATATACCTGCGAGGGAATCGACAGGTCAGCCCCTGAGCTTCAAGGCATGTGGAGGTTTCCCAGAGGTAGAGCAATGGCTAGGGTGTAGCAGGTACGCGTTTTGTAGGTGGCGGAGTTGAGAAAATAATTGGGCTAATTTATAAGGTTCACACAGGGGGTCGGTGGATAGCTATGGTGATTGTTTGCTCAATGTATTATTATTTATTATTAATGTCCGTATGGATAAACATTACTGTCAAGGGAAGGGTTTGGGAAAACTTCAAAACAGGGGTCGCAAATGACACACAATTTGGGGATTTGATTGCATAAAAAGGTAAAGCCAAAATCAATATATGCAAAACATTTAGGAGACATTAGATCAATCACAAGTCTGTTCAGAAGGTTACAGATACAACTAGGACCGCAAGCCGTAAGGAAAGGTATTCACAGCCCATACAACACCGGCCCTCTCCGGCCTCCGGCCTCAGCCACCGGCCCTCGCCGGCCTCGGCCCTCGCCGGCCTCAGCCACCGGCCCTCGCCGGCCTCAGCCACCGGCCCTCGCCGGCCACCGGCCCTCGCCGGCCTCGGCCCTCGCCGGCCTCAGCCACCGGCCCTCGCCGGCCACGGCCACCGGCCCTCGCCGTCCTCGGCCCTCGCCGGCCTCAGCCACCGGCCACAGCCGCCGGCCTCAGCCACCGGCCCTCGCCAGCCACCGGCCCTCGCCGGCCACGGCCCTCGCCGGCCTCGGCCACCGGCCCTCGCCGGCCACGGCCCTCGCCGGCCTCAGCCACCGGCCCTCGCCGGCCACGGCCCTCGCCGGCCTCAGCCACCGGCCCTCGCCGGCCTCAGCCACCGGCCCTCGCCGGCCACGGCCCTCGCCGGCCACCGGCCCTCGCCAGCCTCGGCCACCAGCCCTCGCCGGCCTCAGCCACCGGCCCTCAATTATTTTAATAATTGATTACTTGTTTTTTATTTTTCCGATTAATCAATGAATCTGATAAAAAAAACAACATTTATAATTGCCGCATCTTTTTTCAAAAACTGAACATTACTTCACAGTGCAGATTCACAGTGCAGACTGAAACAATGTACCAAGTAAATAAGGTGCAAAGTCAAACCGGTAAAAGTTATTCTGGAAATGATTTTGTTAGAGGACCAATCACAGCCCTTGCCGTCTCCGTCCATCTCCGTACGCAACGACGGATAGTTAAGAAACATTGGATGCGCACGTAGAGCTACGGCGAGGGTCTCCGACAGGCTCTCCGTCGACGGAGAGGGCTCTCCGTGTCTACGTACAGCACTTTACAGGACTATACATCCACCTTTACCCTGATGTCGAGCCCCCTTCCTCGTCAGGGTTGACTTCAGATGCTGTATCATCGCGGTGCTTCCGTGCCAAGCCATTTCTCTTTTGCAAAGATTGCAACTAACACACTTTTAGCTTTATGCATTGTAAAGTGCTCCCACACTTTCGAAGATTTCGGTTGAACCATTTTTTCCCGCCTCCGCCATGTTTAATGTCCAACATACAAGCTGTGGCGCGCATGAAGCATGGACCTGTCTGCGTCGGGTTCTGTAAACAGTTCCGCGCCTACGAGTGACTTATTAATTACGCGACTCAACGAATCGACGACCAAACTCATTGCCAACGCTTTTAGCAATCGATTATCGATACGTTGTTGCAGCCCTAGACGAATCTACAAAAGGCAATACGGCACAAAATGTTTCAGAAAGGATTGTGGGTATTTTGGCTCGTTGAGGATCCATCGACGCATACTTGAAAAATCTCGGATTTCTCAAAAACAAAGGACGCGAAAAGGGCGCAAATTTCCGAGTGTTCTCAACATTGGAACAGTGCTTGATGGCGTTCCATGGCGCAGCGTCCTTAAAAGGGCGGCCGTTGAGCACGCTTCCTTCACATTGGGAAACAGCCTCCATGAAGTCTGTCCCTGAGTGACTCGTGGGAAGGTACGGTTTGACATTTCGTATTTGTGTTATTGTGCCACCTACAGGCGAATTGGTGACAAGTGTTTAATTGAGCAGCAGGTTCAGCGGGCCCCACCTCAGGAGCAGGTTGAGGGGGGCCCCTACCTGAGCAGCAGGGGGAGGGGCCCCTACCTGAGCAGCAAGGGGAGGGGCCCCTACATGAGCAGCAGGGGGAGGGGCCCCTACCTGAGCATCAGGGGGAGGGGCCCCTACATGAGCAGCAGGGGGAGGGGCCCCTACCTGAGCAGCAAGGGGAGGGGCCCCTACATGAGCAGCAGGGGGAGGGGCCCCTACCTGAGCATCAGGGGGAGGGGCCCCTACCTGAGCATCAGGGGGAGGGGCCCCTACATGAGCATCAGGGGGAGGGGCCCCTACACGAGCAGCAGGGGGAGGGGCCCCTACCTGAGCATCAGGGGGAGGGGCCCCTACACGAGCAGCAGGGGGAGGGGCCCCTACATGAGCATCAGGGGGAGGGGCCCCTACCTGAGCAGCAGGGGGAGGGGCCCCTACATGAGCAGCAGGGGGAGGGGCCCTACCTGAGCATCAGGGGGAGGGGCCCCTACACGAGCAGCAGGGGGAGGGGCCCCTACCTGAGCAGCAGGGGGAGGGGCCCCTACATGAGCAGCAGGGGGAGGGGCCCCTACACGAGCAGCAAGGGGAGGGGCCCCTACCTGAGCAGCAGGGGGAGGGGCCCCTACATGAGCAGCAGGGGGAGGGGCCCCTACATGAGCAGCAGGGGGAGGGGCCCCTACATGAGCAGCAGGGGGAGGGGCCCCACCACGAGCAGCAGGGGCAGTGGGGGGCCTACCTGAGCAGCAGGGGGAGGGGCCCCTACCTGAGCATCAGGGGGAGGGGCCCCTACCTGAGCATCAGGGGGAGGGGCCCCTACATGAGCATCAGGGGGAGGGGCCCCTACATGAGCATCAGGGGGAGGGGCCCCTACCTGAGCAGCAGGGGGAGGGGCCCCTACCTGAGCAGCAGGGGGAGGGGCCCTACCTGAGCAGCAGGGGGAGGGGCCCCTACCTGAGCAGCAGGGGGAGGGGCCCCTACCTGAGCATCAGGGGGAGGGGCCCCTACCTGAGCATCAGGGGGAGGGGCCCCTACCTGAGCATCAGGGGGAGGGGCCCCTACCTGAGCAGCAGGGGCAGTGGGGGGCCTACCTGAGCACGCAGCACATGAGCAGCAGGTGTTGCGGCACCTGAGCCGGGTTGAGCAGGGCCGGGCAGTCGGAGCGCAGGCAGGCCAGGAAGGCCCTGGTCCTCCGGGAGCGGTCCTCGCTGGCGCGGCCCAGCCACAGCCTCCGCAGGTTGGGGCAGGTCCACTCCCGGAAACACATGGCCGGGACCAGCTCCGGGGTGAGGGCGGACTTCGCCTTGCCGCTGCTCCACTCTTTCACGATCACTGGGGGAACTGGGAGTGGCATATGTGACCAATGAGTACATTTCAATCATTTTATTCATTCCCCCCCCCCCCATGCCCCCATCCTCTCTCCCCAGCGACCCTCACCCTCCACAGGCCCTCTCTTGCGCATGGCCAGCCTTTCCAGGCGTCGGTGGGTCTCCGCCAGGCTGAAGAGGACGCCGTAGGAGTACTGTCGGGCTGCCCGGAATAGCAGGGAGGCGGGCGGCAGCTCCGTGTTGCACTCATCCTCTATGCAAACTGGCATCTTCATCTCTCCCTGGGGAGGGAGGGGGGGGGGAAAGGTGGATTCTGGTTGATTTAAGCTTGCATGGGACAGCCTCGGCCTGTTGCATGGTGGGCGACGGGAGAGGAGCTGCAACTACCGCAGGAGGGAAATACAGCTATGGGGCACAGCCGCACCTCACGGCAGATGGTGCCCTCTGCTTCATCGTATGACGGAGGAATAAGGACCGTATGTGGATCCAGAAAAAAAGCAGGCGATGGTTCTAACTCTCCTTTACGGAAACGCTGAATAACAGAGGCTAAACAACTCTGTTGACTGCTTCTAAAGTAAAGATTGGGAACACTCGGAAAAAGGGTGATCCATATATTCTATTCAGAGGCAAAGTAGTCAGAAATAGGACATGTTTCTGTACCTTGGTCAGTATGTGGAAAATCTGGGGGTACATTAACCCTCTGCGATGTCTGTGCTCAGCAACACGAAGTACCTCCGCACTGACCTGTAAAACAATGCGCCAGTCAACAGCCACGTCCACACACACATCCAACCGCACACACACTCCCGCACCCACACACCTGAGGCAAAGGGGGTGTGGTAATGTCCATGTGACTCCTTGTTGCCATAGACAACAGTGACGGAATGTTTGAACCACTCCCATTGCCGTGGGAATTGTCTCCAGGGGCTGAACCTCCTCTAGAAGAAGGATCCTCCCATCGTGAAGATTTGTCCGTCAAATGGCTGGGGAGAGAACGGGGTGAAACAGCACCACTGAGTATGGAATCAAGTCAATTCAAAATGAGAGAACAATTGAATTTTCTATTTGCTTTTCGTACTTAGCGTTGGTGTCGTTGGGTTCATCTCCATCGGAGGAGGAGGAGGGAGAGGGGGAGGGGACAGACTGGGCTCCGGCATGGTGATTGGGTAATCTGCCCCCGCCCTGGGTGGAATCGTATGGAGCCGACCAATCAGCGAAAGGCATCTTCCCCGCTAGTGAATCGTTACAGTCCTGCATGAGAGGCGGTTGGCCCGGGAATACAAGGTTGGAGCCAGGTCCGTATGGAGCGTTTTGAAAGGGTGGCTTCAACCCTGGAACCTGGGGAGGAGGAAACTGTAGCAGAGAGGGGGCGAGTCTTAACAAGAGGAGAGCACGGGCCAAAGTGATTCAGTGTCTTGAGTGCAGTTGAAAGCAAAGGGAAGGTCCTGTTACAAGTCACACTGAGCCCCTCTCTCGCCTCTATAAATGTTTCAAAAAAGCACCCGTTACAGTCGAGTAAGTTTACAGTCACAACACAAGAAGACAGAAGGATTAGGAGCGGATTCGAACCTGGTTCTTTCCAGGTTGCATGGGTCCCATGTGACCAGGCGGTCCACCAAATGGATTGGGTCCAAAGCCAGGTACTGAACACGCAACAGCATAACAAACAAAGTTAATTTGGCACACATCCTCAGATTTAGATGTTGGATAATCAAGGATCGCCGGGAGGTAAGGGCTCACACTGCACTCACAGACCCCTCCTACAACACGTTCCTCACACTCTTCTCCCGCCTTTGACAAACCAAAAGGGAGCGCTACTTACAAATGAAGGAGGGCCCCATGTTGAGTGTTCGTGGTTTGGAGGCAGCAGAGAAATACTCCACAGCTTTCTTAAAGCGCTCCACTTTGTCCTCCATGCGAGACTGCAGGAGGGAAAGACATGGATTAACCCAGAGCCAAGGTGTGTCCCCATGGCTCAGAGGCCCACCGATTTAGACGAGCTGCTGGTCCGAGACAACGCCACAACGAATCCACACTTATGCATTCGGCACATCAGTAATGGCCGAGGTTGGAACACCTGCCCCTGTGTGTTGGTGCGTTACCTGGGACTGCTTGAAGACGTCCCTGGCGATGGCGTCCAGGTTGCCGAGGTCTTTGATGGAGGAGACGTACTCTGACACAGCTTTGATCACCACCTCGCAGGGCGGCAGCACCAGCTGATGAGCCCGCACCTGCAGCACAAGGCAGAATATCAACCACTTGCCTTTGCTGATTAGTTTCAGTTGATTAGTCTACAGAATATCATAGAGTAGATTAGGTTCAAATAATACCATTTAGCCAAAAAACGCCCCAGAGAAGTTCCCTCGTTTGTTTTTAGAACAACAGGAATTCTAATTCTGTTCAGGGTTATCAAGGCGTACTTTAAGCATCAGCTAATTAGGTTCCATCACATCCATAGCAAACTCACGTCATTTCAGTCTATATATTTGCTTTTACTCCTTCAAGCCGTTCAATTGAGGGAGTCTGTTCCCCTCCCTGGTTTCCGAATACCATGCGCTCAGCTCATGTGGACCAGCCAGTGAGGCATTACTGTACACTGACCTAACGGAGCGAGTCAGACTTTGATTAAGTACTGGGGTGGCAACTTAGTCTCTGGGTGAACACTACGATCCAGAGTCATTCCAAGAAGGACTTTTATTAGCTGACTTTGAGATAATTTCCTGACAAGATATGCATTAGTGTGTAGTGGATAAATAAATAAAGAAATAAAATTAATAGCGCTCTTTACATCAACACAATGACCTGCTACAATGCACATGTGAAAGGATATTTTACACACACATCCCGGTGATATGCCATCACCCCTTTACATGACAGGCCTCTGCCATGGCTTTTCTGTTGGCACTAGTCCTCACGCCGTGCCATGTACCTTGAGAGAAGCCAGCGGGTGCTCTGGTCCGAGCAGGCTCCAGTGGAAGGCAGCAAGGTCCTCGTCAGGCAGAATGTGATTCCCTACAGGAAGCACAAACCTCTCTCTCAAATGTTTGCTGTGTCAACAAAGGAAGGCAGACGTCAAACAGGACGGCACAACGTGTGCTAGCTAAGGATATTATCTTCAAACAACCATGTTGGACTGTCCATGGAGATGCAAGTACTGGTCAGTAGAGGATATGTCCTGACAGGAAATTTATCTCATGTTTTAATCTCAGGTCTGCACTGAGCCGGAGCATTGACTCGTGTCATTAGTGAGGGTATAGCTAGCCAGACGGTGGACTCGAAACGCAGAGCTTACTTTCAGAACCTGGAATGTCTATCTCCGGTGTTTGTACAGGTGTGTGTGCACAGCTGCCCCTACCCAGTAGTGCAGCAAAGCAGGGCAGGTGCTGTGTCTTCAGCCCCAGCTGCCTGGCTGCCTCGGACAGTAGGTACTGGTGTGTGGTGAGGTTCTTGCCGTTCCAACTCAGTTTGAGCGCGTGCGATGAAAAGTAAGCGGGCACATTGCAGAGGGCAAACTCAGAGTCCTGAGCTATGAGGCCAGCAAAGCCGAAGTCCCTGTAGAGAGACAGCACCTCCTGGTGGTGGTCCTCCAGCGTCTGGACAACCTACCGACGGAGGAAGAAAAGAGCTACTGTTCTGCACCGAGAGGAGCTCATATCTTATTGAGGAAGAGGGAACCGGACACGACCCTCAGCAGGAGGTTGATATCAGAAATATACTCATTTCATGTGTGCATATGGGCACACCGCCATTTTGTACTTCAAAAAAATAAAATAATCACTATTTAATAAGGACAATTGTAAAGTCGACAACTGCATATTGTCTGCAATATTACTATTTATATGACCGTTACTATAAACTATTTATAGTAGCACATCATATAGTAAACGACTATGTGTACAACGGAAAATGTCAGTATAAGGCGGCAAGATAGTGGCATCATTGATAGATACGTTCTCTATATATCTTTGCACGCAAACGGGACACATAGATATGAAAGTAAATATTAGAACATGATATTGCGATGACAATAGCTGCTAAGCAACAACATTCTGTCCATCAGGCGATCATTTGTGTTGTTGAAACGGCATCATGTCTGCATGTTAACAAGGCCTCCTACAATACCAGTCCTTGATCAACATCATGTCTCACACACACAAATATCAAATTAAGCAACGGCTGGTGAATTGTAATATTTATATTTTAATCCATTAACTTTACATCAAACTAAATAAGTATATTCTGTCATATAGGTCTTACATATGAGTTGGTGGCCTACCTGACAAATTGTAGAATAACTCTTATTCTGTACAATGAATGCTGTATATCAGACTACACAAACTAGATTTCACCCAGGAGCCTTTACATGGCGGTCCCTCAAGTCCACCCTAAGTGGAAGTAAAGGGGCCTTTACGAAAGGTTCAGCTAGAGAGGCGAGATATACGACATTGTAGGAATGTGATAAAGGCATTTCTGGGAACCCTGGCAAAGGGTGCACTGAACCATGGTAACATAATGAATAATATGGCTTAACCACCGCAGGAGGCAAGAAGTGCATTTCATGCAATTTTAAACCGAATATCTCAAGTGAATAACCGACTGATATGTCCCCTTTGGAAATACTACGCTAAGAATATTCACTTGTTTCTAAAGCCGTGGGAAAGATTCGAGCTGCCCAAGGAGCCATTTCACAAAGACACTACTAATTATAGCAATGTATGGGTCAGTTATGTCTGCCAATCCATTTGTTTATTATCGTAATCCAACTATATCATCTAAAATGTTATACAAAGTAACATTTTCTTTTTACAAGATTTAAAACAATTTCCATTAAATGGACCCAACATTACGAACCAGCCATTACAAATAAGTGTAATCGACAAGCAGGTCTATTAATAGTCACCTACTCAGCAGCGTAACAATGTGTAAGGTTCAGTGGGTCCATGTTATGTAATGTATATGCTGTGCTGCACAATACACATACCTACTCCAGGAGAATCACCACGCTGCGAGGCGGACCAGCCAGTAGCTGGTCCTTATAGACGAGACTATGGCAATTCAACAGCCTCTATAAAAGCAGTCAACCAATGCACGTAGAGCATTCGGACTGCTGATGCTGCCCCACTTGGGACATGCGATTAAATTGACCTATAGCGTTGATTATAAATTGCCATTTAAATGATCAACGTTAAATATGAAGCCATTTATTTATTTCATAGTAAAATTGCCATTACAAGAGAAAACATACAACTGTTGACTGATGAGTCGTGCGACGCAGCGATATATATCCAAAGGACCAGGGCCGAGGTACTCACCCGCACTCGGAAGCGGAACATGGCGAGGCGGACACAGTGGCTGAGGCAGGCCGGGGGCAGGAACCAGGCCCGGGGAGGCGGGGTGGCCTTGCTGCCGACGTGGTTGACTATGAGCTGGGCCGTCTGCCGCTGGCCCTGAGCTCGCCGCGCCCACTCGGGCCAGCGCTCCTTTCCGAGGGTGCCGTTGAACACCACGACGAGCTCCAGGCCCCCCTGGTACAGGCAGGCCTGTGAGAGAGCGGCCAGGTAGCCCAGCATGGCGTTCCACTCCCCCCCGCACACCCAGTCCGTCTGGTAGCCGCCGTACAGGCGCTGCAGGCCGGAGTCCGCGTCGATTAGGATCCTGGCTGGCGGAGGCGGGGGAGGCATGGGCCCTGGATGATGTGGGTGGTGGTGATGGTGATGAGGCGGCTGGCGGCCCACGGTACGGGCCAGCTTCAGGAGGTCCACCGGGACCGCGGCCCCGGGGCATCGCTTCTCTAGATACTCCTGGAAACCCTGCACTCCCATGACGGTGTTGTTGAGCCGGTGTGTGTGGCCGGGAGGCGGCTCCGGGTGGGTTCTGTACGCCGTGGTGGTGGTGTGATGGTCGGCTAGCTGTGCACTGGGGGCCAGCTAACCAGTCTCTAGGGGAGTGGATCAGGAGGAAACCAGCACACCAGTCCCTAGGGTGGTGGATCAGGACGTAACCTGCTAACCAGTCTCCAGGGAAGTGGATCGGGAGGTAACCTGCTAACCAGCCTCTAGTGTAGTGAACCAGGGGGATGACCTGCTAACCAGCCTTTGGTGGAGTGGAACAAGAGGGTAACCTGCCCAACAACTCGGGTTAACTAGGTAACCGGCGGATCAGAGGGCCAAAGGTTTCACCACGCGCACTTGTGAATGAATGTGTTAGACTTGACACTGATTTAAAAAGGCCCGATAACTAGTCTGGGATGGGGTACTGTTGGCCGAGGTCCTGTGGGACTGTGTCCTGTGTGTCCTGGAGGACTCTAGTCCATCCCGGAGTTGATCTGGTAAATCGCCAGCAGCAAGGCCAGTCCAGCTAGCTACAGCTAGAAAAGTTTACAGCTCGCCCAGCCCCGTAGCTTGTCATCTAGATAACGGGAGGCCAAATGGATCGGCAACTACAGTTGCCAACACCAACAAGATCGTTGACGTGACAATGAAATAGCATACGTTTTAAGAAACACTCCTAATAAAACCATTTAGATTGAACACCAGACAGGAAAACTACGCATTAGTTAGCCGAGATGTTAGCTCTGGCTGCTAACCGCACGGACTGATGACAGCTAAACTAGTTGATATCAATGTGGCGAAATGGAGCCAATTTCGCGTTTTAATGCGTATTTGTCGCTTGTTTTTTCTCGTGTGGCTGTAGTGGAGTATCGGATGAACCCGAACCAGGCCGCAGGAGCCCGACACGGTGGCGGCGGTACGAGGCTAACTCTCCCGCTAGCGGCTAGCTGCTGTCCCGGCGTGATGGACGCGTCCTCTCGGGGAGACGGGGAGACAGGTCCGGGGGGGGAGACAGGGCCGGGGACACGACGCTGGACGGGGCGGATGAAGAAAGAAAAGAAAAACAACGAAAATAAAATAAAAATAAAAGCCCGATGGTGCCTCCCTCGCTTTCTTCCACACTCACGACTTCATGTTGCGGAGGGGAACATACTTCCAAGCGACATCAGCCATCTTGCGCCTTCCTCGCGGACAGCAGAGTGGGAGGAGGCGAGGGGAGGGAGGGGAGGGAGGAGAGAGCGAGAGAGAGAGAGAGAGAGAGAGAGATAGGGAGGCCATGTAGCTCGGGTTACGCTGAGAAATGTATTTATACAACTCTACGTTTTCCAATCAAATATATCCTGTTGAGCGGTGACCTGCCCCCAGCTCTCTGAAGGAGGAGAGAGAAACACGCTTTGGTCCAAACGGGATTCATTTTAGTTTGTGATCAAGTCTGTATTCTGCACGTAGGCAGCGAGATGCAAAGCATCGCCCATCACCACACATCTGACTTCAAAAGCTGATGCAGCATGTTCTGTTTAAAGTTGTTGCAACCACTTACGATTACGTCCGGTTCGATAAAGTATGGACATGAGAAGCCACATATGGATATGAGCCATGTGTGAACAGCACGAGTGTAACAGGTAGACACTAGTCTTTGGTGCGTCCTCACAGGAACCATGTCGCCCCTAGTGGAGGCTTTCCGCACGGCCCACTGGGAGAAGGGAAAAGGGAGAGAAGAAGGGCAGCTGTGCAAAGGGGAATATTTATACCAAATGACAAATCTTTTGGTTTTCTATGACAGAACTCAAAATAAATCACAACAAAGTTTTGGATTTTGAGGATGAATATATAAAATATACATAGACATTTTATATTTGTTTTAAGGGATGAACGCGCACCGCGCTCAAATGACAAATCGTTTGGTTTTCTATGACAGAACTCAAAATAAATCACAACAAAGTTTTGGATTTGAGGATGAATATATAAAATAGACATAGACATTTTATATTTGTTTAAAGGGATGAACGCGCACCGCGCTCCCCTGCGGTCCGCGGTGAGCTAAAGAAGAAGACGCGCAGCGCGCTCCCGTGCGGTCCACAGTGAGCTGAAGAAGATGACGCTCCGCGCTGCGCTGTGCGCTCTATCCAGGGCGGGGAGAGCCAGGCGTTGCGGGGGGCTCCCTATGTGTCGGACCTTACAGGTACAACTAGGGTTCATTGTGAGTGACGGTATCAACTTGGTTTTGTCGTGTTCGCTTCTTTATTGCATCAAATGAAAGCTCCCCATAAGCTGATTAGTGGGCTAACAAGGCTAGCCCCTGCTTCTGGGTCGCTGTCCCTTCAGCACCTGATTGACTACTAATGTTCCAATGACAGATTCTTGCATGTTCTGGTAGGCCTACCCGAACATGTCAAGACTTTCAAATCGAGTTTTGTTAACTGGAACTTAACTTAAATTATTCATGGCTTTCAACTAGTGTTTAGTTTCCTGAAATCAAATCTAGTCATTAAAATGCATGCTAAAACCTGAGTGATTACTTTGGTGAATAGCCTACGCCTTTTCATCCCACAGGTGTGTGGGGCAACCAACCATGCATCTAATCAAAGACAAGCGTCAACGTATACCGTAAGAATGCAAGAATATAAAACGATGTATTCCCATGAAAATGGAATTTGTGGAGTATGGAGTGAGCAGCAGGTCTCATCAGGTCCACCCATAACCTGCATTGTGGCGTTTCCCTCATTGTCCTGACCTTTTTGTTGTTGTGTGTGCCTCATTAACCTCTCCTGTTTTCTCCTCCTCTCTGTGTCCCGTCCAGAACATAGTGAGTACAGCTGCTCACAGATTCACATTTCAACAGACATGCATTTCCAGTTATATACTGTTCAGCAATCATGTGCAACAGTGGCATGACTACATTTACATTGTTCACTGTCATGTCTCTTTGAGTATCTTAAGCATTGGTCCTGACCCAGTGTGGCAAGGCACACTTGAGGCAAGACTAGGTTTGCAAGGAAATGTAATACATGTTCCTATCATAAATTATAACGAGGCCAGTGAGTGAAAAAATACATCAAAAGTTGTTCCTGTTTACGATACAATCAGTAATATTTATGATTAGCTTTATTATTCTTTGATTACGCGAGGTGATGCAAGTTCTTGATCCATTCAAATACATATTTTATAGATAATGAAACAGCCTGTCTCATTAGTATGAACGTATATTTGTGTGCTAACTGTTTGAAGATCTGCAGTGCGTGAAATATCGGGGAGATGTTGATATGTATCAAGAACTTTACACCGGTAGGACTTCCTAGTTGAGGTTTTGGTGCATCTTGGCCCTGCACATGTCGAGAGTCTTAGGAGGTTTTGTCTCCGTGGGTCTCTCATGTTGCCCCTGTGCTGTGCAGCCGCCCCCAGCCCGCTACGGAGGAAGACACACCGTGACCCTGATCCCCGGGGATGGCATCGGACCGGAGCTTGCTAACCATGTGCGCGAGCTGTTCTGGTGAGAACAACACACCCCCCTTTGTGCCGGGAGTCCTTCTGGGAGTATGGTGGCGTAGGTCTGTCCTGTTCATTCCATCTGTCCCTAAGTACGTAGTACGTACCCAGATTTGCCTAAAGCTCAAAAAGCAGCATGCAGGTGGTTCCTTGTTCAGGGTAGGATTTCCCATTAGAACGTGAAGCACAAGGACCAATTCCGTTGGCCATCTTTTAAATAAACACATTAAGGCATAACTACAAGAATCAATCGACTATCAAGTTCATTGGACAGCGGTCATGTTTCTTTCACTGAGTTATTTTATTATATGGCGTCTGTGCCTCGCTATCCATGGGGTAGTCAGCAGGGGGCAGCAGAGGACTAAATACTAAATACATTGATTTCAAACAGGAAAGAACATTTTCCTTTTTAATAATTCAATCTCATTTAAGAACACTTCGGTAAGATGGCTGCCGCCTGAAATAATGAAGTTGCTCTAAATCTTAATATAATACCAAAAACATATCTCTACTTAAATCTCTTTTCCCTCCGGTTCTTAGGTTCTGTTGTGTGCCAGTGGACTTTGAGCTGGCCAATGTGGACTCCAGCCTTATCCCTGAAGAAGACATAAACAACGCCATTATGTCCATTAGACGCAACGGGGTGGCGCTGAAAGGTGTGAGATAGAGGGCAGGGGTCTGAAAATAGGATGGATGCAACTGACATACATTATTATAGTCAATTTATATTTACATTTAGGTCATATAGCAGACACTTTTATCCAAAGTGACCTTCAATAAGAAGGTGAAAAAACGACAATATCGCCGTCGGTACAGTAAGGATGTTCATAGAACCAGAACAGTTGTTGGGGATGGGCTATGCCGAATCTTGGTGAAATAGGTTATTAAATATCCAAATATATTCCCCCTCAGAAAAGGGTTCAACATATGCCCTGGTCCCTGGGCCTCAAAGCGTTTAGTTTTGGCTTTATACATATGAGACATACATATGTCTCATATGATGGTCAACATGCCTTTCGGCGCGTTGTGTTTACTCCCTCCAGGTAACATGGAGACCAATCACAATCTTCCGCCCTCATACAAGTCACGGAACAACCTTCTGCGGTCAGTGACAAACGTTGACCTCACATAGACCAATCACATTCCTCATCCGCCTTCCTGATGTGTTATTGCGTCCCTCAGCACCTCTCTAGATCTGTATGCCAACGTGATGCACTGCCGGTCACTCCCCGGGGTGAAGACACGCCACAGGAACATCGACATCATGATCGTCAGGGAGAACACAGAGGGGGAGTACAGCAGCCTGGAGCACGAGGTGGGCGGATCTGGGTTTGACCCCAAAGGTCTGCCTCGCCTAAAGGGGAACCAATATGCTTGGGTGTGGTCTAACGAGTCCTGCTATAGAGTACTGCTTGGAAACAACATCCAATGTCATGGACCTGGGATTTAGGTCACTGGTCAAACCTTTCAGCGGTTTCTTGGTCGGAGACAGAATTGGTGTTGCAGACCACTTGTGACGGTACCTTGTGTGACAGTACCTTAAACGCGTTGTTGAGCCGGTCCTCCTTGTGTCTCCAGAGCGTTCCGGGCGTGGTGGAGTGTCTGAAGATCATCACCCGGGTCAATTCCCTCCGCATCGCTGACTTTGCTTTTCAAACGGCGAGGCAGAACGGACGGCGCCGTATCACCGCGGTCCACAAGGCCAACATCATGTCCGTCGCCCTCCCTCATCCTCATTTGCCGGTGACGTCTGTGCACCTCCCTAAAACACTTTGTGTGTGTGTGTGTGTGTGTGTGTGAATGTGTGTGTGTGTGTGGCGTGTGGCGTGTGTGTGTGTGTCCACCAAGCAGGAAGCTGGGCGATGGCCTCTTCCTAGAGTGCTGTAAGGAGGTTGCCAGCGGTTACCCCGACATCGCCTTCGACACCATCATCGTGGATAACGCCACCATGCAGGTAGCCATGGCAAACTCGGCACAAAGCAACAGAATACTGTGGGGTTGTGGCGCTGATGACCAAACGTGCACCCCTCCCTCCCCCCCTCTCTGTGTTAGCTGGTGTCCCGGCCCCAGCAGTTCGACATGATGCTGATGCCCAACCTCTACGGTAACGTGGTGAGCAACGTGTGTGCGGGCCTGGTTGGGGGTGCCGGCCTGGTCCCCGGGGCCAACCATGGAGAGCACTACGCCCTGTTCGAAACGGTCAGCTCCACACACCGCCGCACGTGGAAAAAAAGACAGCGACAAACGAAGCATCCGAATTCTACAGGCAACTTAGTTTTCTTCTGACCGAAAAGATTCCTTGTTGTGCTCCTCTTTATATAAGGCACATAACACACAATCCCAAATCCTAAAGTTGCTTAGAAACCACATATTAATACGGTAATAACTACACTCCAAAGTTACCTTCCACAGTGGATGGAGGTATAATTAGTGGAAGTCAAGGAAACGAAAGCAGGACATACAAAGGTGTGAAGAATGGTGATGGTGTTGCGATCTGAAATATACAAAGAGTGTCTCGCTAGGACCAAATCAACACTGAACCCCAAACAGACCCTCGCCGAGGATACAGTCAGGACACAAAGATCACCATGTATCTACCGTGGATAAACACATTAATCAGACCGGGTTCTAAAAGGTGGTTATGGTGATTTCATGAATCCATCAAATCAATTTAGAGACTGCAATGCTAAAAAAACCACAACAGTATATATCAACACAAGACCTTCCAACCAGGTGGCGCCACGCAACTACGAAAAGAGGTTATGTTGGGAGTAGCAATCATCTCCATGGACCACTTTCATTGTACACGCCTGGAGAAGACCCTGACAGCTTAGGAAGAGCCTACAGTTTGAGCAGGCCCATCAGGCACAGCCTGTGAAGACCCTACAGTCTTGAGTAGAGCCTACACTGTAAGACTTTGATGTACATTTACAGCTCAATTCTGACAATAATCAACTGTATTAAGGTTTTACACTACAAGGCTCTGAAAAACATGCATTGTGGGAGTCTCAATGATCATTCAAGCATTTCATCAGTCAATGCATAATTTAACAGCCATATCCTGCACATAGCAAAGAATCTTGGGAAAATAACGTTTGCCGAGTTGTAGGAAATCACCGAGGTGATTAGGGTGGTGGGATAACCCCTGTGTTGGTTATGTGTTCTGAGGGATGAAATGAAAGGCTTCTCTGGTAGTTGAGCGGCGTTAAGGGCGCGAGAGCGCCAATCGATTTAGGATGATTCATTGATTGGAAATGTCATTGTTCTATATAGGGCGTTTGTCTGTAGGGACCCCTGTTTATATAGCTAGAGGTTAGGTGCTTCCTGCATATCTGGTTTGCTTCCGGTAGAAGATAAATGCTGACGTGCCTGAAAACGATCATTCATCTATTTTACATCACTGTAAATAAACAGTACCTGCTGCTGAAACGGCTGCCAGGACTGTAAATTTACAGTAAAAAGGTTTACAGTGTATAGTTTGAGCCATGAGGAGCTGCCTGTCATGCGCTTTCAGTTTAAGAAGAGCCTACATTTTGAGCAGGCCAATCCGGCGCTGCTTGAGCTGTGATTGGCCGGACTGGGGCGTAGGGGGAAGAGTCTGCTCGATAGACCAATGGCTGGCTGTGAATATGAATCAGATAACAAGATAGCGACACTTCGGGTCGGACTGCGTTGGACGGACGTCAAATCATGCTGCTGCTTCTTGAACTTCAGCCAAATCTAGCTCCGTACTGAGGATGTCTGCTATGGTGGCTACAGAATAGGACCGATCCAAGCCACCATGCTACCTATTTGCCACAATTTATAAAAGCATCCTCGTATTTGAGACCAATGAAATTAGATTAATTCGAAATTGTGGACGATTTTCAGGCAGGGTAGCTCAGGTATTCTTTGTTCCGTTAACTAATGTCTACCGACCATAACCAAATAATAAACTCCATGGATGGCACGTTCTACTTGGCCTGACATTATCCGGCATCCTCCAGATAGAGGGACTCTGAGCAGCGACTCTGTCCTTATCCTCTCTGGGTTTGTCACATGACTCTTTCAGAAGAGGCCTCCCATAGCGACCCTGTTGATGCTTTATCCCATGGCCCATTCCTGATATGCATGCCATGTATTTACCACATGAAAGGGAAATGGGAGCATTTCCATATCAGTTATAGTAAACGCTGGGTCAGAATGATATCAGTTATAATAAACGCTGGGTCAGAATGATATCAGTGATAATAAACGCTGGGTCAGAATGATATGATAAACGCTCCGCTGTGCTTCAGGGTACCAGGAACACCGGCCGGAGCATCGCTCACAGGAACTCGGCTAACCCCACCGCCATGCTGCTGGCCTCCTGCCTGCTGCTGGACCACCTCCAGCTGCACGCCTACGCCAGCATGATCCGCAGGGCCACGCTGTCCACCGTCACCGAGACACGGGTCTGTCTGTCTGTCTGCCTATCTGCCTGTCTGTCTGTCTATCATTCTGCTTCTCTCTCCCGCTGTCTGTCTGTCTGTCTGTCTGTCTGTCTGTCTGTTCCTCTCTCCGGTTGTCTGTCTGTCTGCCTATCTGCTCCCCTCTCCGTCTGCCTGTCTGTCTGCCTATCTGCCTGTCTGTCTGTCTATCATTCTGCTCCTCTCTCCCGCTGTCTGTCTGTCTGTCTGTCTGTCTGTCTGTCTGTCTGTTCCTCTCTCCGGTTGTCTGTCTGTCTGTCTGTCTGTCTGTCTGTCTGTCTGCCTATCTGCCTATCTGTCTGTCTGTCTGTCTCTCTGCTCCCCTCTCCGTCTGCCTGTCTGTCTGCCTATCTGCCTGTCTGTCTGTCTATCATTCTGCTCCTCTCTCCCGCTGTCTGTCTGTCTGTCTGTCTGTCTGCCTGTCTGCTCCCCTCTCCGTCTGCCTGTCTGTCTGTCTGTCTATCATTCTGCTCCTCTCTCCCGCTGTCTGTCTGTCTGCTCCCCTCTCCGTCTGCCTGCCTGTCTGTCTACTCCTCTCTCCGGCTCTCTGTCAGTCTGCTCCTCGTTCCGACTGTCTGTCTGTCTGTCTGCCTATCTGCCTGTCTGTCTGCCTATCATTCTGTTCCTCTCTCCGGCTCTCTGTCTGTCTGCTCCTCTCTCCCGACTGTCTGTCTGTCTGTCTGTCTGTCTGTCTGTCTGTCTGTCTGTCTGTCTGTCCGCCCCTCTGCTTTGTGTGGATGTCACAGTCTCTCGTTGCTTATATAACAGGGGTTACCATGCTAGTATTAATAAGATGTAGAGGGGAGATGAGGAAATACCAAAACCTTTCTGTAAAGTTATCCTTTCACACATGGTTAGATCCTTTTCTGAAAACATGCAGAAATAATGTGTGGATAAAAACACACAACGGGCAGATAAGAGAATAAACAAATAAAAATATCATCTTTTACATTTCTGGTAACGTTAAACGTATTTGTCTTGTCAAATAGATAATGTTTACGCTTCCCCCTGTGCTTAAAATGGCGGTCTTGTCTCCTCTGCTCTGCAGATGCACACTGCTGACCTGGGGGGTCAGGCCTCGACCTCAGACGTGATCAAGTCCATCAGGAACGCCATCCAAAGCACGGGGCCCCTTACACAGAGCATCTAGACACACACACACACACGCACATACACATAGACAGACAAACACAAGAACACAGACTCACACACAGACACAAACGCACGCAAAGACAGTCAAACACAAAGACACACGTATGCACACACATGCATGCCTGCAAATATATGCATGCATATATATAGCAAAGAAGAATAAATAACTATATAGAAGTATTGTATCTCTCCTTGTGAGCCATCCTATGCAACTAGCGAGTGACCAATAAGGGCAATTTGACTAGTATTACTACTAGTAAAGGAACAGCATAGCAATATTGACTGCACTGAAAAACCTCTGTACACCTATGCAATTTTTACAATGTGTATTTTTAGGGCCGTAATATTTGTCTGTTAATGCCAGTTATTTAAAAGTTCCATGTTGGGATTCCTCCTTGTTTTGTTTAACTGATAGTGTCAGCTTTCTGTTGTATTGTGAGTGTTCACCACATACACGTTTTTGAGTTACCAGCCGCATTTAATCTCGTTCTGTGTTGCCTGTTCCCCTTTATCATAATATAACTTCATTCTGCTGTTCATTTATCTCAGTTAGTACTCCCCAACGCTGCCCTAGATTGAAAGGTAAATGTCTGTTCTACATGTTCCAGTCCAGCTGCTCATGTTCAAAGCACAGCGGTCAAGCTGCTGAATGTATTGCACCCACTGCTCTGCACACAGCACAGGAATAAAGACCACTACCTCTGTCTTGATCCATCTGAGGCTTCTTTATTTACACACACGTACACTTTGTGATTGAAAAATCCATGTTTCCTTTTAAACATCTAAACTTTGTCTCCTATTCCTTGTATTGTCTAGCCAACCTAGCTGTTTCTAGCGTTATCTAACGTTAACCTTTGTGCCTGGGGTAAGCCGGTCAAAAGGGAGAAGGGATTCCTTTAGGCATTCCTCTGCTTGATGATAATACAAGCAAGTCTGTCCTTTTAGGTAAACATTTCCCTTTCTTGATCATTGACAATTGCAATGTGGGGAGGATGTGAAACTGGTTAAATAGCTCTGATCAGTATTCTGGACCCGCCCTGCTAGAGACGAATCTAATGTATGCATACATTAAAATAGGTTAGTTGTCTACAACTATTGTGTGCTTTTTAGCATTCAGATGTCTCATCTGTCCTTGATTCCATATCTCTCCAAGAAACTGCCACGACAATGTACACATGTCTAATGAAAGCTGGAAGGGCCCTACTTGTCCAGTCCTTGTCCATTCCGTGTCTAACCGGTTTTGTCATTCTAGACATTATTGCAGAAAGAGGTTGGAAGTTGAGGACATTTAAGTATTTCAATTTCATTTCATTTATCTTTCCAAGTGGAAGAGAAAGCGTAGATATATTCAAATATGATGTAGAATACATTTACAGTTAGTATCAGATTATTAATCTCTGATTGGCCAATTCATCCTAGAACCTACACAACATTTAGGTTGTGACATGTGCAATGAACATATGTATTTTTATAAGCTACTGAAGCTACAAATATATGAAGCATTTGTGAAAAAATATACCTTACAATTATATAATATTTGATAATTCTGAATGGCTTTGACCTTTGAGGAATGGTGTGTAGGTACGTGGGGTTTTGTGTGAGTGTGAGTGTGTGTGTGTGTGGGTGCGTGCGCTCTGTGTGAGCTTGTTTGTGTGTGCGTGGGTGTGTGGGTGTAGGTGTGTGCGCTCTGTGTGAGTTTGTGTGTGTG
>NC_136941.1:24700891-24708391 GCF_949987615.1 Pollachius pollachius | reverse complement strand
TGGCCGACCTGGTGGTGGCCTTGTTCCAGGTGACCCATACACACACGCAAGCACACACAGACACACGCACACACACGCACGCACGCACTCACGCAAACACACACATATACACAAAACCACAAACACACACACATGCATACACTCAAACACACACGGACGTCGTGATATTGATCGCCATCAGATTGAAAGAGTGTGTGAATGGTTCCACTCCTCTGTGGCGCCCCAAGGTACTGCCTCAGCTGGTGTGGGATGCCAGGGGGAGCTTCCCCGGGCCAGACCTCCTCTGCCGCCTGGTGAAATACCTCCAGGTCCTGGGGATGTTCGCCTCCTCCTACATGATCGTCGCCATGACCATGGACCGGCACTACGCCATCTGCTGCCCCCTGCAGGCCTACCGCGGAGCGGCCTTCCAGCGCTGGAACAACCTCATCCTCCTGGCCTGGGGCCTGTCTCTGATGCTCAGCCTGCCTCAGGTAGAAGGGAGAGACAGACAGACAGACAGACAGACAGACAGACAGACAGACAGACAGATACAGGGAGGGGGAGGGAGAGAGTGGGAGAAAGAGAGAGAGAGAGAGAGAGAGAGAGAGAGAGAGAGAGAGGGAGAGGGAGAGAGAGACACAGAGAGAGAGAGAGAGGGAGAGAGAGGGAGAGAGATAGAGAGGGAGAGAGAGACACACACACACAGAGAGAGAGGGAGAGAGAGAGAGAGAGAGAGAGAGAGAAAGAGAGAGAGAGAAAGAGAGAGAGAGAGAGGGAGGGGGAGGGGGAGAGAGAGAGAGAGAGAGAGACAGAGAGGGGGAGGGAGAGAGTGGGAGAAAGACAGAGAGAGAGAGAGGGAGAGAGAGAGTGCGGGAGATAGAGGGAGAGAGAGAGATAGAGAAAGACAGAGAAGGGGAGGTGGAGGGAGAGCGTGGGAGAAAGAGAGAGAGAGAGAGACAGAGAAAGGGAGAGCGAGAGAGAGAGAGAGGCAGAGACAGAGAGAGAGAGAGGGAGGGGGAGAAGGAGAGGGAGAGAGAGAGATATTGAGAGACGGGGAGGGGAAGGGAAACAGCCATGGAATGGCTATGGAGGGAGATAGATGGATATTGACACACGGGACCAACAGCGACCTGGACCTCTCACTGGCTGACCTCTGTTTGAGTTGTGGTCTAGACCTCACTCGGTCGAGCTCTACCCTTTGGTGGAATTACAAATTCACTTTTGTGTTTGAGAAAAATCCAGAATTGAGGCAACACTTTAACGCATGTTACATAAATGACCCCCCCCCCCAGGTGTTCATCTTCTCCCGCTTGGAGGTGGCTCCGGGGGTCTACGAGTGCTGGGGAACTTTCGCAGAATCCTGGGGTCTCAAGGCCTATGTGACCTGGATGACCTTGGCCATCTTCATCGTGCCTGTCCTCATCATCACCATCTGTCAGGTAAGAACGCTCTATAAAACAATACTGCACCACACGACACTATTCTATACTGTACCGAACTATACTGCAGTATACTGTACACTGTACAATGCTGTACTATACTGTACCATAATATACCATACTGAACGATACTATACTGTAATAAACTATACTATAATATCCTGTACCGCAATATACTATGCTCTACCACAGTATATGCTATAACAGGGGTTTTCAAAGTATGAGTGAGTGAGACCCCCCTCAGAGAACAAATTTCATCTGAGCCCCCCCCAAAAAAAAAGTTCTAAATCCCAGTGTTTTGAAAGATCTTTTGATTATTATACACATTTTAAACATCTCTGATCATATCTTAAACATCTCTGATCATATTTTACGCATTTTAAATATCTCTATATATTTTTGAAATATTTTAAAGATATTTATGAAACATTTTAAACATATTTTTGAAACATTTTAATCATCTTTGTGCGTTTTTAATTACATTTCTTAACACATAACATCTTTATCTAAGCATGTTTTTGCTTAAATACATTTGAACAGCTTAATCTGTAAACTGCCAGTTTAGCTTTACCTTTTTAGCTCACCTCTACTTGAGTGGGAGCAATGAGTTTGCGTTTGACTTTGCGTCGTCGCGTTTTTTTCTGTTACTTTTTCTGGTTCATTTTTTCCCGCGTCGCGCCCCCCCTGAGGAACTCTGGCGCCCCCCAGGGGAGGCGCGCCTCACAGTTTGAAAACCACTGGTCTATACTACACTGTACTATACTATACTGTACTAATCTATACTACCCTATACGGTGCCACACTATACGATACTATACTATATTGTACCACACTATATTACACTTTACTGTACTATACTATACTAAACTATACTACACTGTACTATACTACACTATACTTTACTGTACCACACTATACTATACTGTACTACACTATACTACCCTAAACTGTCCCACACTTATCTGTAAAATACTTTACTACAATATACTGTACCACACTATACTATACAATACTGTACCACACTGTACTATACATACTATACTGTACCACACTATACTATATAAAAATCTAAAATACAATATAACACAAAGACAATACTATAAAGTACTACTACAATCCTAAAAATACAACAGAAATTCAATCCACCACAAATACAACACAATACAATACCTCAGGTTTAAATGCGTGAATGTAGAAATTAAAATTTGGTGTCAGGAATTACACCAACATTCATTCTTATACCATATGTATGAATGATTTGACCCACTGTGAATGTTCTGTCTGGTCAGTGAATGGTTTGACCCACTGTGTACACAAATGCCCACAATTATGGACATTAAAGTTAAAAATGATTTTGTACATAACCTTATTTTTAACAAGGCATTTATTTAGATGGTGCCTCACTGCCACTGCTCATATAAAGGGCCATACTTCCTAGTTGCTCAAATATGTTTTTCTCTAATTCTCAGGTTGTCCAAGTCAACCTTTCCATAACAACTATTTATTTCCTGATTTCAAATCACTTCTAACTATTGCTCCTGGTTGCTGCTGCCCCCTCCTGGTTGGGGGGTATAACGCTGCTCTGACTGCTGCCCCATCCTGGTTGGGGGGTATAACGCTGCTCTGACTGCTGCCCCCTCCTGGTTGGGGGGTATAACGCTGCTCTGACTGCTGCCCCCTTCTGGTTGGGGGGTATAACGCTGCTCTGACTGCTGCCCCCTCCTGGTTGGGGGGTATAACGCTGCTCTGACTGCTGCCCCCTTCTGGTTGGGGGGTATAACGCTGCTCTGACTGCTGCCCCCTTCTGGTTGGGGGGTATAACGCTGCTCTGACTGCTGCCCCCTCCTGGTTGGGGGGTATAACGCTGCTCTGACTGCTGCCCCCTTCTGGTTGGGGGGTATAACGCTGCTCTGACTGCTGCCCCCTTCTGGTTGGGGGGTATAACGCTGCTCTGACTGCTGCCCCCTTCTGGTTGGGGGGTATAACGCTGCTCTGACTGCTGCCCCCTTCTGGTTGGGGGGTATAACGCTGCTCTGACTGCTGCCCCCTTCTGGTTGGGGGGTATAACGCTGCTCTGACTGCTGCCCCCTCCTGGTTGGGGGGTATAACGCTGCTCTGACTGCTGCCCCCTTCTGGTTGGGGGGTATAACGCTGCTCTGACCCTGCAGCTGCGCTCACTGCCCCCTGGTCTAGGTGAGGATCTTCCGGGAGATCCACACCAGCCTGTATCTCAGCTCGGAGCGAAGCCTCTCCCCCGCCTCCCTCCCCCCCTCCAGACGGGACAGCCAGAGGGGGGTGGGACCGTCCGGCCTGTCTTTATGCGCCCTCCGTTTCCATGGGAACAAAGCCACCTCGGGTACCGCATCGTCCAATCAGCAGCTGCGCATGGGTCACCTGAGGTCAAAGGGCCACCCCGCGTCTCGTTCTGATGACCTCACCAGCGCCGACGCGGCCCCAGGTGAGGGGACACGCGACCCACCGGGCGGCCATCTTGGAGCGGCTGTTGTTGCCAGCTGTTGAGCGCCTGTCTTATGTCCCCCTAGGCGGTCCGCACCCGGCCCTCTCCGTCGTCAGCTCCGGAGGCCCCCGCTGGGCCCCTGGGCTGGGGCCCCCCGCTGGGCTGTCCAAGACGGTCCGGATGACCCTGGTCATAGTGCTGGTCTACTCTGTCTGCTGGGCCCCCTTCTTCAGCGTCCAGCTGTGGGCGGCATGGACCCCTGACCCACCGCAGAGTACACACCCGCGCACACACACACACACGCACACACGCACGCACGCACGCACGCACACATAAGAACTCATGCACACGAACCAGCACGCCCGCTCCGTGCTCGAGGCTACCCCTCCCGGTCCATGCTGGCACCAAGCCCCCCACGGAGGGACCCGGTCCCTGGCCAGTGGCCCTCAGCGACGCAGAGGCAGAGCTCGTTCGCCGTGCTGACGCCAAACTCAGGGGCCGTGTTCTCGCCTCGCTAAACACGCCTGGGATGTCTTTTTAATGAGCCGGTCAACTGAGGAGATCGTTTGTGTTCCCCCCCCCCCCCCACCACTATCACTGTCAAAGTCTGTGTCCGTGTGTGTGTGTGTGTGTGTGTGTGTGTGTAGGTGCCATGTTCACGCTGCTCATGCTGCTGGCCAGCCTTAACTCTTGCACCAACCCCTGGATCTACTCCGCCTTCTCCAGCAGCGTCTCCCCGGAGCTCCGGCTGCTGCTGCTGTGCCGAGGGCCCGCCCCGCGCCGGGGCCCCGGCCCCGACGACTCCACCTCCTGGGGGACCGCCTCCACCTCCTGAGGCCCCGCCTCCACCTCCTGGGGGACCGCCTCCACCTCCTGAGGCCCTGCCTCCTTCTCCGGGGGCCCCGCCTCCACCTCCTGAGGCCCTGCCTCCTTCTCCGGGGGCCCCGCCTCCACCTCCTTCTCCGGGGGCCCCGCCTCCACCTCCTGGGGCCCCGCCTCCACCTCCTGAGGCCCCGCCTCCACCTGGCCCCGCCTCCACCTCCTGGGGCCCCGCCTCCACCTGGCCCCGCCTCCACCTCCTGGGGCCCCGCCTCCACCTGGCCCGCCTCCACCTCCTGGGGCCCCGCATCCACCTCCTGAGGCCCCGCCTCCACCTGGCCCCGCCTCCACCTCCTGGGGGCCCGCCTCCTTCTCCGGGGGCCCCGCCTCCACCTCCTGGGGCCCCGCCCCCTGGGCCCGCCTCCACTTCCTGGGGCCCCGCCCCCTGGGCCCGCCTCCACCTCCTGGGGCCCCGCCTCCACCTGGCCCCGCCTCCACCTCCTGGGGCCCCGCCTCCACCTCCTGAGGCCCCGCCCCCTGGCCCCGCCTCCACCTCCTGGAGGACCGCCCCTGGCCCCGCCTCCACCTCCTGAGGCCCCGCCCCCTGGCCCCGCCTCCACCTCCTGGGGGACCGCCCCCTGGCCCCGCCTCCTTCTCCGGGGGCCCCGCCCCCAGGGGCCCTCTGTCCCGCTGCCCCTGTGCTTCATATTACTTTACAGAGTAAATCTAGGATATGGTAGATAACATGTTGAATTACTAGAAGTTATATATGAGGTTAGTGATTTCATTGAATTGTAAACAAATGTAAATACGATGTTACTCTAATCTTTGTTTGCTTTGTTGACATATTGGAAAGACAAAGAGGGCAGTGTTTTTGGTCACACTTTCAACAAAAGAAATGGACTAAAACTGAATGCCTTACAAAAGGGTTTAATCGTTCTCTCATTCGTCATCTCAAAGTCATACAAACAAAACCTTACGCATACATCCAATACAGCTCAAACACATCCAATAGAAAAGGAACTCAATTCCACATTATCCTATTTGTTCTTTCGGAAACAAAACAAAAAGTTGCTGCAGCAAAGCACCCTTTTTTATAGCGTAGAAAAAGCTGTCAAACAGTTATTTTCATGGTTTTATCCTAAGATGTATCCCTTCATATCCCAGCTATCTTAATTGCAACAAAACATACACTAATAAAAATACATAACTCAATGCATGTCGTTTTTGCATCAATATTGTTTGGCAAGCTCAAGAACGAGAGTCGTATGAAGATGGAGACTCCAGGGAGCTAACCTCTGCAGTGTATTTTGGGCCATCGATCCAGAGTTAACTGCTCAGAAACGATCATGTCATTTCATCACAGAGCAGAGTTCCAGAGGATATTCTGTCTGGGATTTACTTCCGGCAGTTAGGGGGCCCTAACTTTACTTTTAGTCATTTATAAAACAACCAACGTTATTGAGTTACAAAAATTCTATATTATTAAAGAGCAGAACAATGAAAAAAAAAAAGGGGGAGAGGGAATCACACTTTGTCTGAAATTCATGAACTATAAAAAAAAACTTTAAATCATTTAAATTCATATTTCTTATCCAAAAATACGGTGGCACACATTTAAAAAATATACATTTTTGAGTAAACAAACATGCTTGTCATTTCAATAGACATGATTACACCAGAATAGTTGTTCAAGCTGTCATTCCTGATGGTTGACAAAAGCACAGAAGTGTTTCATTCTAAAAAGCTAAACGTTAATTTATAGCACTACATAGTACTACATTACTCATACTAAATATTCATGTTGAAACCTGATCTTCCACTTCAGATAATACGGGTTGTGTTTTATGTACAACACTATGATTTGTCCGAATATCATTTTACACTGGGTCTAAATTGATAAAAAGCTTTTGAAGTAAAACAAAAGCGTTTACATAAAAATACAGCGCTACTTAAAACATGGTTATGAGTGGTACGGTGGTATTATTGAGGGTAATTGTTTAGTGTGCAGTGTTAATTTGGCACTGTGGCTATTAAGGTTTATTTACACACATGTGAATCTGGCTGAATTAAAAAACGAAGTCTAAATGAAGGTTGGCCTCCTCAGGCACAGAGTTTGTTTCTGTCCTGTCTCAGGGCTTCACAGGGTTCGGCTTGCTTCTGTGTGCGACACGTACCGACTACTTTTCAAGCAGTTGATACTTTGATACATGTCAAAACACTACTTTGTGTGACAAATGTTAATTTGTTTCCTCATTTTAGAAATGTTAATATCGCCAGGGTTCATTTAGTGCTGGCTCATCTGTTCGGTCTGTGAACTCATTCCTTTAGGTCAAGGGAGGTCCTCTACTGTTAAGTCTCAAAACAGCCGACAACAGGAGGAAACAGGTCAGCTGAATCAGCGTATCGACTGCACTGAACCGCCTCACACTGTCCCATTCTCCTCCTCCCTCCGCTGCAGGCAATGGTGCAAAGCCTGCGACTGGCGTCTCCAAACTGAAAGGCCAACCTAAAAAAACTCCATGACTATATAATACCCTGTCCAAATCCCTGTGTCTGAAGGCAGTTCAGGCCCTGAGCCGACCCTGGGGAGCTCACACGTGTTAGCCCACACTGGATAGCTAACGCGTGTTAGCCCACACTGGATAGCTACCACGTGTTAGCCCACGCTGGATAGCTAACACGTGTTAGCCCACACTGGATAGCTACCACGTGTTAGCCCACGCTGGATAGCTAACACGTGTTAGCCGACGCTGGATAGCTAACACGTGTTAGCCGACGCTGGATAGCTACCAAGTTGTG
>NC_136941.1:24565891-24695891 GCF_949987615.1 Pollachius pollachius | reverse complement strand
AGGGAATGTGTGGGCTGTGCATGTGGAAAAGTTGCTTGTGTCCTTGCAAGAAGAATTGCCGGCCTTCCAGGTCCACCGTGACACCGGCTCGGCAGCCAGACAACACATCGCCTGTGGGGGACACAGGGGCTCCTGATAGGCTGATAGCAGGACAGACAGACGGCTTCTGCTGCCCTTGCGTCCCCCAATAGGGGAGCGGGTGGCAGTGTTGCCAGATTGGGCTTGATTTCACACCCAATGTGGCCTCCCTGTGCTGAAGCGGGCAGCCAGGGTTGCCAGGAAATCGAGCCAAATCTGGCAACACAGGCGGGCGAGTGGAAAATGTACCCGCCTGGCCGGGCGCTCCAGGCATGTACCCAAGAGAAGCCAGGGGCCGGGGGAGGCATCCCAGGACCCCGTGGTCTGCCCTTGAAGCCCCCTGCCAGCGGGGCCAGCTTGTGTCCATGAGGGCCAACACTCACAAACACACACACTGGTTGAATTCCTTCCAGACACAGTGTGCGGGGGCCGCCTTGCCAACACTGCCCCCCAGCTCAGAGAGAGGCCTGGGGGACAAAGGCCTGTGTGATTGTGTTGGGCCCGGGGGGGGGGGGGGGGGGGGGGGGGGAAGGGGTCGGCACAGAGAGAACCAGTACCGCTGAATAAAAGGAGCGTACATGTGGACACACTGACGGGCCTGGTGTTTGTGAGTTTGAAGAGCGGCCATGGACACACACTGCCAGGGATCGGGGCGAATGTCGGGGACATTCTTACCAGCAAGGTTTCATTCAAACGCTGAAGGAAATCTGTGGGCACGTTGACACACACACACACACACACACACGCACACACACACACACACACACACACACAAACACACACACGCCCGACACACACTATTCCCTCAGGCGTCAATGTCAAAATAATAACAAATAAACGTGATGCTTTCAAATAATCCTGATAAAGGTTTGGCCCCGTATTCAGTGAGGTGCACGGTGCACAGAGCCAAAGGCAGGGCTGAAACCAAATCCCTCCTGAGAGCTTCCTTACAACAGGAGCCGGCCCACAGAAAAGCTAGGGCTCTCTTAAGAACAGCCCAGAAATACCGGTTTGCTGTTACTGGAGAAGGCCTTCAGACGGTTGGATCTGTATATATATATATATATATATATATATATGCACGCACACACACACACACACACACACACACACACACACACACACACACACACACACACACACGATCAGCAACTTTAGAATTTACACTTTACACTTTATCATTTCTAATTCATATTGTTTATACCATCTGTTTTGTTTGCCGTGTTAGTTCTGTTTGTCTTTACTTTAGCGTGTATTTTTGTTTTCATTCATACTTTGTATTTTTATATTTTTGTATTATATCTTGTCCTGTGTTTTCCACTGCTGCTGGGCTGTTGTAACAAGGAATTGTAATAGAAAGTGGTTAACATTGCAAGGTACCAAGTGCCTCATTTCTACATCAAATCCCCTTATCTTCAATCAACACAGAACATCCTGCTCTACTAGCCTCCAGTGAGGCTGCTGCAGTACGACTCTGGTATATTCTATTGTGATGCTAGCTTGTACCGGTTTGTATGAAAGGAGCTCCTCTTGGCTAATGAACCCACCCGGGGTCAGACGCCCTCTTCTTCGACCCTCGCACTGTTGCCATAGGGATACGTTCTGCTGACCGAGGGCAATCTGGGACTGGTTTTATTTGAGTTTTTGTCCAACAATAGCAGTGTAAAGTCTGCCAGCTCGCTGCTGGCGGTATGTTTGAGGGACGGCTCTTGATTTTTCAGTCCCAATTCAATCATGGCCACTCCCCTTGACCCCTCACCTTTTCCTGGCACTACAGCTCCTTCCTGCATGTGGTAACTCTTTATAATGCTGACCCTGGCTCTAATCTGTTTTATTCCTTAAGACTTGCTGGGTGAGCGTACGTGTATTACATTTATAATAGAATACATGAGGGCTTGAGTGCGGTCTATTTAGGTCAGTTTATATAACCTTTTACCACAATGACAGCTTCAAGGGGTTTCGTGTTTAGCAACAACCCCTCCAGGCATTCTCTGTCACAATAGGACCCTAGTTGGTAGTCTGCTCTGAGCGTCACTAAAACCCACCGTGGACAGAGGCCAAGAACAGACGCTGGCTCTATAGTTCAGGAACACAAATACCAACACATGATGACCGGTACGCTATGACACAGCATGAACAGATCAGAAGAACAGGACATTAGAACAGGACAGTAGAGCAGAACACTAGGACAGAACACTAGAACAGGACATTAGAACAGAACACTAGAACAGGACAGTAGAACAGGACAGTAGAACAGAACAGTAGAACAGGATACTAGAACAGGACAGTAGAACAGGACAGTAGAACAGCACAGTAGAGCAGAACACTAGAACAGGACAGTAGAACAGCACAGTAGAACAGGGCAGTAGAACAGGACAGTAGAACAGTACAGTAGAACAGGACATTAGAACAGGACATTAGAACAGAACACTAGAACAGGACAGTGGAACAGGACAGTAGAACAGAACACTAGAACAGGACAGTAGAACAGGACAGCAGAACAGGATAGTAGAACAGGATAGTAGAACAGAACACTAGAACAGGACAGTAGAACAGGACAGTAGAACAGGATAGTAGAACAGAACACTAGAACAGAACACTGGAACAGAGCAATAGAACAGAACAACAGAACAATAGAACAGGACAGTGGAACAGGACAGTAGAACAGGACAGTAGAAGAGAACAGTATAGAGGACAGTGGAACAGGATAGTAGAACAGAACACTAGAAAAGGACAGTAAAACAGGATAGTTGAACAGAACACTAGAACAGAACAGTAGAACAGAACAATAGAACAGGACAGTAGAACAGGACAGTAGAAGAGAACACTAGAACAGAACAGTGGAACAGAGCAATAGAACAGAACAATAGAACAGGACAGTAGAACAGGACAGTAGAACAGAAGACTAGAACAGAACGCTAGAACAGGACAGTAGAACAGGAAAGTAGAACAGAACACTAGAACAGGACAGTAGAACAGAACACTAGAACAGGACAGTAGAACAGGATAGTAGAACAGAACACTAGAACAGAACACTGGAACAGAGCAATAGAACAGAACAACAGAACAATATAACAGGACAGTGGAACAGGACAGTAGAACAGGACAGTAGAAGAGAAAAGTATAGAGGACAGTGGAACAGGATAGTAGAACAGAACACTAGAACAGGACAGTAGAACAGGATAGTTGAACAGAACACTAGAACAGAACAGTAGAACAGAGCAATAGAACAGAACAATAGAACAGGACAGTAGAACAGGACAGTAGAAGAGAACACTAGAACAGAACAGTGAAACAGAGCAATAGAACAGAACAATAGAACAGGACAGTAGAACAGGACAGTAGAACAGAAGACTAGAACAGAACGCTAGAACAGGACAGTAGAACAGGAAAGTAGAACAGAACACTAGAACAGGACAGTAGAACAGGACAGTAGAACAGAACACTAGAACAGGACAGTAGAACAGGATAGTAGAACAGAACACTAGAACAGAACACTGGAACAGAGCAATAGAACAGAACAACAGAACAATAGAACAGGACAGTGGAACAGGACAGTAGAACAGGACAGTAGAAGAGAACAGTAGAACAGAACAGTGGAACAGAGCAATAGAACAGAACAATAGAACAGGACAGTAGAACAGGAAAGTAGAACAGAAGACTAGAACAGAACGCTAGAACGGGACACTAGAAACGGACAGTAGAACAGGACAGTGGAACAGTCTAGACTCTACAATGACAGGAGAAGATAACTTGTCAACCTATTCCATTCCTCTCCACTGACATCCCAGGAGCCCTGGAGTCAGGCAGTATAGCTGAACCAGTGTGTGTCTCCATTGGCCACGAGGAACAAGGAGCTGTGGTTTGGCCAATCAGCACGAGCACTTGAGAAACTGCTTCATGGTCATGGCCTGCTTCAGTTCCAGAGAAATGTGTGCTGGCTAGCATGAGTAATCCTAGGACGTACTGGAAATGCTTGCTGCGGGTAAAAAGACCTGTTTACTATTACCACGAAACGAGGCCAGAGATGCACTGAAACTCAGATCCTTAGTGCATGTTCCCTATCCCTAGTACTGAGGAACCCCAGCATGGAGGGGTGAGGGGCCCCAGTATGGAGGGGTGAGGGACCCCAGTATGGAGGGGTGAGGGGCCCCAGTATGGAGGGGTGAGGGACCCCAGTATGGAGGGGTGAGGGGCCCCAGTATGGAGGGGTGAGGGGCCCCAGTGTAGAGGGGTGAGGGACCCCAGTATGGAGGGGTGAGGGGCCCCAGTATGGAGGGGTGAGGGGCCCCAGTGTAGAGGGGTGAGGGACCCCAGTATGGAGGGGTGAGGGGCCCCAGTGTAGAGGGGTGAGGGGCCCCAGCGTGGAGGGGTGAGGGGCCCCAGTGTAGAGGGGTGAGGGACCCCAGTATGGAGGGGTGAGGGGCCCCAGTGTAGAGGGGTGAGGGGCCCCAGTGTAGAGGGGTGAGGGACCCCAGTATGGAGGGGTGAGGGGCCCCAGTATGGAGGGGTGAGGGACCCCAGTATGGAGGGGTGAGGGGCCCCAGTATGGAGGGGTGAGGGGCCCCAGTATGGAGGGGTGAGGGACCCCAGTATGGAGGGGTGAGGGGCCCCAGTATGGAGGGGTGAGGGGCCCCAGTATGGAGGGGTGAGGGACCCCAGTATGGAGGGGTGAGGGGCCCCAGTATGGAGGGGTGAGGGGCCCCAGTATGGAGGGGTGAGGGGCCCCAGTATGGAGGGGTGAGGGACCCCAGCGTGGAGGGGTGAGGGGCCAGCCGGCTCTATCCTGACTCCAACCGGTGGTTCATGTTGCGGCCATCCGGAGTCAAAGCCAAAGGTCATTTTTTAAAAGATGTTGACAACACGAATAGCTTCCTGTTCATGACCCAGAGACGGTTTGTACCTAGCGTTTTCAGCCCCTAGCCTGCCAAAGGGTTCCTTGCCAGCAGGGAAAGAGAAGGATCGGACATCGGCAGATGTTAGTGGAAACATGTCAAGCTCGATTTGTGTCCACGCATAACAGCTGTCCAGAGGGCTGTCCACGCCCAGAGAAGAGGGACGGGGGCCATGGAGAGCAAGGTTGGAAGGAGGACTTATGGAACACGTCGAATAAGCAAACAAAGGAGAGCGCAATCCTCCCCATTTTGGATACTCCACTACTTGGTGCACTCTGCTGACACACACACACACACGCGCGCACACACACACACACACACACACACGCACGCACGGGCACACGCAGTGAGCTCACCTCCGGCGTACATGACGGCCAGCATGATGGAGGAGATCCAAGACACCTGGCTGGGAGTGGCGTCGAAGATGACCTCGATCTCCTTGAAGAAGACGGTGATGGACTTGGGGAAGGCGTAGGAGAAGCCGATGGAGATGAAGGCCCCCGTCACCACCGCCCAACCCCAGCCGCCCTCGGGTGGGGTGTACCCGGCCGGAGGACCCAGTGGGGGAGGCATAGCTGCTCACGGGGGGGGGGGGGGGGGGGGGAGAGGAGAAGGCGTAGGCCGGAGGCGGAGGTGTGCCTGGGCGGGAACACAGATCAGGCTGGACCCCAGGGAGACCTGGAGGGGGGAGGGGGCAGAGAGCTCCATGTTAATCACCAGGTCCGCTGGCATGAACGGAGCGCTTTCAAAAAGGGAGAATAGAATACACCCGGATTGCAGAAGTGGAAAAGATCAGCAACAGATGACCAATCGCCGCAGATCTAACCTCTCGTTGGCCTGAGCTTTTGACCCATTGGGCCAGTCCTGCCCCAAACAGGGCAAGAGAAAATAGGCCCCTCGGCCAACAGTGTTCCCCGGTAAGGCATGCACCACTACCACACACCGTCCTGCACACACTTCCTATTCAATCAGCCACTTGAACGTGCACACACGGCTGGTGAGTGGTGTGACATGTAGAGTGATCCCTGGAGAGGATTAACAGCCTGAAAACGGGTTGGATCCTCTAAACAGAAGAGCATGTGACCTATGACCTCACTCCAATTAAAGAATGACTTTACTACCTACGCTTGACTGCATTTATACAGCGCTTTTCTAACCAGCGGCCACTCAAAGAGCTTTACAATATTGCCTTACGTTAACCGATCCGCTTGCAGGTTTCCCAGGCCTATCGGAGGTTTATGGACTGAATGGATCTGCAGTCAGTGGATCGCGGCAGTTACTTTATGTGTCTTATGAGGAGTCAAAGGCAGGAGAAATCCCGGGCCTATCCCTGTTTTGGCTAATCAGCAACTAGTACCGGCATTTAGGCTGTAAACTGTGCCCTTAACATCCGTGTTCTAGTCAATAATTTCTCTTGTGTGAAAGCCTGGTAGCGCGCAGAAACAGCGCAGGCATGTGACTCACATCGGGATAGCGGGCTCTGATACTGGGAATAAACAAGGAACAAGTTGATATGCTTTCTTAGAATGCCAAGACGGCAACCAGCATGTGAATTGTCATCTGAAGAATTGCAGTATTATCGGAGAGTCGTGGATTATCAGCAGCAGGGGAATCCTGTTCCCATCCATGCCAACCCCCTCACTGTAAAGGCTCAGGCTTCTCATCTCATATCGGAGGACCACAAACCCCCGTGGGACTATTTCCCTCTGCACTCTGCTTTAGAGAGTTCACAGCCTCTAATGGTCACTGCACCCGCTGAGCTTAGGGAAATGAAGGGCGGATATAAAAATCCTGACGCTTTAAGAAGCTCTCTGCCTCGGTACCTCCACCTTAATATGTTTGCACCACAACTTACTCAATCATAATTGTTGCATTCGACGGTATGAGCGGCCAAAAGCTCCTGATGCCAACCGTCAAGTCGGCGGTCTTCCTCATTCTGAGCGCTGAGCTGCAGGACACGTCTTGTCTTCCTGTTTGACTCATTTGAGTGTGAGAGGAACAGAGAATAACGCTGTCGTACACGTCAGACTTTAAGCTGAATCACAGCACCACCGTGATTGGCATTGAACATATAATTTAAGTAGCCTGCTATTAAAAACCTGCTCAACTTGGGTATTTATATATATCTATACCAACAGAAAGGAGATAAATGTGTGATGTAAGCCATGCTGTGAGGGAGTTGCCGGGCAAAAACTTGCATGTTCTGTCAGGCACATGAACGTCTTCATTTTCTCATGTGTACTTGGAGCAAAGTATTACATCGTTACACCCACAAATTAACACATAGCTGATATGAGAATGAATCATCAAAGTATAACCAAAGGATAGGATAGCGCATCAAGTAGTAATGGGGGGGGAAGTAGTGTATGGACTGTTGAAAAAAAAGACTATGAATCCCAGCATATAGCGTCTCCATGGAGGTGTGTGTGTGTGTGTGTGTGTGTGTGTGTGTGTGTGTGTGTGTGTGATAGATAACTCCCTTGTCTTGAGTTTTCTTTTTATAGCTCATTTTGTTTTCTATTCAGACCGGTTGGTCATTGGATTGGTCGTTGTGTTTGCACGGACACACACAACGATATCCACCATGGTGAATTCACTTTGATGTTAAATTATGTCTTGTTTGTTTCCTAACCTCAATAGATCAATCAGAGCTGTTATAATTAATATTACTCCTAAAAATAAGCCATGACGTAATTTACGTTACTGAACAATATTTCTAATACATTATTAGAAAGTCTCTAATACATTAGAGGCTAATGATTCTGGCAAGTTGTTCTGCACTTTACACCATTGGTTCCTACACCACGCCACAGCCAATTCCAGCACCAACCACTGTGTTCATATAACCCCACACAGACATATTTGAAACAAAGCTAAACTAAAGAAAGAAGTTGGACAGCCTTTCCTCCCCTGATGTGCGGCCGCTCTGCTCTGATCAGAAAAGGCAGCGTGTCAGACTTAGGTCTTTGTGACTCGCTGTGACGGCCGTCTTTGTGCCTGGAGTCCGGCAGGAGTACATTGATCCGGTCCCAGCTTCCCCTCAGCCCGTAAGGTGGAGGCCGAGTGCTGCTGTGCTCCGCAATATGCACACAGTGCCATGAGGATTGTGGCTGATACAGTTATACGCCTCAAAAGGTCCCTAGTCGGCCCCATAAAGGTTCTCTGAATGATCATGCATTGATCCAGAGGGGCTCACCGGGAGGTGAGACGGGTCGTTGTCAGCGTGACGGAGGGACATAGCGAGCAAACCAACGTGGTGCACACAGCTCTACGATGTAGACAGAAATCACCCAATTCAAGCACCAGGATCTTCTTAAATAAGCTGCAGTAGCGGTAAATGGGGTTGTATGTTTCGAAATACCACAAATACGCATCTTTGTCCGATGCTGCCATCGAGCTGTAACGCAGTAGCTGAAACCGTTTGATTCCAGTTTCTCGGGCGTGGCGTGCTGCCGGTCAGCTGATATTGAGCTAGCGTCCATGGGGAATCAGAGATGATGCAGATTCAAGCTTTATGACCGATTTACAAGGAATCTTTTATTTTGCAAGCAATTCATTTTTTAAGCAGACGCTTTGAATTATGGTTCATGGACTGGAAGACGGTTTCCTTGTTGCTTGATCACTTATGAAGCACTGCCAGGGTTTTTATTTTTTTTATGAGGTTATCTTCTACTCGCTCTGATGTGAATGAGCCTGGGGCTTTATACCCTTACGGAATCAGGAACTTCATGTTTTATCACTTTACGCAGACCACTGAAAACAGCCTAGATTTCTTTCTTTGAAGTCTTTGTTTCCGTGTTTGCAAAATCGCCCTATGAGCCGCTCAGTATTTTCAAAATACGGTCGTAAAGAGATAGTGAACAACATGGGAAACATCATCTAGAGACCAGATGACCTCGTTCTCTCAGATGGATATCAAAATATACATATTAAATTACCTGTCTGGTTAATATTTTAGCTGAGTGGCTGCCGTGAAACACAAATAGTACATGGTAGTAACCAAGGGCGTAGGAACCGGGGGGGACGAAGGGGACGTGTCCCCTCCAATGTCGGAGACAGGCGCATTTGTCCCACCTAAAAATGATACCGGATCTAAAAAGTGATAGCCTAGTTTAGTTATAGAACAGGGAAACAACCTCAAAACCCAAGATCCCAAAAAACGTGGATGTGGGGCGGATTGATCCCAGTAGCGACCCTCCAGATACTAGGTCGGGCTTTTTTTGAAGATCGATTCTAGCACAAACAGGATGGATAGCAGTGTCAGTGTCTCTTCTACGCCGCAGCCATTTCATAAAAAGTAGAACCGTGTGTGCCAACCACTTGTCATGGTTGTTAACGGGAGCGTACCAATGTTCCCCGGGTCCTATGTTCCCCGCTTTGTATGTGACCGGGGGAACATAGGACCCTGTGAGCAAATCTTTTTTTCGTAGGTTGGTAGGGGCAAGAACCGCCTTTTCCGCCTCTGATTCTCCTGTGATTGGTTAGAAAGGCTCTCCTCCGATTGGTTATGGTTAGGGTTAACCCCCACCCTAACCCTAACCCTAAACCTGACCCTAACCCTTTGCACCCGGGGAACATAGGACCTGGGGAACATAGGGATGACCCCGTTGTTAACACATCTTAGTGCATGCATCGTTTGCTCCTCTGCTGTCGTCGTGTCATGTGCACTCAAACGAGGAGGGAAACGCCTCCGTCACAGAGACAGATGCCTTTCAGAGAGGGAAGGAATATCCAGGTGGATTTAGGCATAGGCATAAATGTTGCAAACGTTTTTAAACTGGACCTGATTTTTCAAGGGTCAGTGTTATCAAAACATTCTTTCAGGGAGCATTTGTATTCAAGTATTCGTGTATTCATCCAACAGAAGCAAGCAAGAAATAACCTTAAATCAGCACGTATGTAGTTAACACGAAATATCTCATATTGTATGCAAATAAGGCAGAGATGTTTATTTTACTTCTCAATCAGTGGCCCCATGTAGTAGCTTGGTGCTAATTACAATGTGTAGAGGTGGGAAACAAACCTGGGCCTCGCTGGTGGCAGGTAGAAAGGATATTCGACCACTCACCCTACCGTGATCATTAAGTGGTCAGGAAACAGTTTTAACCTTTTGCGGATGCATTCACCTCATTAATCAAGAAACATCTCCCCAACATGAAAAACACAAAGCGCTTTTGTTAATAAAAGGTATCTGCATCGGTATTGATATTCTCTGGCCCTGCATTATTTGGCATGGGATTCAAACCCCAGCTTCTTCTCAGAAAGGCCTTTAAATAGGTGACGTCTGCTTAATTCAGCCAGAAAGTTTAAACTCGCCCGCAAGAAATGGTAGGAGTACAATCAAGCAGCCCCCATCAACCATTTCAATCCCCTCGTTCTGCGTGTTAATCCTGCCTGCTCTCCCATTAATATTTTCTTTAATTCATCACAAAGCAAAGTTGATCAAAACACATGACAAGGGCGGGGCAATAAGTTACCTCCATCAGTTACCACCCAATTGGAACAAGCCCCTGATTCCAATTGGGTAACCATTATTCAAAATAACCAATCACAAACCGCCTACAGCCTCTCTAGGTTGAACAATTGTCAGGTGGGGGGAGGGGGGCGATACCTGGGGGAGATGGGCCCCACCGGGGGTCAGAGACAGGGCTCTGGGGGGGGGGGGGGGATCTTAAACTGTTAAAAATGACTTTATATCGTTTATGCCATTATTTCAAGGAAAATGTATCACCCAACAAAAGTAATTTCTGAAAGGTCAAGTGTGTGGACGAATAGCAGTGTTTCCTGCCAAAAGACAACTGAACAACCTCAAACAACCGCGGCCTCTTGAAACTAAGTTAGACCAAAATGGATTTCACCAACGTCCCAACCGGCTTCATCTGAGACCCAGACACCATCACACAAGTCTTTTGGAATTCTGATGCAAACAAGACTTCAAACGTTTCTTAATTCAAATCAGATGGACAGCGATGACAATGTCAGTGATGGATGTGAAGAGCTCCGGTACTCACAGGCCTTCTTCCCTAGGAACCTTGTGAGTATACCACGTGGAACAAGGTTTCATCTCATTTGCCAGAGAGCGGGCTGGGAGGGATGAGTGGATTGACTGTTCAACTCTTGTTGACGCTGGAGTCAACTCACCAAAAAGCTGCTTCAGCACCGGCCTCAATAGCACAGCTATGCATACTCTCACATGCTCAGGAACAACTCTCCTCTCTTCTCTCAAGTCACAAACCTCAGGGCTAGTTTTCACTAGCGGCTAGCTAACAAGTCTATGTGAGCTGAGACCGAGCCAGGCTGAGTGGGCAGCGGTTCAGCCCAATGGGACCTGACCCTGGCTTGTTTTCGTACAGAAGGAATGTGATGACTACAGTGGTAGACACTGCTGCTGTTTCCCCTTGGTGCATCTACTTGGATCAACCACAACACTACCAGAAAATGAACCCATTTTAACCCTTTCTTTTCATGCATGCTCCTGTTCCTGAATGGGTTTCAGTGATCCCTCTGCCAACAGGTAAACCACAGTGGACCATAAGACCACAGTGGTCATAATGTTTGTAGTAGTGTGTGTGATCTGGTTTATATCAAAGAAGAGGCCCAACAAGTGGAAGACGGATGTTGATATCTGTTAAGCCTGCGTCCCTATTCTGAAATTAACTAATATGAAGGTTGAAGGATTCTCGGAATGCGGAGGAAATCAGTGGAAAGAAATGGTTGGTCGCATTCACTTTATACAAATGTCCAAGCAAACAAATAAACCCTTAAAACACAACAATGCAGCTGAAGCTGATTTGTACCACAGTGTTTGTCCCAAGGTAGTGCCCCTTTAAGCATTCTAGTTAACAAAAATAAAGAACAATTGAGGAACACTTCCATTAAAGCTGTATCTCTGTCCATCTCAAGGGTGACCTGGAACAAGGTGGTATTTGTGAAGACAATTCTAAATATAAAATAAAAAACTAGGTCTGCTGCGGGTTATAGATGTCATTGTATCATGTAGGACATTGTCTAGCCTACAATGCTGATCTAATAAGCAATTTGCTAACTTCAACAAGTCTTGCTCAGTTATATGGCACACAGAATAATGAAGAGATGGGACATATAAGCGCCCTTCCATAGATTCAGTCCAAGTCTCAACCAGTAGGACCTGCTTGGGTACTTATTTTTTTGTAAAAATCAGCGATAGCTTCCACCATTGTTCACTCATGGATAGTACGTTTAACCGTTGTTTTATACAGTCTATGTGCGTCACACCCACAACGGAGCGCCACTAGCCACGCGGTTTGTTGCTTTACACTGTTGTAGAAAGCGGGAAACACTTCTAAAAGAGATTCTAACCCTTTGTGGACATTTTGTAACGTGAGACGTGTGCAGGTTAATGGCGTTTCAGTTAGGCTATTGTTAGGGCAGGATTATTTGTGGGCAGGTATACGTCACCAGACATGGGTCTCCTACCAGTGATTTAGTTCCTTGCATCACATTGCTGTTATTCTGAGTATCCTATATCTTTCTGAGTTAAAAATGATCTACATTCAAACTTGAGATGTGTGATGTTTTAATCCAGCACCAAAGCAGCAGTATGCGGCTATGAGTGACACTTTGAGTTTTGATGTCGGGGCCCGCCCCTCTGTGTTACACTCCGCCCCTCAGCGTTACACTCCGCCCCTCTGTGTTACACTCCGCCCCTCAGCGATACACTCCGCCCACCGGGGGGGGGGCCCGCCCCTCTGTGTTACACTCCGCCCCTCAGCGTTACACTCCGCCCCTCTGTGTTACACTCCGCCCCTCTGCGTTACACTCCGCCCCTCTGTGTTACACTCCGCCCCTCAGCGTTACACTCCGCCCCTCAGCGTTACACTCCGCCCCTCTGTGTTACACTCCGCCCCTCAGCGTTACACTCCGCCCCTCAGCGTTACACTCCGCCCCTCTGTGTTACACTCCGCCCCTCAGCATTACACTCCGCCCCTCAGCGTTACACTCCGCCCCTCTGTGTTACACTCCGCCCCTCTGTGTTACACTCCGCCCCTCTGCGTTACACTCCGCCCCTCAGCGTTACACTCCGCCCCTCAGCGTTACACTCCGCCCCTCAGCGTTACACTCCGCCCCTCAGCGTTACACTCCGCCCCTCAGCGTTACACTCCGCCCCTCAGCATTACACTCCGCCCCCCAGCGTTGGCTAACGAACCTATTCCAATCTCAACAACGATGCAACATCAAGACTTTTTTGAACTATTTAATTATATATCCTGGTTCAAAACTTTGCTAAAACGCTAAAGATAAAGGGTTTTGTAGGAAAAACGTTAAGTAGAAACGTGCGTTAGTATTTCTGACAGTATTTAATATAATACATTCTGTTGTTCTACTCATTAATACCGTGATATCGCCTAAGCCTGGTGGGTGATATGAACTAAAAATCATATCACGATTTTCCACTGCCTCGACGATATCGATGTTATATCACGATATGTGAGAAAAACTTTGATACATACATTTAGGAGCTAAATATGATAAACAAATGATATAAACGTTGTTTTGAGATTTCTCCCTTCCTCTCTCTAGTTGATAGGTGTCAAGAAATCTGGTTTGAAGCATGACAAAAACATAAATAAAAAATAAGATCTCCGCAAAACCACTTACCTTGTTCTTAAATCTGCTTAGTAAATACATTTGATTTGAGCATTTTACAGACCAGGGGTCAGCAACCTTTTTGAACCTGAGAGCTCCTTCATGGGTACTGAGTCATACGAAGGGCACCCGGTTTGATACACTTAATGATACTCATCTATGTGAAGACGCTGATCATGTTAATGATTTCTCACAATAATTATCAACAATGAAAAAAGGTGAGAAAGAGTTGTTCCAGAATGAGTTGTGCTATGTTTAGAACAGGCTGCGGGCGCCTCATATGGTCCTTGCGGGCGCCCTGGTGCCCGCGGGCACTGTGTTGGTGACCCCTGTTACAGACCCACACAATGATAGGGCGTTTAGTAAGGTCCACCACCATTGCTTCTTTCCCCATAAAAAGCTACAGTCGGTGTTAAATTACGTTGATTTACCTTGGAGCATTTCCTATTATAGGCTACTGTGTAAAGGCTGTTTAGAATTAACGTTTGTATCAAGAAAAGAACGACTCACCGTAGGGGGGAGATCTTATGTTTTATTTATGTTTTTGTTATAATGCACTCGTGCATGTTGCAGAAAATGTGCAACAGCGTCCCTGGGGTCACACTTTTCGGTGGGTCGTAGAATTCGGTGTAACACCGGCGGTCTTGGTGAAACTAACCCGCAACTTCACACAAACGAGCCCACTAAATCAACGAAAAATAAGGAAATAGCCTAGGCTACAAATAAAGTCCTATCAAATAGTTATGGACAGGGCAATTAGCAGAATACACGCATGATGACATGTTTGTGCAGACCACTATAATGACGTTGTATGCACGTTAAAAAGAGCGAGAAAGCAAACGTCAATACGTACGTAAATTTCATCATATCAAGGAGGTTGTTAAAAGTACCCAGCAAACTATTAATCAATGAGGATAAGTAAAGCGAAGACAAAGACGTGAAACGCAAGCGAAAGCCCAACTGGTCCGACTCCCAGGACCAGTTGCTACTGAGCTGATTAAAAACTTAGTACAATAAATCATCTCACAATAAATGATTAGATAGTAATCATAAGTAAGAGTAATTATATATATTTTTACTTCAAACCATTTATTCCTATTATTATTTAAAATAAATAATGATTAAAGTGATGGATATCTATTAATAAATGAGACAAAATTACAAATAATGATGGTTTAAGTGATTTATTTATTTTTATATATTAAATAATAAAGATGATTAAAGGTACATTTGTAACATCACTGATGGTTGCGATATTCCTAAAGTGTTATTCACTAATTCAACCACAAGTTTGATACCCTCACAAATTGGCCTATATCTCCTTATCAATTCGCAGTCCTCCGTTGTCTACAAAGCATTCGGTCGCGCTGCAGCCACTTTCCAATTCTCTGTGAATAGGTCTTAGTGATTTAGGAGTCCTCTCGAGGGCTTTTAAGCTCTCCTAGACTCTCCTAGAGATATAAAAGGGTACCCACGCTGTATTAGGATCGATATGGCTCAACATAATACCGGTATAGCGTTACTTAATATCACCCCTGATACATTACATTACAAATCTGATAAAAGATTCCAGATTATACATAGAAAATATCGCCATAATTGTGGACATGATTGCAAAGGTTATCAGCGTAACAGACACAACATGGCCCATGGGCCATGAGAGGAGGGCCCACGGGCTCCTCCTCTCCATGGTTGTCCAGAGAATAGACTGCTGTACCCCGGCCGGGCCTCCAGCAGAGGGAGGCTGCCCATTCATGGTGTTCATACAGTGGCCAAAAAGCAGGGCAGACAGGTGATCTCATGGTCACTGCATGCAGCAAGCCACAAAGGGACCTGCGTTAAGTTACGAGGTAGTAGAGGTCATAGGTCAGCAAACAGTCCGACCAACAGGCTCACGTTGAGGTGCGGTCTAAAGAGGGCTCTGAAGGCTCCCCTCGTCTACGAACAAGTGCACCGACAGCCTTTCCGTTGTCATCCCCACAATGGGACTTGGCTTGCTGAAAGCAGGACAACTCCTGAAGGAGTTATGAAAGAGGCTATTCAGGTCCACATTTACAAGTCTTTGTTTTTCTAAAGCACGATGAGGCCTAGATCCGGTTTACTTGAAATCCCTAATGAGTCCCTCACTCAAGCAGGTAATGTGGCCAATTATATGACAAAGGCAAATTGTACAACAGAGCTTGCATGTCATTTACATGGGCTATCAAGAGGACTAAATCAAAGTTCAAAGTGCAGAGGGCTTTTCTGTCATTCATTGAAAAATAAACCGGCTAAACAAATGATGATTAAATACTTCTAACGAGATGTAAACGAAACTAAGCGTTGTGTCTACAGAGTGTAACTGTGCACTGAGACGTAGGCGGGCTGGTTGGGTGAGGGATTAAAGCACTCATAGTACTGAAACAAGAAGACAGCCACAGGCCGGCCAGCATTCTTTATTGGTAGAACGTATTAGCTATAGAATGGGACTTTATTGAAAGAGTGATTTTTTTATTAAGGGTTATGTAGGTTATTTGCCGATATGTCCAGGTTATTGTAAGCTAGGAGTGAGTCGAAGGGTTACACATCGCAATTTTAAAAACTCTACCGGACACAAAAGTACGATCGGTTTGAAGGAAGGCATAGAAGGAGATCCCTCCTTCTGGGTCCTCTGAACCAGCAGAGAGAGCCCCTAGACCGGGTCTCCTAGGCCGGGTCTCCTAGAGTGGGTCCCAGGGCGCTCTGAGGCCCCCATGGTTCACCACGTTTTCTCGGTTGGCACGTGAAACAAGTCAAAGGTCATTTCCTACTTCCTAGCATGCGAGGGCCAGAGGTGCACACAGCTATGTTTAACCCTGGCTTATTGTAGCCAAAAAGATTGTTACGGGAAGTTTACCTCCATATTTAGGTGAGCTTGCATCCAACCATAACTAGAAGAGTGTCTGTATGTCTGCCTGTCTGTCCTGATCATCCCTTGATGGGAACGAGTGGCAGAGCACAAGCTTAACGTAAAGACTGTATGGAATTGTTATTGGTTATTTGGGAATCAAGGGAATCTGTTTATGTTTTGTTACGCGTTTCTGGAATTTCTTTTTAAAATATATATCGGCCGATATATCGGAATATCGTATATTTAAATCACCAAATATTTGTATCGGTATCGGCCTCAAAAATCCTTTATCTGTCGTGCTCTAACATTTAAATTTACATTTACGGCGCATTTATGACGACACGCAAGGCGACATCCAGCTCGTCAGGAGCAGTCAGCGCGAGGTGCCTTGCTGAGCGACAGCTCGACACTCTAGGAGGAGCCGGGGATCGAACTAGCAACCTATTGGTCACCAGTCAACCCGCTCTACCTCCTGATGTAAGCCAAAACCATTTAGTTTAAAAGCAACTGCTCTTAAGTGTTTCTTAATAATATCCTGTTGCTTTTCTCTGACTGCCAGGCAGCAATCCCTTCAAAAAGAGGATGCAGCAGCCTTTTGTAACTCACTTCTCAGGATACGAAATGAAACCTTTCAAACTTTGTTACATGTCACATGCCGCTATTCAATAGTTTATAGAGAGAGAATTAAAAGACATTCAGCACCATGACTCATGCATGAGTGGCATTATGTATTCTGACTCTTAATTTCATTTTGCATACAAGCTCAATGATCAAAGCTTACTGCCTGATCAGGCATCCCAGCCAGCATAAGAGACTCAAAGTGCTTCTTGAAGTTCCAGGACCCAGCAATAATACAAAAAATTATATTCACATATAATTAAAAAAATGTTTTATATATATCTCTAATAAATATATATATATACATACATATACATATTCATATATATATATATAGACGTATATATATAGAAGTATTGCGTCACAGCTCTTGAAGGCTGGTCTCCGTTACTTACTCAAGCGTCACGTGGGCGAGCAGCAAGTGAAACTCGGTCTGCGTTTTGAAAGCCGTGAAAACGATCAAACGTCAAATCAATGGCGCTGATTGCAACAATGGACCGTAGCTCGCTCGGGCTTTTTTCTATTCATATGCCCAAGTCATCGTAAAGCGAACCCAGGCAACCCTGATCCTCGGTGGAATGTGACAGTCGACAGACAGACCACGACCACTAACGCCAGCGTGGATGACTGATGGACCGAAGGACGGACCAACCCTTCACCCCGCCGCACTCAGCCCGTTTAACCACACCGTCAGCTGTCCAGCACACGTTAACGGTCCTCAATGAATTACAGCCAATGAATTATAGATTTTTTAAAACGTCACCGTTTTTTTACGGACGTTGACGTCCAATTTCCCCTCACGTCGTTTGTTCAGCACTCACCGGTGATCAGCAGCTGTCTCCAGGGTTTGTGGATTAGGTCGGTGTGTGTGTCTTCCTCTCTCTGACGATGGCAGCGGGGCGCAGGGTACCATGCAGGCGGCCTCACCATGTTGTGTTCACCACATCCAGGGGGAGGTATACGCGCATGCGTATACCTCCCCCCCCACACACACACACGCGCTCACACCCCTCCTTGCAGAGCTGCGTCTGTGAGTAAAGGAATCTGTAGGAATTACATAGAAATAAACCACCTTGATTCTCGTCCATCCTTCATTACATTATAACAAGACAATACAGATACAAGTTGTATTACATATGTGATCTATTGTCTGACACACACGCGCGCGCGCGCGCACGCACACACACACACATACATGCATACGATAGATTGATACTTAAATAATACTTTTCTAAGCCTGTCAATTAATAACCCCAAACGCATCTCTAATCTCTGGTCTGGTCACGCAGGTCCATGAATGCCTAACTCGTGTAAGTGCTCAGGATCTCTGGTAATGATGGTCATGATTGTCCCTCTTATTTATAATATTTATTTTTATTATAATATTTAATAATATTTGGATTATTATTTATGTCCTGATTAAAATCTCTCTCATTAAGCTTCTTATAGGCAGCAGATAGAGTGAGAACACACACGGAAGGAGAGAGAGAGAACGTGTGTATCCTGCTGATGTCTCATGATACCACCCACCGTTACCATCACATTAATCCCACCTACAAAGCACCTTACGCACTAGTCTCTCTCTCTCTCTCTCTCTGATGTAAAAGCAGTTATTAGAGAAGTGTATTCATTAGCACTGTGCAATGCAGGATACAAGACCTTCTTGTTGGCGTATTGTGTTGACTTTGAAGTTGCAAATGAGCTTTATGTATGTCAGTGTGTGTGCAGATGTGAGTGCGTCCACGTGCGAACATGTGTGTTTCCCGAATGTGATGTGCAGAGTCCACTCATCTCAAGGTTTTTAGGAGAGGGTGCAAAGATCCGGACGGACACCACCAATCATAACTCACATGCGTGTTCTCCGTCTCTGTCAGGGGCAGGCAGCCTGTTTGCCCACGGCCGCTGCTTTCCACATCCCTTTGCTTTCGTTCTTTTGAACTCTGACCTTCATCCCCCCCCCCTTTAATAATATCTCTTGCACACACACACACACACACACTGTACTTTCAGGAGAGCCTTATTGATCTGTGACACTGCCAACGTCAGGCAGCACACTGAGGACTTTCTGCAGTGTCGTCTTGCAAACAAACCGCTGTGACCTCCACCTGGCTGTGATCAACTCTTTACCTCTGACCCACTTTCTAGTGTCCACAAGCACCTCTCTTCTGGAAGTAACCTAATCCCCCCCCCCCTTCCCTATCATATATAGTTTGTTCTCTCTCTCTTTGGCTGTCAAGGTGAAACAATGATGGGATGCCAGCCAGCGCTCCTCTTCTGGTTCCTCTCATGTGGTCTACGCCTCATATTAAGATGGTTCCTCCCATGCGTTCTAGATAAGATGGTTCTGACCCCAGTCTGCGACTAGGCCTTCAGCCGGACACCTAGCCCTCTCCCTAAGGACGTGTGTACTCACCCTCCCTGTCGATAAGAGCCTCAGCTAAATGATTACATTTATTACATCCCTTCTTATATCCCATTACATTTTTGTGCATGAAATGTACCTCCACTCTCGAAGGATATTTCGTAATCGTGGCGCTCAATCATTTTCATGTTGGGCGGCTAGGACAAGAGGCGGGACCACAGCCGTCCTCCTCTGCTCTGATTGGAGGAGAGGCCGTGGGCGGAGGATATACCTCATATGGTTTACTCTTTCGATCTGAAGGTCGTAAAACACAGAGAGAGAGGAGAAAGTAGATCGTAGGCTTGTATAGCCATATTGACATTGGGCATTAAAAGGCCAAAAGGTGCACACCAAGTCAAATGAAATGAAATATGTGTTGACCACAGACAGCTGCATCAGGTACTGTTAGATGAGTTTCAATCTAACAGAGTTGGTGGCGTCTACCTAATTGCTTAATCTGCATTATAAGCAATCTTTGTTTCCTGGGGAAAAATGTATAATAAATTAAATAAGTTGCTCTTCAGTGCGTCACTCAACATATTGATGTACTTATGGTGACAGTCTTTAATTGTTTTGTTCCAACTAATAAAGTCACCAGATGTGTTGCACCAGCGAGTATTATAAGAATCAAATGCTAATTTAATTTAAATGAAATGCAAATAGAACAGGCCTACGTGCAGCGTGCTGTTACCTCAAACGGATTTAGTAACTATATGTCTCCATCTAGTGGAAGTAAAAAGTTATTGCGCGTTCTTGTTAACGCTAATGTCTACATTGACACCAGCTGGACAAAACATGCAATGGCATGAAGGAAGCGGTTCTAAGGCAACAGAGTCAGATTTTAAATTAAATTTCCAAAAATGCTTTATTGGCATGAGAAACAGCATATACATTGCCAAAGCAGGGGAACAAAAAAAAGGGTAGTAGTATAATACAACGTTCAATACAAAATATACATGCATATCAGATATTAGAATATTAAATACTCAATGCATAAAAAGTATAATGTGGGATATTATAACAATTCCAGCAACTCCAGTACCTCTAAATTCAATATACAAAGTACATGCACATTACTTACAATGTGGAGGACGTGCGCGATGGTTAAATTATTGTGAAAAGGTGAGTCCAGGGGGGGGTGAGTCTCTCTGAGCAGCTGTGATTGGTCGGCTGCAGTGGTCACGCGGTTCAGCTTGTTCAGGAAGTGTTCGGCGGGCGTTTTGAACATGGTTTTGAATCTGAAGACAGACCGTCGATCTCTGGCCATTACGCGTCATTTGATCCATGCATTGATTTACAATATTCATACAGTGATCCGACATGTGTATGTAGTTACATCAGTGGACAAATCCCTTTCTTAATCATTTTCAAATGAAATTAGCTTATATTTAATATTATATCCCTATGGAATACTTTGTTACCTAGGTTAAAGGTTTGATCGGTTGCTGTTTAATGCTTTGATCTATCTTTTTTTAATTAAACTAAATTAAAATTTTCTTTAACTTGTATGGTAGGCAAGACCCAATACATTGTGATCTATCTACTTCTTATCTACCCATGTCAAGGTAATGATTAAAGGTGCAGCATTTTGGGGCGTCCCTAGCGGTGAGGTTGCAGATTGCCACCATCGCGCAGAATTCGGTCTTGTTAACGATTTCTTGTTAACATTTCTAATGCCTCGTTTCCACCGAGCGGTTCGGTGTGGAGCGGAGCGGGACAGCTTGGGTACGATAAGTCTGGCCTACACTAGCCTTATGGTAGGGCGGGGTTTAAGCCGATTGGCGGTAGCCGTGGCAGCTGCGTAAGCATTGTGACATCATAGCAGCGCGACACAGTGTAGCCTGCTTATAAATTCAATGAATAGAAGAAAGCGTCACATTAAACAAAGAGCAACAATGGAGGACGTACAAGAAGGACGGCAAATTTGCGCAACATTTCTTTTCAATAAGCAAATCTTTCGCCTTTGTACACAAATACCTTGCAGGTACGGTGTTTGTTGTGTTTATCTCCCTGTCGCACGGAAGTGACGATTCTGTCGACCAATCGACGGATCATGGATGGCGTGTATAGGTCCAAGTTACGGTCGAAACAGATGGAAGAGGTACCTTGAATCTACGTCATCGACTCCAACCCTCCGTGAAGATGTGAATGGCGTCTTCTTCACTGTGTTAAACCATGTTTTAAAAGATGCACATGTTCCTGTCTGGCTGTTAGCCCTGTAATAGTCTACAGCAGGGGTCGGCAACCCTAGGCACACGTGCGGCCACTGGCACGGGGCAGCATAATCATTGGCACACTTAAAAAATAATTTTGTAATATTTTTTTTCTACTTTATTCTGTTTTGGGCATTTACTCCCAGTGCAAATATGTTTAAATTAGTTACAGAAAGCAGTGTTCTGAAATGGGATCAATTTATAGTTTTTAAACCTATGTTGTGAGTAATAGAGAAGAAAATATTTAAAATATTGTTGCAAGTGGCCTTTATGCATCGCCTTCACATGGTTTTGCAATGCTGTACAGGTCTTAAAGATATTGATGTGGATGGTTCCAACATTCTCATATATTCTCGTTTTTTACATTTCTCACAGTGCAAATGTGTTTTTGAATGAGTTTCTGAAAATGGTGTTTTAAGATGGGACATATGTAATTATAATTTGTAAGCCCATATTGCAAATATAACAACCAAAAAAACATTTAAAATGTTTATGCATGATTGTGGACTATATGGAAATATTACAATTCCAGGTCTTCTGGAAATGTTTTTGGTCGCTGTGTCATAATTCAGCTTAATTGTTAATATGTTGTTGCTTAAGGCACACGCATTAATGAGAAAATGTCTAACTGGCACTGCATGTTGAAAAGGTTGCTGACCCCTGGTCTACAGCTTTGGCTCAGGTTAATTGAGCCACACCCATTCTGGTGCTCCTTAAGAGGGCCAGAGTTCTAGATTGGGGGGAGGCTCGAGTTGTGCAAGTGAATCGACTGTTGTGCTGTTATTTGTTTTAAGTAAAACTATGCTTTTTACCAACAACCATGTGCGCCAAGGAAACTCTTTTTCACACCCTCCTGTACCCTTATCAAGTCAAAGAAGTGTCAAATCTCCGCACACTGGTATAAGCTGATTAGCTGATTTATTTTGTGAACACCGCGTTTCGCTGTTTTTTCAGGTTTACTCTTCTACACCCTTATCGGCGTCAACCTTTCTGCAATTTGGTGTCACGTACGATCCTCAAAGTACATTGTTATTGACGCATGCTAATGCTAATTGTCTTGTGGATCGTGACTACACTGGTGAGTCATGGTACACGATGCGGCCTGGGTAAAACACTAGACTGAGGAGTCATGGTACACTATGACCTGGCTTTCGGATATCATATCCCCCACTCCCTCCAGACAACACCGATGGAGAAAAAGATGCAGCTGGGAGGGCATTGTTATGCAAAAACCTAGAGACTGGTACAAAATAAATAATACACTTAATCTCTAAAATATATGAAAGATAATTTTATGTGGATGAAAAACCAACATTGTTGCCCATGATTTACACAGCGTTAATGGGCAGTGCCCAATGAACACTCACCTGAATTCAAGAAAAAGAAGGAGAAATATTTGGTTTAAGAACATATTTTGCATCGCACTCAAAACAAGGCCCCAGTCAAAGCCCAGGGAAATCACCCCACGCCCAGGTTCTAACCTGAAGTCCACTCACCTAGGAGCTGAGTGCTTCTGGGGAGGAATGATCAATACCAACCAGTGTCTGGTCCAGAACTTAGTGAACAGCCAGGAGTCAGCTGGAGCAGACCATCATGGGTTTGGGATTAGACCACCTGACCGGAGAGATGTGACACCAACACCACAACACGACTCAGCCCAACATTCCTCAGGGTCAACATCAAAGAAGACGGGGTTCAGGCAAGAAAATATGGGAAATCTGTCACTGAAAAAACAAACGTATAGGTCTATATACACAAATATATTAAATTGACACATTATTTTGCACTTTTGCAATTCTTTAAAGCTAAAAGGAAATGAGAGAATAATCCCAAAGGAGGAGGTTGGGAATATCATGTGATGTAATGCTATCTGTGATGATCTCAACCACTCCTTCAACAGGATGCTTCACATGGGACTCATCCTCTTAACCACTGACCCCATGAGAAATTAGTCAGCCAGGACTTTAAGGTTTGCTCAACTTCCAGGAATCCATTGTGGGAGCCACCTTCTCCCCTCCTCCCTCTCCGTATGCTGCGCAACACTAGCTCACCTTGCATACCTTCAGGTTGTGTCTTGTCACACGGAGACAGCGCTGCTGATTGGACGGATAGGGCTCCTACCTGCCAGGTAGAGCCAATGCTGCATCCCGATTGGATGAGTGGGAGTGATTAGACTCCTCCCACTTCCCTATCTATTCAAAGGCATACTATTGCAGGCAGCACATTGCTAGTGGAGAAGGATGTGGGAAGCTGGGTGCTAAACTGTGGAATAACAACGCACTGTGAGGAGGAAAAAGGGCCGGAGACACTTGGACCTTTCAGGTAGGGAGAATCATAACTAATAAGAACCAATGGTGAAATCTGAGGACTTCATAGCAGGGCAGGAGTGGAAGTTTGTCGAAAGAAAGCGGCCTGATCTAATGCCACTTAAAGTACAAAGAATGTGTCCAGTTAATTTATAATTGAAAAGATTTAGTCATGCACGAAGCTGAACCTGTTTTTATGTTTGGGTTAACCAGTACATGATAGAGTAAGCTTCCCATAGTCCAGCTCGGTTTTGCATGCTCATTTGTCTGTACTTGGTAGGGCTCGATGGAAGAGGTGGAATCATCTGTTTATTAGAGGCCTTTCAAAATGGCTATTTTCACAGACAATAGATTGTTTGTGCTCTCTTGTCTTTGTAAATGTTTTTTGAGAGTAGATGATTAAAAATAAAACGTCTGCTGTTGTCGTTGTGCCGGATGCCAGCTGAAATAAGCAGCATTCCCCAACTCTTGTGCTTGTTGAGATAATGAGAGTTGGCCCAATTAGTGATCACCCTACAATAGGCCACCTGCTGTATGACTGGCCAATGAGCAGGCAGCGGCTATATCAAGCCCATTGTTTAGCTGAGTTGGAGCGTGAGGAACTCTAATGACAGTGGAAGCTTGAAGAAATCATTGCATGTGTCCACTTGCCTCGGGCCTTTGTGTGTGAGTAAACTACTGGCAGATAGGGGTGTGTGTGTGTGTGTGTGTGTGCGTGTGTGTGTGTGTCTGTGTGTGTGTGTGTCAGAGATAGTCACCAGGTAACAGATGCTGATGTCTAGCCTGCTCAACTTATTGACTTGCTGACTCACACTAGCTTGACGTGTGAAGATATGCCTGGCAGTACCCTGATAATGAGATTCTGTCTCAAGCAGAAATTAGTTAATCTTTGGTGAATAAATTAACCAAATGCATAATTGCATGCCAAAAAGTCAGCTATTGTCTGAGGCTACTAAATAATGTTGAGTGTTTCTGTTCACCAAATGATTCTTGCCATCATCTACAGTGTTCGGATTGTGACTTAATCTTCTTGGCTTGTGTTAGTTTTACACTTTCAGTTTGCAAAGTCACAAGTTTCTGCGTGTGCTGCTACTCTGGAGCAAATTAGAGAACGGTATCGCAGACACCAAGGCGAGATGGCCTCCGTCGCTTCCTTCAACCGCAGCCAGTGGTCCACCCAGTCGCTGAGGGTCACCGCCAAAGAGCTGGCAATCGTCTCCTCCAGGGGCAAGAACAACGCCATCGCAGAACGCTTCTCCAAGTAAGAATCTCTCTCTCCCTCGCACAGTGTTTCACTCCTCTCCATCTCCCACTAGGGCATTCTGTCCCTCCCCCGTTCTCTATTGTGTGTGTGTGTGTGTGTGTGTGTGTGTGTGTGTGTGTGTGTGTGTGTGTGTGTGTGTATTCCTTGTGATGTCATTGGTCAACGGATTATGTTTTCTGTGGCTATTGGAATACATTTGATCAAGTACATGGTTGACCTCAGCCGCGCCCACACCGCTGCTTACCAGCAACACTCTTGTGTGTGTGTGTGTGTGTGTGTGTGTGTGTGTGTGTGTCTATCCACAACACAGACCCGCTAGTCTCCAGTTACTCTCACCTGCTCTCTTAGACTGCAGCATCAAGAGATGTTTGTTATGCTGTCGACCACTCAGAGTAATACTACAATACTACAGGTACTGTAGTATTGCATTCCTTTGTTGATTAAGATACTTTAGAAAAATATGGTGCCAAACAAATTTATTTCTTCTTGTGCCTTTCCATATTCTGGCCACTAAGGGCCACTATTCAACATCCATCACCATGGAGATAGACTAGGGGTTATTACTTAATGGTATGGAAGGTTCCTAGCAGAACTTAATATGGCCTAACCAGGCTAAGAAGAGGAGAGGTGTGTGAAATACCACATCAATACATTTCAAAGCTCAACCTGAGTAATGGTGAGTAAGCTCATGAAGGTTTTCAGATGAAACGGGGTCGTGACATGAGACTCAAAACGTATGTTTTGAATCATCCCTCTTCGAACGGTTGAATCGGGCAGAATCAAGGGTCCCACATGGACACGGGCTCTCGTCTCCATACTGACTCTGTGTTTCTTCTGGAAAGAAATGATCAGATGTTCATGTTATCTGCCTCTGATCTCCTGACCACTTCCTTCATCCTCAGATACCAGATGGCTGCAGAGGAGAGCAATGCAGAGAAGAAGAAAATGGTAAAAACGCACTCGCACTATAGAGTATACAAGCGCACTATAGAGTATACATGCGCACTATAGAGTATACATGCTCACTATAGAGTATACATGCGCACTATAGAGTATGCACGCGCACTAAAGAGTATACACACGCAAACTAAAGCGTATACACACAGAGACAGACAGACACAGACACTAAAGAGTATTCTATCTCTCCATCTCTCTCTATCTATCTATCTTGTAAACAGAGAGACACACTAAAATTGAGTGTGTCTCTCTGTGTATACTCTTTAGTCACTAAAGAGAATACACAGAGAGACACACTAATGGGTGCAAACAGAGAGACACACTAATGGGTGCAAACAGAGAGACGGGGGCAGTACAAAGCCTCTCCTGTTTGCTCCCTTGCCTGCTGCACCCGTACGGCCACATGTTGTCCTGAAGAGTTAATCCTGCTTTAGGCGGTAATCTGAAGGTAATGCAGGCGTCTTCCAACGCACAGCGCCAGCTTGGCATTGGATCCAGAGACACGAGGAGGGAAGAGTTTCTGTAAACAGAGCGTCGGTTTACCTCTGTGTCCATAAGTCAAGCAGCGGAATGATCCGGTTCTGTTGTTAGAGGCCCTGGGGTTCTCCCTGGTTGGACCGTATGCCGCCTTACTATCCCAGGTCAAACGTTTCAGGGCATTGGTTATTTCATGGTGATTCGGGCGCTGCTCATTAAATGGCCGCTTTACAGGCAGCCTGACGTGACGAGCAGCAGACAGCGGTGAGGGGCAGAGGGGAGAATCTGAGGGGTGGTTTGCATTGCTATTGCCCTCTTCTCTCTTTTGCCTCCTGAAAGTGTCTTGTAACAAGTGTACTGTTTTGGACATGTAGTCTTTCTCAAATGGTGTTTGTCTTTTTAAATAAAAGTATGTGGGGAGGTTATTTTTCTTACCTAGAAGAAATAGTCTTTTACTAGCGGTCTGCTACCTTTTTCTCATTTCCTTCCCCCCCCATCGCACGGCCCCCGATCGCCCCTTCACTGACTCTCTCTGTTTCACATTTTCTTCTAGAGCCCACCCCCGTCTCCTCTTTCACTGTGTGTGTGTGTGTGTGTGTGTGTGTGTGTGTGTGTGTGGGGAGGGGTGGGCCTTCGCTTCATGCTGATCTGATCACTTCTTCAGGCTCACATCTGGGACAGCTTGTAGTGTGTGCAGCCGGTGATAGAAGCTCTCTCTCTCTCTCTCTAGTGCTGCTCCCTGACTGGACTCCATCGGTCATCTGCCTCCTCAGGTTTCTCTATTGATCTTTGGTTGATTCTTTAGTTGAGAAGTGTTTGATTCTGCCTTGCCTAATGTTCCTCTGGAGTCAAACTAGCGGATATGTATGTCTGTATGTATGTGTTTCTAGTTAGTTGTGTTAGTTTTTTAGGTCCGTGTTGACATTGCTAGACTTCGTTGACTTTTAAGTCTGATTGTGAAGTTTATTGGGATTGGCACAATTCCTTTTGTTAGGGGAGGACTCAGAAGCAAGGCATTAAAGTGTGTGTTGTTTAGTTAGGTAGGTTGTCTGAGAGATTCGAAGTGTGGTTTGAAGGGTTTGTTCTAAGGGTAGGTGGGACCGAATGGTAGAACGCTCTCTCTCCCTTGTTGCTCTGCTGTGTCTGAACCTTCTGAGACCACTGGTCGCTGCTAAAGGAATGCTGTCACAGCAGACCTACGGCCGAACTAAGGCTCACAGCATGACCTACGGCTGGACTAAGGCTCACAACATGACCTACGGCCGAACTAAGGCTCACAACATGACCTACGGACGAACTAAGGCTCACAACATGACCTACGGCCGAACTAAGGCTCACCGCATGACCAACGGCCGAACTAAGGCTCACAACATGACCTACGGCCGAACTAAGGCTCACAGCATGACCTACGGCCGAACCCATGTGTGTTTTGTCTCCTCTAGGTGGTGGAAGCCTTGCCTCAGACACTGTGCAACGGCAATCTGAATGTCCTGAAGAAACGCTGGGAGCAACAGCAGCAGGCTAGACCCTCCAGCACCTCCAGCGCCACCAGGCCCACCTCCACCACCACCAGGCCCTCCAGCGCCACCAGGCCCACCACCACCACCACCACCACCAGGCCCTCCAGCAGTTCCAGACCCCCCAGCTCCACCAGCGCCACCAGACCGCCCGCCAAGCCAACATCTCCCCAGAAGCGCGCCGTCCCTTCGCCGAGACCTCTAGCCCCCGCCGCCCCGCTATTCGACGCCCAGGAGGACCCCCCAAACACCTCCTCCCAGCCCCCGCCCGGGGAGCCGCGGCAGGACGTCCAGAGCAGCCCGGCCCCGCTGGAGCCCCAGGCCGCGCCCCGGTCCGGAGAGGCGGCGGACATGGAGAGGCCACAGGGGGGCGCCGCGGAGGTCCCTGAGGAGGAGAAGGCCAACGTGCCGCTCAGCAGCCTCAAGATGATGTTCGAGAACGGGGGAGCTGGCCAGGTAAGCCTCCCCCGCTCCACGGCGGGCCCTATGGGCCCCAAGCAGCTCCAGACGGCCCCCGCCGCCCCGACCGTTACTGAGAAGCGGTCGTCTGGTCGTTCCGAAGCGTAGGGGCTGGGTAGAGGTCCACCCCGCCCCAAACAGCGCAGTGGGTGGTGATGCTCGGGACAGAACGCCTGGCTTGTTCTTCATGGTCTGCATGACGGCCCTCTAGCCATCATGCTGTCAGTCACATGATCCGTGTTCCCCCCCCCCTCAGCTGACAGACGCCCGCTCTGTTCCAGCCGGGGCGGGGGGGGTCTGGCCATTTATGGAAGAGGCTGGGGGTGTCTGGAGAGGCATGTCCACATAGAGCTGTCACTCAGCGGTCACATGGGTGACAGCATGACTGCTTTCCTCTGAGGACCCTTTGATGAAAGCAGAAGACTTAAAACGGGGTGTTTATAGGAGGATGGCTTTAAGAGGAATGGTGGTTTGAAATGGTCAGGCTGTTCTCCTGGGGCCTGGTCAGGCTGTTCTCCTGGGGCCTGGTCAGGCTGTTTTCCTGGGGCCTGGTCAGGCTGTTTTTCTCAGGCCTGGTCAGGATGTTAACCTCTGGCCTGGTCAGGCTGTTTTCCTGGGGCCTGGTCAGGCTGTTTTTCTCAGGCCTGGTCAGGCTGTTTTCCTTGGGCCTGGTCAGGCTGTTTTTCTCAGGCCTGGTCAGCCGGTTTTTCTCAGGCCTGGTCAGGCTGTTTCCCTCTGGCCTGGTCAGGCTGTTTTTCTCAGGCCTGGTCAGGATGTTTCCCTCTGGCCTGGTCAGGCTGTTTTCCTGGGGCCTGGTCAGGCTGTTTTTCTCAGGCCTGGTCAGCTGGTTATTCTCAGGCCTGGTCAGGCTGTTTTTCTCAGGCCTGGTCAGGATGTTTCCCTCTGGCCTGGTCAGGCTGTTTTCCTGGGGCCTGGTCAGGCTGTTTTCCTGGGGCCTGGTCAGCTGTTTTTTCTCAGGCCTGGTCAGGCTGTTTCCCTCTGGCCTGGTCAGGCTGTTTTTCTCAGGCCTGGTCAGGCTGTTTCCCTCTGGCCTGGTCAGGCTGTTTTCCTGGGCCTGGCCAGGCTGCGTTTATAATATCTGTCAATAATCGGATCATGTTCGGAGTAGATGGAAGGATTTGGTACAACGAGAGGTTGTAGCTAACACCTCATTCACCTGTGCTCTGGTGTCTGCTGTCTGGAGCGCAGTAGCTGTGTTAACACAGGATGTCATGAAGCCTTATGTGAGAGAAGCTTAGCGAGCAGACGACGTAAGTGGGATCTAGAGCCAAACTTTGACTGCAGTCCAGCACCCATCCCGCCCAGGTCCTCGCTGTGATCATCTGATCCGCCGGGGACGGAGAACACTGGCCTGGTTCCTCACATGAGAAAGCGTGGTGAAGGACCCGAGAGAAGGAGGTCCTCATGTTGCCTGAAGGCCTTTTCCTCCACGTTCAGTTTGGTAGTTAGTTCCTGCTTCACCATTATAACTTGTTCCCCGAGATGCTTTCTTCTAAAAACCTTTTGGGGCTGGGGGGTGCGATCATGTGATAGCTGCAGGGTAGAGGGCCTGCCTCTAGTCCTGAGGGCCAGCGTGATCCGGGACCCGGGGTCCTTGGTCCGTTTCCTTTTAAGAGGGGATGATGTCATGCAGGCGGGCTGCAGCCTCTTGACTGAAGACAGCTGATCTGCTGGCTGAGGCCCCTCAGGCCCCTCCCCCTGGTCCCTCAGGCCCCTCCCCCTGGCCCCTCAGGCCCCTCCCCCTGGCCCCTCAGGCCCCTCCCCCTGGCCCCTCAGGCCCCTCCTCCCGGTCTCTGCTGCCCCACACACTCCACTGCCCATCAGCCATCGTCTCCCTTTCATGTTCCTCCTCCCTTTCTCCATCCTGTTTTTTTTATCTATTTCCCGCTGTTTACTCTCTCCATAACTAGTAGCAACCTCCCCCCCCCCGCCCCCATCTCTTATCCCATCAGTCCGGAACGAGTCGAGGCGGGGGAGTGGTCTAATGTAGCCCTGGGGGTGTGTGTGTCTTGGGGGGCGGTGTCGTGCAGTCGTGAGGCAACGCCCTTTAAAATGAATTGAGCTGACCCTTCTTTGTCCCGGAGTACAGCAGACACCCCCACCGCCAGCTGCTTGTCTTTAGACTCCAACATTTCCCAAATGCTCCCGCCCCTTCTAGTACTACACACACACACACCCACCCATTCACAGCCCTGCTCCAGTTCTCCATAACACACACACACACACACACACACACAATCGTCCGGCCCCACCCTCAACACCTGCTCCAAGTCAACCTCCCTCTAAAACCATCTGCACCCCACCCACGACAAGCCCTCCTCCTCCTCCTCCTCCTGTAGAACAGCTCCACCAGGAGGTCTCAGTCCAACTCATTACTGACTTGGGGCTGGTGTCTGTTCATCCTCTGTCTCTCTCTCTCTCTCTCTCCTCGCTCTGACCCAGGGTCTCTCTCTCTCTCCTGCTGGAGCCCAGAGCTCTGGCCATTGATCTCTCTGTAGATTAACCAGATCCCTGCTTTGTCTGCTTTGGATTCCCTGCAAAGTGCCATCTTCTGCACGTGAAGCGGCCCCGTCTGGTGGATCTGAGGTCTCTCCTGGCCCTTCGGAGGGGAGGTAGCTATGTGTTTGTTTTTGATTGTGTCAGTAGTGCTACAGTCGGAGCCGTCTGAAACGTATTCCCTGTGAGGTTCCCTGATTGTCTTGTGATTATCAGTGTAATCAGCTTGATTCTACTGATCTCCCTGAGCGCTGACGAGTGCTCTGAGGACTCGTCTCAGTGGCCAAGGGGGGAGGGAGCTGGGACTTGCGGTTCCATGTAGTTCTTGAGGTTTGTCAGCAGGTCCTCTCTGTGCGCACGGTGTGCGTGTGCGCGCGCGTGTGCGTGTTGGTGAGATGTTGTTGCAGTGCAGGCTCTGCACTAGAGCTTTCTGGTTCAGGGCAGGAAGTTGGCTCACCGCATGTTTGTCGGGCTTTAGAGAGGAAGAGGCAGAACACTGGGGGACTGGTGAGTAGTGAGTAGTACAGACTTGTGTTGCTGACTGGGTGTGTTGTCGGGGACAGGGGGTTGTGGTGTTGGGACAGTCTGTCTGTCCAATGGTCTGGCTGTGGCTTTAAGGGTGTCTGGATGAGTGTCATTGTCTCGTCTACCGATCAGTCTCTCCTTCCAGCCCGGCCCAATGACGCACGCGCACAAACACTCCTGCACACACACAGCCCCCCTGGGGGTTGATAATCCTCTCGGGCCGATCCATTCCCGTGCGGATGAAGGGGTGCTCCACGTGGCACTGGGGGTCCGCAGCCCGTCAGTCATAGTTTTTAGCTTTTCCCTTCAGAACTGATCGATCCCAGGGGTTGGGGGTGGGGTGGGTTCTCCAGTAACATCAAGATGTATGGTACCGATATGTTACGCCAGTATGGGGGAAAGGGGTTCCTGGAACCTGCAGTGGGTCCTGTGGCACAGTGTATTTGTTGACTGGCGAGTCAGTTCTTGTCTGTGGGGGTAAACAGACAAGAACTCAGTCAGCTGATCTTGTTTGTGTGTGTGTGTGTGTGTGTGTGTGTGTGTGTGTGTGTGTGTGTGTGTGTGTGTGTGTGTGTGTGTGTGTGTGTGTGTGTGGATTAACGGGGTGGAGACTGCACCCTGCCTGTCTTTGATTCCTTGTCCCTGCTCTCTTAATTGAGCCTTTGTTTCCCCTTCTGGAGCCGTGTTTTCATCAGTCTGCCGCAACTTCCTGTCTGTTTGCAAGACTGCCAGACATCTAGCATGTGAGCATCACACTGGTGTTTCTAGCAGTGTGAACAAACAGGGTTCCTTTTTGCTCAGGTATCTAGTGAGCCGGAAGAGACGGGAGGAAATACTGCAGAAATGGACCATCTATCAGGAGGTAAGCGCGCACACACACACTATACACACATTTTATGAAAATAAATAATTTGGTTTAAAAGGACCTGAAGAAATGTATTTTCAGTTTAGACGGCATTATCTTTTTCTGTGTATTCTGAGCACATCATACACTGTTGGCATAACATCAAAACCAAGAACAATCAACTGTTGAGGTATTCAGAGTGAGGAGGGGTCCTCCTCAGTGAGTTAAAGGGGAGGAGGTCCTCCTCAGTGAGTTAAAGGGGAGGGGGTTCTCCTCACTGGGTTGAGGAGCCTCCAGACTCATTCTGAACTCCCAGGAAGAGTCCGGTCCTCCCTTAAGCGGACCGCTGAGCTTGTGTGAGCTTGTGTGAGCTTGTGTGAGTTTGCGAGAACGCTGAACTGGCTCTTCAACATTATACTTGTGCAACTAAGAAACTTAAATTCAATGGTTTCAACGGTATTAAACAGTATTTGCATGAGTCATTGGTGCACTGATTATATTACCTTCCAGTAGTCAGTGTGGTCTCGACTGTTGCTTGTTCCTTCTGTACAATTGATTCTGTATTAATGCAAATTATCGCATCAAATTTATATGACATGTGAATCCTTGACCGTGTTGGGTCAGTAAAGTCTAATGTAACGTAGAGAGAGGAGAGTCCTTGTCTCTCCCTGTGATGTAAAGAGAGAGCAGGGTCTTTGTCTCTCCCTGTGATGTAAAGAGAGCAGGGTCCTTGTCTCTCCCTGTGATGTAAAGAGAGAGCAGGGTCCTTGTCTCTCCCTGTGATGTAGAGAGAGATCAGGGTCCTTGTCTCTCCCTGTGATGTAGAGAGAGATCAGGGTCCTTGTCTCTCCCTGTGATGTAGAGAGAGAGCAGAGTTCTCGTCTCTCCCTGTGATGTAGAGAGAGAGCAGGGTCCTTGTCTCTCCATGTGATGTAGAGAGAGAGCAGAGTTCTCGTCTCTCCCTGTGATGTAGAGAGAGAGCAGAGTTCTCGTCTCTCCCTGTGATGTAGAGAGAGAGCAGGGTCCTTGTCTCTCCCTGTGATGTAATGTGTGTGTGACCCTGTGTAGGGCCGGACGGGGCCGAGTCCACCCCTCTGAAGGACCGGATGGCTCTCTACCAGGCGGCCGTCTCCAAACAGGAGGCCCTGCCCACCTCAGTCAGTGTGAGTGCTCCTGTCTCCCCACACCTCGGCACAACGCTCCACATGACCTTCAGTTACAGTTACGAGCCCTGTGTTTCCTGACGCGCCGAGCGGAGCCCTTCTCCCTTTAGTTCCAATTTGCCCTAAACGGAAAGTGGACCGACTAAAAGCGCTTCACAATAAACATTGCCAAACAGTCACCCATACATTCACACAACGGCGGCGGTGTCAGCCATGTAAGGGAGACGGCCAGCCCGTCAGGAGCAGTCAGGGTGAGGGGTCTCGCTCAGGGACCACCTCGCCGCTCGCTCGCTCGGTCGGATATAGGAGGAGCCGGGGGTCTAACCAGCAACCTTCTGGTCACACGCCAACCCGGTGTGTCCCCCTGATTGGCTGCTGACACACTACCTACTAAACATAACCCTCTCTTCCCTAATGGGATGAGAACCTCGAGGCACATTTGAGGGGAGGTGTGTGTGTGTGTGTGTGTGTGTGTGTGTGTGTGTGTGTGTGTGTGTGTGTGTGTGTGTGTGTGTGTGTGTGTGTGTGTGTGTGTGTGTGTGTGTGTGTGTGTGTGTGTGTGTGTGTTGGTTGTTACACTGAATTGATTGCAGCACCTGGCCTGCCTCCTGGTCACCTTAAACTTGACCATCTGTAACCAACCCCTTTAATATAAGCATCTGACAGCCAATCATTATGTGACTGTGGGCAGCGAGGGAGTGATCCATCATCATACTCTGTGCCGGTGTGTCTACAGAGTGACCAGCTGGATAGCTACGGCGGAAAGCAGAAGGAGAATGTTCCCCCCTACAGTCCAGACAAGGCGAGTACCTTCGCCGTGGCTACATGTTGCTGGTTATAAATCAAAGTTTTTTTTTGTTTTATTTCCCCCATGCTTTCACTAAAATGCAACGGTAATTCCACAGCAAGATACTCTATGTGCACGGCATATTTAAAAGTACACAATATGTGTTCAAGGCCTGACCTCAGTGTCTGGTTCTGGTCCAGGCTGACTGGTTCTGAAGGCCGTGCGGTCGTCCGTTGTCCAGTAGAACACTTGAGCCGCTAGCTAATGGACATCTTTCCCTCCTGGCAGGGTACGGGCTCGGAGCCCAACAGCAGGAAGCCCTCTAGCTCCTCGGACACCAACGGTAACTTCCCCTGTGTATGTGTGTGTGTGTCAGTATAGACTAGGCCACCAGGGACTGGTCTCTACTGGACCACCAGGGACTGGTCTCTACTGGACCACCAGGGACTGGTCTCTACTGGAGTAGTACCAGTAGCTCCAGGCTGCTGCTGTATGGGTTCTGTGTTGGAGATGAGCTGAATTGGTGATCATCCCAAGCATTGTTTGAATGGAGGCAGCCTTTTGAGTTGAGCTCTATCTTGTTTTAACACGGAGACCCCTGCAGTGAAGCTACGGCCTGGGAGTTCCCGGTATTTAAGTCAACATTCAGGGGATGCACAATTTCCGGTTTCCGAAACCCAGAGCGGCCTCATCTCTCCATCATTGAGTTAATCAAACAACATCATAACGCCCAGAAGTAACGCATTACAAGGCTATCGTTAGTTCCTACTGTCCTGATGTTGCATTAACACTACACTTAACTTGACAATGTCTTCATCGAAATAGATAAAAATATCAGCTGTCCTGAAACCAAACATCACGACAGAGCAGTGAAGTGCTTTATTCAGAGTTCTGGTTAAAGAGTTTAAAGTAGAAAAGATATCATATCTTGAAACAGGACTGGTTTGTGACCCACATGTTTGCATCTTCCGTGTGTTTGTACAATGCCTCCCTCTAGTGTCTGGTCTTGGACATTGCCCGCTTACATTTATTCTCTTTAAATCCACCAGGCGGCGGCAGCAGCAACGGAACCCCGGGGTCCGCTCAGCCGAAGAGGGTGAGCACTCCCTTATGGGATTAATAAAATAAATAAATAAATAAGAGAGAGAGAGAGAGAGAGAGAGAGAGAGAGAGAGAGAGAGAGAGAGAGAGAGAGAGAGAGAGAGAGAGAGAGAGAGAGAGAGAGAGAGAGAGAGAGAGAGAGAGAGAGAGAGAGAGAGAGAGAGAGAGAGAGAGAGAGAGAGAGGATTCAGAGTTTCAAAAGGTGGGGGTCTGACATCTGCAAGCGCCAGCTAAATTCTGCTCAGAGGATCTGTTGGTTTATGGACTGCATTTCCTTTCCGTAGCAAAACTTCCGCCCTCCGGCGCGGGAGACGTGCGTCTCCTGTTCCAAGACGGTCTATCCCCTGGAGCGCCTGGTGGCCAACCAGCAGGTGTTCCACAACACCTGCTTCCGCTGCACGCACTGCAACACCAAGCTCAGGTGAGGGCCAGAGGCGCAGTCAGCCAAATGAGTTCACAATCCACTGTTGACACTGGCTCCGACGGGAGGTCTCACAGCAAATTGTCCCTCCGTCTCCCCCCCCCCGGCCAGCCTGGTGAACTACGCCTCCCTGCACAACAACGTCTACTGCAAGCCGCACTTCTGCCAGCTGTTCAAGGCCAAGGGCAACTACGACGAGGGCTTCGGCCACCGGCCCCACAAGGAGCTGTGGGGCGCCAGGGCCGAGGCCAGACCCGAGGCCCCGGCCCCGGCTCCAGAAGCGGACGGCCCGAGCGTGGAGGACTCCCCTCTGGCTGCGGTCAACGTCCTCATGGCCACCATGGAGACCATGGGCCAGGGCCCGTCGGAGAGGCCCCCGCGGCCCGCGGAGACCCGCCGCCTCAAGATCTCCTGGCCCCCGCGGGCCGAGGCCGAGGCTGCCGGCGGGGGGCCCGCCCTCACGCCCGGGAGCCCCGCCCTTAACGGGGCCTCCGCCGCCAAGCAAGCCCGAGCCAAGTGGCCCCCCGAGGAGGAGCTGCCCTCCCTGCGCTCCCCCGGGGGGGAGAGCCCCGAGGCCGGCGAGCACAGGAGCTCCTCCCTGAAGGAGCGCAGTCGGCCCTTCGCGCTGGCCGCTCGGAGCGCTGCCCCCGACGGGGCCCCGGAGGGCCCGGCGGGGCCCCTGCAGCCCGCCACCAGCATGGAGCCGCGGCGGGGGCCCGCCAGCGGCCAGTCAGACGACCAGACGGCCACGGGGGACAGCTGGGCAGAGGACGAGGAAGAGGAGGAGCTGCGAGTGGCTGAGGAGGAGGAGGAGGAGGAGGAGGAGGCAGAGGGGGAGCAGATGGAGGAGGAGCAGATGGAAGAAGAGGTCATCCTTTTGGATGAAGAGGAAGAGGAAGAGGTGCCATCACTCCAGGGGGCTCCCATGGAGCCCGCCGGGCTGTCGTCCGCCGACAGCGAGCAGGGGGCCATCGGCGGACCGCCCGCCCTGGACGCGGGCCCCTGGGGCCGCGAGGAGGAGACGCCACCAGGGAAGGAGGCGCTTTCTGTGGAGGAGATGATCAAACGGAACCGTCACTATGACGACGAGGAGGAGGAAGAGGAGGGTGCATGAACGCGAAGCTCTGCAGCAGTGCGCCCTCCGGTCCTCCCCTCCTTCATCTCGTCGGACCACCTTCTGCTGCTTCACTCCAGACACTTGGTGCCTCTCTGACCGGTGTTTCTACCTTCTGACCTTCTCGAACCTTGCGAGGCATTCCTGAAATATTAGCGTCTCTGAGTGAGTTTGTCTGATGCAGGTTGATTTTTAAATGTAAAGAAGTAAATCTCATCCTTCAAGTACTTATTTTTAGACTTCCAGGTAGGCAGAGGTGAGTGCTTCTGTGCTCCGCTATGCTCTTGTTATTACACAGAGCACACTTCGGCCTCTGTAGCATGAGCCAGGGAATACTAGGGTTAGAAACAATAGATGGGTCAAAGGATGTTCTTCTGCTCCCTGCCTTTCTCTCACTTTCCTCCTTTTTTTATGATGCGTAATGCAAGCTAATATTGCTACCATCATTGTTTTATGTGGACCAAAATATGTACTGTTCATACAAATAAAGAATTGTTATACTCAACGGGACTGGCTATGAACAATAATTGAATCATTGTTTCAAAAGGTTCCCTTTAGAGAGGCCTTGGTAGACTGAGGGACAGGACATCAACCAGGTCCAGCTTCTGAATACATTTCATCAGATGCAACACTGCTGATGGGGACCACTGAGTCAAATCAAATAATGCTTACAATTATTTATGAATCACATTTAATGTTTTGCTAAGAAAATTCAAGCAAATGAAAGGACACATTTGACATTCTCTTTTGAAAGTTGATTATCAGACATGTTTACCTTGTTTGGGGATCAAGATGTCTGCCTTTATTGCACCAATCTAAACCTAAACACATGATCCACACGGCCAAACTATATTAGTAGCCTATAAATAGGGACATTTGATATGTTATGGATAAATGTACCTGTACAAAAGTCAATTCACAGCCCTGCAGGCAGCAGATTCTCCTGATTCAACTGACTCAACTTACACAGGAACGGTGTTTCAAGGTCTATGGTTGATAACATCTCAGAACCTCCTTCACCAGATGGGGTGTTAAAGCTAAGACAGTTCATTGGTAAGCCACATCATCACTGCATGTTTGCTAACTAGGCCTTGTATCCGCATGACAGTCCACTAGCATTAAATGGCTTATTCTAAAACCTTCCTGGGAGGTGAAGTGAACCTTCCTGGCAGGGAACAGAGGAATGTACTTGGTACGACACGCTGTCACTGTATTGGGAAAACAATCTCCAAAACCTTTAGCTAGCTAGATTGATATTTATGTGTTGACTTTGGAGTTTACGGTAAAACAGGCACAGGACATAAACAAGCATCTGGAGAAGTGGATGGTCAGCCAACTAAGTGGATAAATACTATATTTTAGGGGAAAAGATTCAAGAGTAAAAGTGAAACATCAAAGAAAAATCGAAAAACAAGAGCATACATAGAGCATAGTAGCTAACAAACCAGCTCCCCTTAGAACAAAGCAACAAACTAAAAAAGACAAACATTGGCCCGGACAGACACCCTTAACATGGACACTTTTTACATGGAGGCCTAAAGCTCTTGCTCACGGGAGGGGCCGAGGTAAAGTGCTCATGGCTACATGCATCTCAGTACGTACGGACCTCTGCTTTGATTTCATCCAAACGCATGCAGCAAACAGCAAACGGCCCACAACATCAACATCAGCATCTTCGACAATGTCCAGCAGTTAATTCAACGCGTCCACTGAGAAACAAAAGGTCTTTTTTTAGAAGGAATCCATTGGATAAAAAATGAAAAGAAAAAGGCACACCATTGTCATTGTTCCATGTGAAGGAGAGGGAGGGTGGAGGGCAGAGGATCCTGCTAGGTTGGGCACAGTGCTTTGGGTGACTATCTAAAGGCAGGGGTCGGCAACCTGCGCCTCTGGAAACCGATGTGGCTCTTTGAAACCCTCTGCAGCGGCTCCATGTAGCTTTGATTCTTTTTTACATAAATAATACAAACTACTTTATCGCTAACCCTTTATCTCAAAGGGAACATCTCTTATTCTGGAGATCAAGGTGATAGTGTGACACAGCCAAAGAAAGTGTTTTAAGGGTCACATCCTACACCCACACCGTTTCATTAATGCAACAAACGATAGGCTATTGGTTCTTTGATATGTAGTGTAACTATATATAAAACGTTATATGTTGTGCTAGCTCCATTTGAGGGGGCGAACAGCTTTTGAGGCCCCAGATACATCTTATTGGATGGGGGGGACCAAAAGTGGCTGGTTGCCGACCCCTGATCTAAGGGATCTCTGAACACCTCTCCTAATGGGAATGCCTACTGGTGCAGCTATATAATGCCAGTTCCATTACAGTTGTTTTACATAGATATAAAAAAGTCATATTTTAATATAAATATTTGAATACGACCTCTTTTGAGTAAAATATGAGCAAATGATCTCTGCTTTAGTCTTCTCCATGAAAATAACCCAACCGGCAATGGTCATTATCAGCTATAGAGGAAAGGAGAAATGGCTGGAAAATATTAATTGTTCCTGCAGCAAGATTGCTGCATTCCTACGAAAGCGAATGCCTCGCAAAGAGAGACAGAGATTGAGAGAGAGAAGCAGAGAAAGAGAGACAGAGAGAGAGAAAGAGAGACAGAGACAGAAAGAGAGAAGCAGTGAAAGAGGGAGACACACAGAGAGACAGAGAGAGTGACAGACAGACGGAGAGCGACAGAGTAAGAGAGACAGAGAGAGAGACAGACAGACAGAGAGCGACAGACTAAGAGAGACAGAGAGAGAGAGACAGACAGACAGAGAGAGACAGACAGACAGAGAGCGACAGAGTAAGAGAGACAGAGAGAGAGAGACAGAGACAGAGAGCGACAGACTAAGAGAGAGAGAGACAGACAGACAGAGAGAGACAGAGAGAGAGAGACAGACAGACAGAGAGCAACAGAGTAAGAGAGACAGAGAGAGAGAGACAGACAGACAGAGAGCGACAGACTAAGAGCGACAGAGAGAGAGAGACAGACAGACAGAGAGAGACAGACAGAGAGCGACAGAATAAGAGCGACAGAGAGAGAGAGACAGACAGACAGAGAGCGACAGAGTAAGAGCGACAGAGAGAGAGAGACAGACAGACAGACAGAGAGCGACAGAGACAGCGAGAGATGGATGTCCTCCTTCCAATGTCTGCCAGGAGTGTGGCCCCACTCTGTTTCCCTTGGGGCCGCTGGCCCCCCAGGTGGTCCTACAGGAGGAGGGCCGATGACGATGAGGAGGTGGCGGTTCTCGGTGATTGCATAGTTCCGCCGTGGGCTGGAAGCAGGGGGGCGGGCTCCAGCTGCTCAGTGGGGCCCCGCCCTGTTCTCCACGCTCCTCCATCCACAGACTGCTGTTGTCATGGTGACCACAACAGCAAGGCCATGGGCACCGTCTTGTCCCAGGTCAGCCGCTGAGGGGGTGCAGGTCCACCTTGACCTTCTCCCCGCTGCTCAGCATGCCCACAGTGGGGTAGAGGCCGCCCAAGGGGACGCCCACCTCCCGGCGGCCCATCAGCTTGCCGTTCCGAGTGAAGAACACCTGCAGGCCACAGGGGGGCGACTCTGAGTCAACACTGTCCCAGCCGCTGGTTGACATGGCTCAGAGAGGTGGAGTACACTGGTACACAACCAGTGACACACACTAACAAACATTGGTACACAACCAGTGACACACACTAACAAACACTGGTACACAACCAGTGACACACACTAACAAACACTGGTACACAACCAGTGAAACACACTAACAAACACTGGTACACAACCAGTGACACACACTAACAAACACTGACACACAACCAGTGACACACACTAACAAACACTGACATACAACTAGTGAAACACACTAACAAACACTGATACACAACTAGTGAAACACACTAACAAACACTGACACACAACTAGTGGAACACACTACAAAACACTGGTACGGAACTAGTGAAACACACAATAACAAACACTGATACAGCAACTAGTGAAAGACACACTAACAAACACTGATACACAACTAGTGAAACACACTAAAAAAACACTGATACACAACTAGTGAAACACACACTAACAAACACTGATACAGCAACTAGTGAAACACACTAACAAACACTGATACACAACTAGTGAAACACACACTAACAAACACTGATACACAGCTAGTGAAACACACACTAACAAACACTGATACACAACTAGTGAAACACACTAACAAACACTGATACACAACTAGTGAACCACACACTAATAAAACACTAACAAACAGTGGCCCTGTGTTAACGGGGTAAAGGGGGCCGGCCCTGTGTTAACGGGGTAAAGGGGGCTGGCCCTGTGTTAACGAGGTAAAGGGGGCCGGCCCTGTGTTAACGAGGTACAGGGGGCTGGCCCTGTGTTAACGGGGTAAAGGGGTCTGGCCCTGTGTTAACGGGTTAAAGGGGTCTGGCCCTGTGTTAACGAGGTAAAGGGGGCTGGCCCTGTGTTAACGAGGTAAAGGGGGCTGGCCCTGTGTTAACGGGGTAAAGGGGGCTGGCCCTGTGTTAACGAGGTAAAGGGGGCTGGTCCTTTGTTAAAGGGGTAAAGGGGGCCGGCCCTTTGTTAACGAGGTAAAGGGGGCTGGCCCTGTGTTAACGAGGTAAAGGGGGCTGGCCCTGTGTTAAAGGGGTAAAGGGGGCTGGCCCTGTGTTAACGAGGTAAAGGGGGCCGGCCCTGTGTTAACGAGGTAAAGGGGGCCGGCCCTGTGTTAACGAGGTAAAGGGGGCCGGCCCTGTGTTAACGGGGTAAAGGGGGCTGGCCCTGTGTTAACGGGGTAAAGGGGGCTGGCCCTGTGTTAACGAGGTAAAGGGGGCTGGCCCTGTGTTAACGGGGTAAAGGGGGCGGCCCTGTGTTAACGGGGTAAAGGGGCCGGCCCTGTGTTAACGGGGTAAAGGGGGCCGGCCCTGTGTTAACGAGGTAAAGGGGGCCGGCCCTGTGTTAACGAGGTAAAGGGGGCCGGCCCTGTGTTAACGGGGTAAAGGGGGCCGGCCCTGTGTTAACGAGGTAAAGGGGGCTGGCCCTGTGTTAACGGGGTAAAGGGGGCCGGCCCTGTGTTAACAGGGTAAAGGGGGCCGGCCCTGTGTTAACGGGTTAAAGGGGGCTGGCCCTGTGTTAACGAGGTAAAGGGGGCCGGCCCTGTGTTAACGGGGTAAAGGGGGCTGGCCCTGTGTTAACGAGGTAAAGGGGGCTGGCCCTGTGTTAACGAGGTAAAGGGGGCTGGCCCTGTGTTAACGGGGTAAAGGGGGCCGGCCCTGTGTTAACGAGGTAAAGGGGGCTGGCCCTGTGTTAACGAGGTAAAGGGGGCTGGTCCTTTGTTAACGGGGTAAAGGGGGCCGGCCCTTTGTTAACGAGGTAAAGGGGGCCGGCCCTTTGTTAACGAGGTAAAGGGGGCTGGCCCTGTGTTAACGAGGTAAAGGGGCAGCACTGGGCCCCTAAGGTGGCAGTGCAGCCTTCCACTGTCCCTGAACCTTTCTTTCCTAAACTGAGAGCAGATCAATTCGGGCGAGTACTGGCATTTCAATGGCACCAATAGCTTGTACTTGCAAAGCGTGGTATGTTCTAGACATACAGAGTAAACATGGATACAGCCCAAGGCATCAGGCAGCGCTCCTCACCGCCACCTTCCTGCCTTCCTGTCCCCGCTCCATCTCCATGTCTCCTTCCTCCTCCTCCTCCTCGCCTTCGTCGTTCAGGTACAGAACATTCTGGATGCCCTCCAGCCGAGGCTGATCCTCCAGACGCTCCCAGTTGTCCCCATCAGCTGAGGAAACGGATTCGATGAGAAAAGTGCACAGGCCTGCTGCAATCCAATATCTATGGGTTCACCATGAAAAGACCTAGCCGTGAGGGACACTTAAAGCGTCATTCATCTCCTTACAACCACTGCTGACGTCCTCTATGGAGCTCTAAGCCTCCCATGACCATGTCCAGGCTGGACTTGAATAGTTAATAGGGCCAATTGGAATGTAATTTCTAAGATATAACATAATATTATTAAGACATTGGGGATCAAACCAGGAACGTTTCGTCTAGGAAATGCTTCCTTACAACCTAACTTTTATGCCTTACATCTATTTCTTGGAAAGCAGGCTACTGGCAGCAAGCGATGTGGCCCGCTGAACACTTTGACCATCTAGGTTCGAAACTTGCCAGCTACTGTGAAATGATAACACGTCCGAATCCCGGAGCGCTCCACAAAACCAGCTCCAACATTGAACTAAACACAGCTCAACATCTGGCATGATAAGGTATCACTGTAGAATCTGTATCATATATTTTATTCCTTCTTCATGTTCCTTTCTGTTTTATTTGTAATAACGTCTGTACCTCGAGGTCTAACTGCTTAAAGGAGAAATCCGGTGTAAAGTGGATCTGGGATATGTTTAGTATGATAACGAGTTGGAATGTTCGTTTGGGAGCAAAAAAGTGCATATAGACGCATTCTTAAGTTGGCTGTTTTTAGCCGATTCTACCAAAACGCTATGAACTTAGAACGGTAGTATAATCTTTGGTAGTATAATACACTTCTTTGGTAGTATAATAAGGGTCTTAACATATAAAACAAGGCATTGATAACTTTGTAAGATAAGTGTACAGATTGTTTATTAAAAAGGACATTTTATACACACAATACCATCAGTAGTTCACCTGTCGACGCCATCTTGTTTTTAAGACTCGATAAGTAGATTGGCGAACACAGAGCTTGCGTGTTGTTGACAGATGGCACAATCTCTGTGTTCGTCAATCTACTTATCGAGTAGAAGATAAATTAAGTCTTGTTTCATTGGCTTTGGAGTGGCGGGATTCTGGCAGATGGCCACCCGGGCCCCTACTAAACTACCACGGTGGAAAACAGAGCACCAGGGAAACTGCTGAGTGTCCTCCGACCGGCCTCTGTGGGAGTCTCCGTTTGGTTATTCAATCCTACGTAGCACTCACTGCCCCCTCTGAAGACCTAGCCAGGTACTGCATGGTCTGGCTCTAAACCCTTGGGCCCCCTTAAGAGAGGAGCCTCACATGGACACGCCCCTTTAAGAGAGGAGCCTCCCACAGACACGCCCCTTTAAGAGAGGAGCCTCACATGGACACACCCCTTTAAGAGAGGAGCCTCCACGGACACACCCCTCTAAGAGAGGAACCTCACATGGACACGCCCCCTTTAAAAGAGCGAAGCCCCCACGGACACGCCCCTTTAAGAGAGGAACCTTCCATGGACACGCCCCCTTTAAGAGAGAAGCCCCCATGGACGCGCCCCTTTAAGAGAGAAGCCTCCCATGGACACGACCCTTTAAGAGAGGAGCCTCACATGGACACGCCCCTTAAGAGAAGAACCTCCCACAGACACGCCCCTTTAAGAGAAGAGCCTCAACGGACACGCCCCTTTAAGAGAGAAGCCTCCACGGACACGCCCTTTTAAGAGAGAAGCCTCCACGGACACGCCCTTTTAAGAGAGAAGCCTCCACGGACACACCCCTTAAGAGAGGAACCTCACATGGACACGCCCTTTTAAGAGAGAAGCCTCTCACGGACATGCTGGCGCAAACTTGTGACGTTTACATGCAGGGCATTTAGCTGACACTTTAATCACAAGTGACTTACACTAAGCACATTTGTCCGAAGAAGGTGAAACAGCGTATCGCTGTTGGTACTGTAAGGATGTAACTAACAGTCGCTAGGTTATCCCATTCTCTGCATAAAACAAAGATAGCTGGGATAAGAGGGAGGTCCGCTTCCCTCCCCCCACCTCACCTTCTCCGTCCAGGATGTAGTCTCGAGGGAACATGATCCCACAGCCCATGATGTCCCCCTTGAGGCAGCGCGGGCCGAAGGCGTCGCCCACCCCGCTGCCGTGGAACAGCTTCCCGTCGTCTGGGAGGGAGGAGAGGGAGGGGCCAGATGAGGATACAGAGGAGACGCAGTGCGAGAACCGCGCTCAACAACGTACAGACGCGTGACTTTGATAAGGTTTTAATACTTTAATACTATATGGACGTTTTCTCTTTCCCTCTGGGGGGGCTAGGGTCAGGGAGGCATTATAAACATACGGCCTGCTAAGCCCTTTGAGACCGTAAAGGTGAAGGGCTTTACAAATAAAATTGAATTGAATACTTCTCCACAACACTACTCGGCCAGTGGGGGAGCTGCTACTTCTACTTGAGAACCTTAAACCTCCTTCTACAACGTATCCAAAAGAAAACCACTTCTAATCAATAACCAAGCAAAAAACTAATCTAATACGGCTACAGGAAACAACTGCACATGAAAAGAAGGATTAAAAAGAAGAGGAGCGAAAGGAAAACAGAGGCTATCCCCTGAGTTTGTGCTGGTAAATATTGATGGAGTTGTCATGGGACCAGTCCAGCTGAGGATACTGTTCAAACACTCAGTATCAGCACCAGCAGGCAGACACACTGCATCGCCACAGCCCCATACGGGCACCATGCGGGCCCCTGACACAACAGCACCCAGCCCGCCGCACAGGACTGCACTGCTAAATATAGTGCTGCAGGGAGTTGATCGGGAGGGCAGGAGAGAGGGCTGGCAAGGGCCCAATGCAGGCCTGAGGCAGCTCAGGCCAGGGGCCACTCAGACCTGGGGCCGCTGAGGCCACTGAGGCCTGGGGCCGCTGAGGCCACTGAGGCCGGGGGGCGCTGAGGCCCCTGAGGCCTGGGGCCGGGGGCCGCTGAGGCCTGGGGCCCCTGAGGCCGGGGGCCGCTGAGGCCTGGGGCCCCTGAGGCCTGGGGCCCCTGAGGCCTTGGGCCGCTGAGACCTGAGGCCGGGGGCCCCTGAGGCCTGGGGCCCCTGAGGCCGGGGACCTCTGAGGCCTGGGGCCCCTGAGGCCGGGGGCCGCTGAGGCCTGGGGCCACTGAGGCCACTGAGGCCGGGGACTGCTGAGGCCTGGGGCCCCTGAGGCCTGGGGCCGCTGAGGCCACTGAGGCCGGGGGGCGCTGAGGCCCCTGAGGCCGGGGGCCGCTGAGGCCTGGGGCCGCTGAGACCTGAGGCCGGGGGCCCCTGAGGCCTGGGGCCGCTGAGACCTGGGGCCGGGGGCCGCTGAGGCCGGGGGCCCCTGAGGCCTGGGGCCGCTGAGGCCTGGGGCCGCTGAGGCCTGGGGCCCCTGAGGCCGGGGGCCCCTGAGGCCTGGGGCCCCTGAGGCCGGGGACCTCTGAGGCCTGGGGCCCCTGAGGCCGGGGGCCGCTGAGGCCTGGGGCCACTGAGGCCACTGAGGCCGGGGACTGCTGAGGCCTGGGGCCACTGAGGCCACTGAGGCCGGGGACTGCTGAGGCCTGGGGCCCCTGAGGCCTGGGGCCGCTGAGGCCTGGGGCCGCTGAGGCCTGGGGCCCCTGAGGCCGGGGGCCCCTGAGGCCTGGGGCCCCTGAGGCCGGGGACCTCTGAGGCCTGGGGCCCCTGAGGCCTGGGGCCCCTGAGGCCGGGGGCCGCTGAGGCCTGGGGCCGCTGAGGCCGGGGACCTCTGAGGCCTGGGGCCGCTGAGGCCTGGGGCCGCTGAGGCCAGGGGCCCCTGAGGCCTGGGGCCCCTGAGGCCCCTGTGGACGCTTGTGAGAGAGGAAAGCCCGGGGCAGTGGGCGGAGCACGTGGCGGAGAGCAGAACAAGTCTCGACCACCAGCTGCTGATGTAGGACCACAGCACGTCGCTGCAGAGATTAGAACACCTCCATAGAGGAACACTCACTCCCTCACTTTAGTCTGCCTAGATACTCATTTCATTTCCATGTGTGTGCCAATACGTTCTTTCTTCTTAAAAATGAGCCATCATTATTTCCCTCAAGATACGACTTTTAAACGGAGGAGGTTTCCTGATAAAGATACAACCGCAGGACTGAGGTTAGGGTGCTGAGGGACACGTGGATATAGGGACACGTGGATATAGGGACACGTGGATATAGGGACACGTGGATATAGGGACACGTCTCTGGATATAGGGACACGTGGATATAGGGACATGTCTCTGGATATAGGGACACGTGGATATAGGGACATGTGGATATAGGGACATGTGAATATAGGGACATGTCTGTGGATATAGGGACATGTGGATATAGGGACATGTGGATATAGGGACACGTGGATATAGGGACACGTGGATATAGAGACACGTGGATATAGGGACACGTGGATATAGGGACACGTGGATATAGGGACATGTCTCTGGATATAGGGACACGTGGATATAGGGACACGTGGATATAGGGACACGTGGATATAGGGACATGTCTCTGGATATAGGGACATGTGGATATAGGGACACGTGGATATAGGGACATGTCTCTGGATATAGGGACACGTGGATATAGGGACATGTCTCTGGATATAGGGACACGTGGATATAGGGACATGTCTCTGGATATAGGGACACGTGGATATAGGGACATGTGGATATAGGGACATGTCTCTGGATATAGGGACATGTGGATATAGGGACATGTGGATATAGGGACATGTGGATATAGGGACACGTGGATATAGGGACATGTGGATATAGGGACATGTCTCTGGATATAGGGACATGTGGATATAGGGACATGTCTCTGGATATAGGGACACGTGGATATAGGGACATGTGGATATAGGGACATGTCTCTGGATATAGGGACATGTGGATATAGGGACACGTGGATATAGGGACATGTCTCTGGATATAAATATCTATATATATATATAGATATATATATCTATATAGATATATAAGCGTGAAGAAGCCAGCCTCAATAATCTAATATCTATATATATTTATATATGACAAAGGTTACGCACGTCATGCTACACAATCCAGACATAACCTAATAATACTTCCAATATTGATAGCAAAGGTTGCAGAGGACCGCAGGGAAGAGCTGGTCGGCCATGGTGGACAAGAAGGGTTTACACGGTGTCGCAGTGGCTCCCGCTGGTGAGGTGGCATGGTGGTTCTGATACTCCTGGAGTGGCTGTTTGTTCAGAGAAGCCTCAGATAGGCTGGGCTAAGCTGCTGGCTACACGATAATTGGTCCCGTTTGGTGTCCATTTCCCCTCCGACTCTGCATCAGCTCTACTGATGCTTTTGCCAGATGATCCTGTGTTGTCGGGTCGGTTAAGAGGGATTCTTTAACTATCTGGCCTCAACCATTCAAGGTGGCAAATAATAAGGGAACACGATAGTCAATGGGGAGCCACGCTGACTTTATGTAATGCCAACAGTTCATTGAGTCAGCATAAAGGGATTTATTGCGGCAGAATCCAACGTGGGCTGGTCTATGAAACGGAGGAGCAGCTTGTAGAGTTTAAACATTTCTGAATTTTCTCTTGCAAAAGCTAGCATAGCTAGTGCCTCTAGACCGTTGTCAGCCAGGTTTGTCTACCCTAACTCACCACTTTGATCGATTGGTGACATTCTGGATTTGAAACTCAGGGCTGGGTTGCTGAGGAGCGTAATCGGTAAGTGTGTGGCGTTTCTTCCACACACTAAACGGCCGAAAAAGTTCAATGCAACTTAATCTATGGCTAGGCGTGTGGTCTCTCACGTTCTGTACAGAGGACGACCTAGTGTGTAGCCAGCATTAGCCACTGGGAGGACGCCACATGCTCTCGCCACAGGACTGCTACCACCAGCGCTGGCATGCAGGGTCATCTTAAGGGCGGAGCCGGGGCCAGAGGGGTGCAGGGCTAATGTGGGGGGAGATGACAGGTCGCTGAGCAGCTTAAGTGACCTGGCTGGCTATGAGAAACCCTGTGCATGGGACAATTTCACGGGCGTTAGTAATGTGAGAGTTACGGGGCATGCTGAGGGAACGCTGACTTCAGAGACTCCTAAGATATGACAAAAAACAAGAATGTGGTTCCACAGCATCATGCAGGCACTGCGCAACACGTTTCGCCGCGTCAACTATTAAGACCCTGTCTTGTCGTTGCTATGGTATTAAAACGACAAACCAATACATACAACATCACTGTTGTATAGAATACGGCATGGCCAAGCAAATAAAGTGTTTTGTAAACTATTTAATAAATGCATGATATAATATAATCATCATATCATCATATAATAATAATTATAATAATAATAATGGATTGAATTTATTTATTATTTATTAAGACGCTTTACAGTGAAGGGGGGACCTCACTAACCTCCACCAGTGTGTAGCACCCAATATATACTGTAATATATAGTATTCATGCGAAAGGTTGGTATTCCCTTCTTAGCTAGTCCTTGATCAGGTTAGCCCTGCAAGACTTTAGCCCTGGAAAGAGTTAGCCCTGGAAGGAGATTGCCCTCCGACATGTTAGGCCTGGAAGGAGTTAGCCCTGGAAGGCTTTAGCCCACAGACGAGTTAGCCCTGGAAGGAGTTAGCCCTTGAAGGAGTTAGCCCTGGAAGGCTTTAGCCCACAGACGAGTTAGCCCTGGAAGGAGTTAGCCCTTGAAGGAGTTAGCCCTGGAAGGCTTTAGCCCACAGACGAGTTAGCCCTGGAAGGAGTTAGCCCTTGAAGGAGTTAGCCCTGGAAGGGTTTATCCCTGGAAGGCTTTAGCCCACAGGCGAGTTAGCCCAATGTGGGGTTGGCCCTGGAATGTTTGAGCCTAGGAAGGGGTTAGCCCTAGAGTCATGACCAGTGCTTAATTTGAGCCAGAGCCTGCAGGCACCTCTTAATTTTGGCCTCCCCGTGTTCCGGTACTTATTGGGACAGAACCGGCACCGCTCATAAAAAAAAAAAAATAATAAACATTTTAAATGAAATAATAATATGCATATATACATTTTCAGAACAAATCCCAAGAATTTCATGTTTATTAAGATTTAACTTCATTTGAAAGAGTCGGAGATCTGTTGACGCACTGAAAAGCTGCGGGCCAACAAACCACGCCCGACACTTGAGGAGCAAGCAGAGAGAAAGAAACAGTTACCATGCATGACCGCATGTGTGCGCGCAACGCACAAGTTAATAGAAATTCTGATATATTAAATATCACAGAGCAGGATTGTGAACGTTTACAATATCTCATGCCAATTTACAATCGGCAAAATGTGTCAGCGTTGGCCGACTAACTCTTTTTAATTAGGATATTGATCCTGCGTGCTTCCGCTTTGCAACGGAATTTGTTTAAGATATAGAACCATTTACTTGAACCTACACACACTAAAACAGATATTTTCGTTTTTAAATAAATATTTGGAAACGAAAATTCAGGTTTCCCGCAGTGCGCCTCTCTGGTATGGAGCGGGTCTGCAGGATCGCACTCTGCACAACCCAGTCGGTAAAAAAGTCACGGTCACGCACGACTCCGTAATCAATGCTTTCCAAGCATCGGTGGTGATGGCAACTTTCTCCGCTAAGGACAGGATCTCACGGAGGGAGGCTGCTGCTTCGCTGTACATTTTCTCCAGCCGCACAGTCATAGTTTGGCGACATGGCACTGTGTAATCTGGCTCGAGAAAGATCAGTTTACAAATTAAGCACTGGTCATGACCCTTGATTACAGGGCTTACCTGAACAAGAACTAGCTAAGAATATCACAAATGCACTTCTCCAATGATCATTGATGATGTGTCTACTATTGTTTTGATAATCTCAACTGGTTCCACATGGAAATAAAGACGTCTTAGCAAAGGTTATGGCTGTTTGTTGTCTGTAAGGTTAATTCAATAGAAAATAAATGATTGGTCTGGAAAATTTGAATGCGTGCCTACTGCTCATGGGGTACTTTAATGAGTCTATGAGGAGCAGGGAGCTACGATACTGCACCTTAATGTGACCTGACCCATCCAAGGTCCCAGGGAGGGCAACTGATCGGCTGAGACGGAGCCTGAGCCCCCCATGCCTCCGGCCTCATGCCTAGTGGCTAGGCCTCGGTCCTGGAGCCATGTGCTACATCTGGTGGATACCTTCTTATCACTCCTTAAAAGTTCAAGTATTCTATCTAAGAATTGTTGCACACAAGAAAAGCACATTGGCCGAAAATGAGTCAGCACTGTGGCTGCCATGCCTCACTAAGTGGCCTCAGTAATGACTGCCTTATCTGCAATTCATTTTTTATATGACATTTTTAATTTTTATTATGTGGAATATTGGTCACTTTCTGTTGACTTTACTTGTTTTGTTGACTTTTACTGTTTGTCCATTTTTTTGTTTGTACTGCACTTTACTGACTGCTGCGACTGGATACTTGAATTTGGACGAATAAGTTATGTACTTGCTTACTTATGGAGTAGATTGGTGAAGGCTGTTCATTAGAGTCAGCTACATGCCATTAGGCAGTATGTGGTGGATCTGAACAAGAGCTTATGCTGCTTGGTTTGGAGAAGGCCAGGTAGGTCACATTGCTTGCAACTATGTGCAATTAACTGCTCTGCAATTATGTAGTGGTTGCATATAGCATACGGTGCTTTGGCTAGAGATGGAATCACACACACACACACACACACACACACACACACACACACACACACACACACACACACACACACACACACACACACACACACACACACACACACACACACACACACGTGATAATGTCATGAAAGCAGGTAGATAACAAGATACTGGAAGCTGCCATGAAAGAACTTGGCTCAATGAATAGCGACTCAGTGCCTTTGTAGCAGGAGCTGTGTCATTGGTATGTGCCATGGGGGTAACAAAGAGTAACTTATCCCAAGCAGCCATGGGGGTGCTGCTGATAGCGGCCAACAGCTAAGTACAGTGGTCACTGAGTCGTGCTGAGGGTGAGTCATGGGATGGGGCAGTGAGCCAGACGGAGATAAGGTTAGTGTAGCCTCCATGCAGCGTTGCCAAATGTTGCCAGATTTGGCAAACCTGGCTGCAGCACGTTGCCTGATTTGGTGAGAAATATGGCCCAATCTGGCAACACTGCCTACATGGGCAGTGGTATGGAGGCAGATGTGGAAGATGTGGAGGCATACCTTTGGCAGACATTCATGTTTCTATTCATGAACGCGAGAGAGACTGATAAAAAATATGAGGAGTAAACTGGGCCAATACAGACCCACATAAATGAGTACCACAAGGTGTAACAGAAACTTAAAGTAAAAAAGCTCCCAGTTCCCCAGCTCTCAGGGCCAGCATTCAGGGCCCCAGCGCCAAGGACCCCAGCTCTCAGGGCCAGCATTCAGGGCCCCAGCGCCAAGGACCCCAGCTCCAAGAGCCCTAGCTCTCAGGGCCCCAGCTCTCAGGGCCCCAGCTCTCAGGGCCCCGAGCTCCAAGGGCCCCAGCTCTCAGGGCCCCGAGCTCCAAGGGCCCCAGCTCTAAGGGCCCCAGCTCCAAGGGCCCTAGCTCTCAGGGCACTAGCTCTCAGGGCCCCCAAATCCAAGGGCCCCAGCTCCAAGGGCCCCAGCTCTAAGGGCCCCAGCTCCAAGGGCCCTAGCTCTCAGGGCACTAGCTCTCAGGGCCCCCAAATCCAAGGGCCCCAGCTCCAAGGGCCCCAGCTCCAAGGGCCCCAGCTCTAAGGGTCCCAGCTCCAAGGGCCCCAGCTCTAAGGGCACCAGCTCTAAGGGCCCAAGCTCCAAGGGCCCAAGCTCTAAGGGTCCCAGCTCCAAGGGCCCCAGCTCTAAGGGCCCCAGCTCCAAGGGCCCCAGCTCCCAGGGCCCCAGCTCCCAGGGCCCTAGCACGGCCAGCCTGGTCTCCACTCAATACCCCGGCATCGTCCACAAACACAGCAGGGATTGCACCATCCACTTGTATTAGTAATAATGGACCCTTGGCATAGCTGGAATCTGCACTGGGAAGTGGGGAGTATAAAACTTGACTCAAAACCTGACACTCTGTGCAAAACGATTGGGCTATAATATTTGTTTAAGCAGGTCAGCTCTAAGAAAGCTGAGTGGTTTTCTTAGAATACTAGGTGTTTTCACATCTTCTAATGAAATAACAAAGACTGTAGAGACAGCTCCATTAACGATAACAACTGATGGAGCAATTACTCGAGGTCGGAACCCCATGGTAGAATCCTTCTGACCACAGCACAACTCTTGCCTTGCCAGTGAGCTTGGTTCTCTCCAACTAGGAGGATATCAGCAAAGGTCCTGGGCAACAGGATCCTTTTGCCGTTTGTATCTCACTAGCTCCTCCGACTACCAGGCCTCTCTTTAGCATCTCGACAGCAGCAGCAGCAGGAAGAACCAGGCAGGGCTTATGCTGTCCGGGGGTGCTGAACCCTGGAATGGCGGTAGTGAGAGCAGGGGACGGATGCCTGCAGAGATAAACGCCACAGACCTGTCGTCACAAACAGCCACAACCCGGGCGATAACTTGGTGTTGGTTTTTGCCCTTTGTTTTGTTTTCTCCGTAAGAAAGTAAAGAGGGGGGGAGCAAGAGTGGGAGATTCAATCGCTTTCCTTGGTTAGATACTGCTGTTTTCTTGTATATCTGCTCTGGGTTCCTCTGTGATGGCTATCTTCTCTTGGTTAGATACTGCTGTTGTCTTGTATATCTGCTCTGGGATCCTCTGTGATGGCTATCTTCCCTTGTTTAGATACTGCTTGTTGTCTTGTATATCTGCTCTGGGATCCTCTGTGATGGCTATCTTCCCTTGTTTAGATACTGCTTGTTGTCTTGTATATCTGCTCTGGGATCCGCTGCCATGGCTGTCTGAGCTCAGGGCATGTCCACATCCCCTTGAGATAGTGCCCTGAGATGATGGGCCCTAGAACAGTAAATAGCTACTTCACAGGAATATGTGATGTGAATATGAGGAAACACTTTTGGATTCAAACACAAAGAGGAAGACAAGTGAGGCTTCTTCCTCGACCTGTCCTATGCAGGAGCCCACCCTGGAGCCTCAGGCTTTAGGGCTACAGCAGGGTTCCCCCCCCCGGAGCCTCAGGCTTTAGGGCTACAGCAGGGTTCCCCCCCGGAGCCTCAGGCTTTAGGGTGGACTACAGAAGGGTTCCCCCCCCTGGAGCCTCAGGCTTTAGGGTGGACTACAGAAGGGTTCCCCCCCCTGGAGCCTCAGGCTTTAGGGTGGACTACAGCAGTCCCTACCCTATGGCTCGGGACTCCACTCAGGACCGCCTGGTCAGCCTATGAGGTCGCAGGAGACGGAGGATTCATCGGAATGGGTCAGGGTACTACTAGGGTACAAACCCTACTAATACCATGAGAGTGAGAGGGGGGATAGGTATGAAGGTCTCACCTGCATGGTAGGCCACGGAACCCCGACTCCAGCCTGGATGCCTGTTCTTGGGGTAGTCCTGCGGGAACAAGCAAATGGTTCCTGTTCAGGCTGCGCACATCATGACGTCAGCAAGGTTCACTCAGGTTATTCACTTTGAGGTAAGTAAGGCCCTTAGTGCCTGAATCCATCTCCTAACCCAGTGCTTCTCAAATGGTGGGGCGCAGGGGGGACTTACTGTCTTTTCTTTGGTTTTTTAAGTTACTTATTCTATTTTATTTGAATTTTAAATAAACATAATACCAAGGATCAGAGGTTTTACCAGAATTTTGATCTTACAAAGTCATGACAGAGGGACTTGTCTTTATTCATGCTTGAAAGATGAACATATATATGTGTATTTTTGAAAGGGAATAAGCTGATGAAGCTGACAAGTGACCAATGTTTACCGTTTGAAAATATTTTGAATTAAATGAAAACCCTGGTGAATCATTCACTTTTGTTTCTCTGTTTTGAGTTTCACACAGACTTGGCTTGACAAATGTTACAAATTGAGTTAATAAACTGAACTTGGAAATAGTTTTAAGTTGTTGCAGATGTTATTTCAGCTAATTGTATTAATCTATTTTGATAATAAGGTGATTGTATGCAGAATGCTGGTGCCAGCAACTCATACAGTGGTTTTGTACAGTTAAATAAATAAATCTTGCCTCCCTCCATCTCCTAACCCAGTGCCTCCCTCCATCTCCTAAGCCCGTGCCTCCCTCCATCTCCTAACCCCATGCCTCCCTCCATCTCCTAACCCCATGCCTCACTCCATCTCCTAACCCCATGCCTCCCTCCATCTCCTAACCACATGCCTCCCTCCATCTCCTAACCACATGCCTCCCTCCATCTCCTAACTCCATGCCTCACTCCATCTCGTTTAGTGTCGCTGTGGTCATGAGGATTTTCTTTCTCGCCATTGCAACAGAAGTTCATCCTTTGGGTAAGATCGGAGGGGGACTAGGTTGCAATACCAATACCATATTGATCTGGCTGCGCCTCTATTAAAGAGAACAAGGGGAATCAGGAGGAGATGGGACATGAGCAGCTGTATATGGGGGGGGGGGTGTTTGTCTTACGTATGTCATCACTGTTTGTATTACTGTGTGTTTGCCATGACATCTCTAACATGAGTACGTCCATCTTAGTACATTGGTATTCATTATTTTCTTTCAAAATAATATAGGATGGGTACCGTTCCCTCATGTGAACAAGTTCATTCAAAAATATTTGAAAACACTTTATTCTAATGGCGGGATGGTAAAACCCTGGAACTTCTACCAGTGAATGACCCAACAGTGTCCCAGTTAGTGTCTGAGAAGGGAAACGTGTGTCTTGATTCAAACTGCAGGTGCAGAAGACACACACACACACACACACACACACACACACACACACACACACACACACACACACACGAAGACAGAGGAGGAACCACCAGAAGAAGACAGGAGGAGGAACCACAAGAAGATGACAGGAGGAGGAACCACCAGAAGAAGACAGGAGGAGGAACCACCAGAAGAAGACAGGAGGAGGAACCACCAGAAGGAGGCAGAGGAACCACCAGAAGGAGACAGGAGGAACCACCAGAAGAAGACAGGAGGAGGAACCACCAGAACAAGACTGGAGGAGGAACCACCAGAAGAAGACAGGAGGAGGAACACCAGAAGAAGACAGGAGAAACCACCAGAAGAAGACAGGAGGAGGAACCACCAGAAGAAGACAGGAAGAATCATCAGAAGAAGACAGGAGGAGGAACAAGGACACAGCGAGGAATGTGGCCACTGGTCAAAGACTCGGATGGTTCCTCAATCTGACAGGTTCAGATCTAGAGACCACAGACATCTGTGCATATCACTGAGGATGGGGGCGATATGATGGAATGATTGATCAGGATGATCAGTGACTTGGGGGTGCATGCTTTAACCAAACAATATTAACTTCATTTTAAAATGACTTTTGAGAGCATGTAGACCGCAGACTTGTTGATGCGATAAGACGGATGGTACTGGTTAATACTGTTTTTTTTAGAACTCTGTACGTACATTCATGTCCATCCTCTGCATTAATCAGCACAATAAAAACAGCAGCTATAACCCTGCATAGAAGAATCCCAGAAGCCGCTAGGTTGTTCAACAGCTGATGCGCAATACAAAAGTTACACTTGAAACTGCTACTGCTTGACACAACACAAGTGTGAACACACCAACACACTGGCTGGAATGAGGACAAGAAGCTGCTTGATTTCATTAGCCTGCCTTTCCAAACTAGGGCAGAGTAAACAAGTGGTGAGGTAGCGGGAGGAGAATAGTGCGGGCGGAGCAGAGATTCCCGTGGAAACAGATACCCCTCACCTATCACAGCCATCTATCTCTGGCAATACACCCGGCATCTAAAAATAACACTCCAACCGTGGATTACCTCAGGTCTGTTGCTGTGTGTGTGTATATATGTGTGTGTGTGTATATATGTGTATATGTGTGTGTGTGTATATATGTGTGTGTGTGTGTGTGTGTGTGTGTGTGTGTGTGTGTGTGTGTGTGTGTGTGTGTGTGTGTGTGTGTGTGTGTGTGTGTGTGTTAAATGAAAGTTTGATCATGTTTGTGTGGGCGTGTATGGGGTTGGTTTGTTTGTCTAACCCCTTGTCATCAGGTTGAAGATCGCTAGCTTCCAACAGAGATTTGATCTATGGGGGCGGAAGATTAAGACACCCTGAATGTGACGGGAACACATCTAGTGTGACTGTTAGTGTGGTGGTATGCGTGTTTAAAAAGGTGACCACATACCAAAGCATACTCGGGTCAAAAGATCACAATTGCATGGATTTGCTTTACTTTTGTCCTTCCTGCAGTTGAGAGACCAAAATGGTCAGGGAACCTTGGCTGTAAAAACGATGCTGAATCAACTTTAACCCTAGAGTGTATACTAGAGTATGCTAGAGTACAGAATACAGTTTACTTAAATGAACCGTGGCTGGTACCACTACCACTGGAACACACTTAACACTACGCTTACACTACTTCTGTTTTTGTTTTTTACTTTAATTATTACTTACTTTATATTATTATTTATTATTTCGATCTATGCTGCTACTTATTTTAACATATTTGTATTTACTTTATCTTGTATTGTTGCTGCTATGTGGCTGTTGAGTAATGAAGCCTAAGAATTGTACTCTTGTGTACAAAAATATGTAATAAAACTAGCACTGATTCTGAATCACCTCTTCATTGCTGGCTGGTCTGATGTGCATTCATGTTTCTTTGTTGACAAGCTGCCAGATCAGGGGACTTGGCAAAGACATGGTCCTTTTGTTCTTTAAACAAATAGACCTGAGCAGTAACGAACAGTCACAAGTTGTTGAATCTTTCCTCATGGAAGGAAGTGGACGAGTGACTGCTTTTCCCAGGATTCCTGTCCCACGGCAAACCACGGCAGAGGAAACCGCCAGGCCATACCCCGTAAGTGGAGCTGGAATGAAACGTGGGTCTGCACCCGTGCGTCTCTTAAGAAGATATCGGCTACGTGAGGAGCAGCACACAGAAGGAACCCGTGCAAAGCTCTGGTTACCAACGCGCTGTGAGACCCAACCCCACCCCCACCAGCGCTCCTGTTGCTCTGCGCTTTGAGGTGACCAGGTTAACCCTGTGCCCCGCCACAGGGCCCCGCCTGCCCGGCTCCAGTCACCGCCACTCACCACTCCCCGCGTCTCACACCCTAGCAACCACTGTTTGTACCGGATGCACCTCAGCCAGGATACCAAGCACATGCATGCTGTGCATACGTCTAGATGTTTATCTGAGGAGGAAATTGGGTGTGGGTGGGGGTGGTGGGGGTCACAAAAGGCTCAGGAATTGCAGCAGGGTATAACAAATCTTTTATTACTCACACGACATCCCCACAACCTTGCAGAGAAAACGATGGGACCATAGTCCATCCTTTCATGCTTGAACACATGCATTATATATATGCTCTAGTATCCAGATCTCCAACTCTGTTTCAGTCCCCTCACCATAGCCAATTGTTAAATAAGCATTGAAACATTTATTTGACCAATACATTACAATTATCTTTATCGGTTCTCGTCAAATTCCAATTCTAAATATACCAGTCTTGGCATCAAATGCCTCACAAGGCCCAAACCAACACCCTGCATCGGCCAACATAGTGAATCAATACGAGAGTTAACCCTCACATGAAAAGCAGTGAGTGTTCAAGGTGTTGGACTGATCTGATACAACACAAACACCTCGGTGGAGGCTCCCAGAGAAAAAAAGAGATGGGAGGGAGACAGAAAGGGAGCCAGATGGAAGAGAGACAAGGGAGAACATGAGCAGAAGGAGACAGAGGGAAATGAAGAGAGCAGTAGGGTCTGGACTTGTCATAGCATGGTACATGTGCTCTTGTGGTGAAGTGGAGAGCATATGGAGCTTGAGACTTTAGCCAGAAACCAAGAATCAGAGACAAAGCGCCCGAGGCAGACTGCAATGACTAGGAGGGGAGTGGAGAGCGAATGGGTTTGTGTTTGGCTCTCTGGGGCCGGGCACTAGGAGAAGGGGCTTGAACACCCAAAGAACTGCTCCTGCTATAGAGTAAACAGTCGTTAAAAAAGGCCTTCAATCTGCTGCTTCGTCACCTCTGATGGCCTTTGACTTAATGTCTTTATAATGAATCCCAGATGCAGCGTGAGGCGGAGGAAAGTTCTGGCTGAAGAGGCGGAAACGGGACACGAGTTATCACCATTAAGAGTCTTCCTCGCCGTCTGTCCTTCTAACTTTTCGAACGCAGTCTGCGTCGTGAAGTGGGGTGTTGTATGCAAATATAGAGAATGCAGAGTGCAAAGTGCGGTGTGTGTTTGTGTGTATGCGTCTGGAAAACGTGTGTGTGTGTGTGTGTAAATTTAAAAGTTTGACGTCTTAAAAGGAAAACTAGGCTCAAGTTAAAGGGCAATTTTGCCTGCAGCAAGGTGGCAAGAGTTTGCAAGTGGATATAAAACCAATGAAAATAACAGCCATGTAAATGCGGCCGATTATTCAGCGTTTTATTCAGAAATTAGATGGACTAGAATTCTTTTTTTTCTTTTGAAAAGCCTGTGGGATGGCTGGGAACAGTCCTGGTAAGGGTCCTAAATGATAAGACTTTTGAGGGTTTGTTTCAGTCCCAAGCTCGTCACTGATCAGTTGGCCGGACATATGAGGAGTTAACAGGCTCATATTAATGGTACGCAAAGCGAACACAAAACACAACGCCTGTGGATGAACAGTTCATTAGTCCTAATATTTGGTCTTCCCTCGTATAAGCATGCCATTTTCATCAAGTGTATCTACTTTTAACCTCCTCTGTGAGCTGTTTCATAGACGGCCGCTAGAGAATTCCATCCCAGCAATAAGGAGCATCCTCTATCATCCGCCCGGAGAACCAGCCCACCTTTGGGAATGACCTAACGCCGGTGGCGATGAAGAGCTATGAAAGGCTGTTCTGTTGGTGGGCAAACAACAACATCACTCAGGGGAACTGCAGTACAAAAAGCAGAGAGGGTGATGAGGTCCTGTTACTGCTGCATGGTGTAAACAACCACCTGGAGAAAGGCCAATGTGAAGATGGGGTTTAAGCGCCTACAGGAGCCACATCCAAGGTGTATGCTCCGCGTGGTCTGACTCCTGGGTGACCTGGTTGACGCGCTGTGTTGACGTTCCCCAGTGTTTGTTCTATGCAGCTGCGTGAAGCAATGAATGATCCGTGCGATCGGCTCCGGTTTGCAACACGTTTATTTCCTCACCATGACACCAATTGCATGTGAATACATTCAGATAGATCCTCAGTGAAATAACAACTGTAAATATGGTACTACTGGCGGTCAAAAAACGTACGCCCTTCCGGGGTCAAACAACAGAGGTAACCCAAATGACGTACCCTTTATACCTGTGCCCGCAATAAGGCAGAAACACTCAGTGGTCAACACATTACAACATAAACGGAAAACAGGAAAAATGGCTCTTACAGCGCCTTCTAACAGCCTCACCTGAGGGGGAGAAAACTTCTCCAATGGACACTAGCCCACAGCTGATCTCTGGGTCCCTTAAGTCCTCAGTTGAAGGTAGCCGGTGCTTAGAGACAATGGTCCCCTCGTCTTCAACACAACCGTCTCCACTGACTCCTTCTGTTGTGAACCGCCCACGATCCCACCAGTGGAAATCAATGGCAGGAACATGCAGAAGGTGGGGGCATATCAATAGCTGGGAGCCACTCACTCACCTTGAAAACCAATAGTGAAACTATTGGTTTTTCTATCTTCTCAAAATTTCAACATCCACCTCAATCCCCTCAACAAGACCACTCTGCCATGAGCAGCCGACGGTGGCGCTGGACCCCGGACCCTCAACCACCTTCACAGCAGACACCCGCTAAAGACGGGTCGGCTTAGGTCAGGAGGTGGAGCGGGTGGCTTTGAAACCGGAAGGTTGCTAGATTGATCCCCAGCTCCTCCTGGTTGACCCCGCCGTCGGTGTGTGTATGAACCACTGTAAGGCGCTTTCTAAAAGCGTCTGCTAAATGCCCTTAAAGATCAGACACGACATCAGACACAGCACGTTCTGCACCATCATGGCCCCCACCCCTCAGGACGAAGATCACACCCATGCACGACCAAGCGTGCCGTACCAACTTTGGTCCCCACCTCTATCAGAGTACAAGTTCGAACCACTTGAGTGGACCACCACAGATCAGACTAGGTCTCGTCCCCCTGCTTTCAACATGCAATTGTTCATTGTCTCATACTGGTATGTTGTCTATCACTGGAACTCGTACAATGAGTACCAAGTTCCCAACGGAACGATTTGAAATTAATGTGTGTGTGAGGCAGGAATTAGGCCTTCGGGAGTTTTCAGCCCAGGTGAAATTTAAGTTTTGGCAGGGTTGAATTGAGCTGAATGCATACATTCCATCAGTGTTTTTTCTGTATGCGATTCGTCATTTAAGTTAGAAAATATTGATCGATCGATTAGTGTATTGAAGAGCCCAATACCAGAGATCTTTATATTCAGGAAAAAGTTATAGACTAGACGTGACCCTACTGTCTCCTGCATATTGGCAGGGCTACCCTAGCATCTTAGCATGGGCAGATTTCATACGTGATACAGAGCAATGTATTCAAGATGGACATACAACTGCTTGCTGCACAATTCAGGAATGGGCAAAGTTGAATCTTTAATCTTGTTTTATTATTAATAAAGCGGTTAAGTTTTGACCCTGGGAGACATTTCTGGCTGCTTTCCACAGGTCTTGGCAGTGGCTTATATTTCACATTCATAACCGTTTCAAGGCTATACTTGCAGGGCGTACAAAATATAAAATGGTGAAAACAGTAAACAGACCTTGTGAAAGAAGCCATCTATCACCAGGCGTTTCTCCATAAACGTGACTCCGGAATGTCCTCACAAACTAGCCCTGGAGAAGAGCCCTGCTCTCACTGGGCGCACTAGAGAGAGCCTTCGCCCGTCTCCAAACACATGCTTCATAGAAATGGCCTGGACCTTCTCCATCCTTGTCAGCAGTCAGTCTGGCTGCATAACATGTGCATCGATCCCCGTTAAGTTTGTCAATGCCACATGTGCATTCTTTGGAAAAGAGACCGTGGCTCAAATTAGATGTGCTAATATTTTTCTAATTGATTTTTCCCTCATCTCAGGGAGGCACGCCCTTAAGAAAGGACAATGGCTAACGACTCTGCAGCTTTTAGGACTATTCACGCGTTGGCTCCTACGAGTTTAGTTTTTAATTTCAAAGCAAACTCACTGTGTGCAAAATAGGAACCATGAGTCTTGAATATAACCATAGCTTTGTGCCAATAATAGAAAAAGGCTTGGCAAGACTTTTGTTGTTGTCGTAGCTCGAAGTGCCTTGACATCAAACTCCCTGCATGCAGTTCCTAGAAAGCTTACCCTCCTCGCCAGGCCCAAGGCGATGTAGCATTTCTCCCCGGCGTCCACGATCTCCACCTCAAAGTAGTGGCAGTGTGTGGTGAGGGGCAGCCGGGCCTGGGCCAGGCCCACGTCCATGATACTCTTCCCCTTGCCAACATATTCCAGCAGCTGGGGACATAGGGACATTGGGAGCAGAGAGTTAAACCCTCTAGGGTGATGTCTCATGCAATGTTAAAGACACATGGCACTGTGTGAAAGATATTGGGCGCCAGTAGCTCAGGGTGACTGGTAACCAGTTTGCCAGCTCGATCCCCGGCTCCTCCCAGCTGAGTGTCGAGGTTCCCCTGAGCGAGACGCCTCCCCCTGACTGCTCCTGACCAGCTGGCTGTCGCCGTCGGTGTGTGAATATGTGAATGAATGGTTGTAGGTCGCGTTGGATGAAAGCGTCTGCTAAATGACCTAAATGTAACGTAAATTCAATTAAAAACGTATTTGAAAAACCTCAGCAAACACAGGCTGTGATAGCTGTTTTCACTGATTGGCTTATATTACTGTCAGGTGATGAGTTAGATCACATGACATCAGTTTGATCCAATCGATAAACTGCAAACTCATTCGGCTTCATCCGTCATTAGAGGACCTACAGACAGATTGTTTCAACAAGACACCACGACGAAGACATCTCTGTTATATCCTAGCCTACTGGCTGGTTATTCTTTTGGCTTTTAATTAAAACATGAAACTCCCCATCTCCAACAATGGCTGTGTTCCAACACTAGTGATCAAACCTAATTTTGTGTCCACCCAACCAGAAACATGTCCTAGGCAAACAGGCACCCACACAGATTGGCCATTAACAAAGCTAGTCCAAACCTCTCAGCACAGGTTGAGACTGGAGGCTGGGTGAACAGGGAGGAGAGCACTAATGGGCGAGCGTCAATTGAGTAGGTGGGCAGCGTTGGAAGCAACAAATCCTTTGGGCTCAGTGGATTTTCCATGACATGTTAACGCATGTGCATGGATGTGAGAGGATGTGTGTAATGGGGGAGCATTCGGGCCCAGTTTGAAAGGTAAGAAGTACACACAAGGTGGGAGTGGACAAAACTACTTTTTGCTTCCAAAACAAAAGTGTGTGTGTGTGTGTGTGTGTGTGTGTGTGTGTGTCTTACATCTTACTTCAAAAGACAAATAAAGTAACTTTATCAGTCCCTTGAGGTTTCATAAACCTGCTTAGTTATTCCTGTTGCTTGGGGATCAATTGAGGACTATGAAAACACACTTTTTTAACACTAGGATGAGTTGCGATAGGTTGAGTTAGTGATACCCTACACCCAGGCTCACAGCCTCATGGCGCCTCATCCTCACTGCTCTATGAGTACATGATGGATTCATTGTATTGCATTCATGGTATAGTTTGTTATCCTTTTGAATTCTGAAGACTCGATCTGCAGGAGTATATCCGTAATCAGTATTTTGCCTTACACTCTGAAGTCCCTTGTCTGAGAGACCTCAACACAGACATACTGTGGAGGGCCTTGATGCTGAAGACCCTACACAAGGGGAAAGGGGATCAGACTTTATTCTGTGGAGGGCCTTGATGCTGAAGACCCTCCACAAGGGGGAAGGGGATCAGACTTTTTTAGGAGAAGTTATTGGCTATAAAGATTATCAAGCCCACGGACTGCATGATTGGCAGGTGTTTCCCATTGCAAGTTTGCCAGCTACAAAGGAATGCCAAACCTCTCCCCTCAAGGAAGGACTGTGCCGGACTCTCTTCCAGGACCGTGGTCCGGAAAGACTTATGTTGGATTTTCACTCTCCTTGCCCTCACCATTTTCTACAAAACCACTGTTACTTTTGAAGTCACACCCTGGCTCTTGTGGTCTGTTTCAAAACCAAGTAGGCCTCGATTCAATCAAAGGGCCATTTATGGTGGGGAATGCATACATTTTGACTTGTGTGGACTTTCGAGTGGAAACAAGTTAGCACAGGCCTGTTGTAGCCCCTCTACAATGGAGGATGCTTTGACTACCCTGCTCCAGAGCCAAGCTGATCTCCAGGCCGTCCTCAGGGAGTGGTGCCAGAGAACCGCACCCCCTGGCCAGCTGGCGAGAGGCCCGCAGGAGCCCCCCTCAGTTCAGGACTGACTCAACTTTCTACTGAAGATGACGTAGAGGCCTTTCGAAACCCGTAGAGAGAACAGCCTCCCGGGAGAAGCGGCCTGCAGCTACCCCCTCTGAGTGGGGAGTCCCAGAGGGTTTGTCGAGATCCGACGGCTCCGGACGCTGCTAATTATGCTACCCTCAAAGCGACCATCCTCGCCCACTATGGACATACCGTCCACTCATAGGAGGTACCACCCCACTCAGCCTCCCCGGGCCAAGATGGTCAACCTTGCACGCCTGACCCAGAGTTGGGAACGGTCCCCCCCCCATTGATGAGTACTGATGCACCATTGCATAAGGGTATAGTCTCCGGATGCTTAATAGTATGCTGCCTAGACCAGCCCAAATAGTTTAGATGTGCTGGTGGAGCTTTTGGAGAACCACCAGGTGACGTTGTGGAGACGTTGCGTACCAGCAAACCTGGTAAGACCCAAGGGCCAAACAGGTTGATTTGAGGCCCCGTCGGGGGCCTAGTAAAAGGGACTCGCCGGCCAGATGTTGAGAAGGAAAATTGATGTTGACGAGAAGAACTTCGATCAGCCTCTTCCCTATGACAGGATTCTCCCCCTTCCAGCTGTTCTGTGGTCGGAGACCTAGAGGGATGCTCGACATAGGGAGAGAGGCCTGGGAACAGCACCACCCCACAGGTCAGTCATTGAGCATGTGGAACAGATGCAGACCCAAATGGCTACGGTCTGGCCCATCTTTTGGCACCATTAGTAGAAAGCGCAGGAGGCACAGTTATATAAAAGAGGTGCCCAGGTCAGCGAATTCCTTGGCACCTCTGTTTTTTTATTTAAGTTTCAGAAAATATACCGCATAAACATTTTTAAGAAATGCCTAGAACCTGTGCATCCCCAATTGCCAGTCCGTTAACATAACTCCTCAGATCACTGAAGTCTCAATTGGTCACCGGCTTTCACTAAACCAGAGGCAGGACCTCAAAGAACTTCTGAACAGGGGGGCCACACCGTTAGTCCGCCTTCGGCCATACCTAATCCCTGGGTTTCGTGGCAGCTCAATCAGGGAGGAGGTGAGGATGATACTGGAACTCGGATCGATGGGGGAATCTCAAGGCTTGGTCCAGCCACATTGTCATCGTCCCAAAACCTGATGGTACCCTAAGGTTTTGTAACTTCAGGACGCAAACCCCATGCCCCTTGTTGATGAACTAAGCGACTAGGAACAGCACAATTTATCAGCCCGTATGTCCTGACCTGAAGTTATTGGAATGTTCCCCTTTACGAAACAGGCCAAGGAGAAGACAGCGTTTTCAACCTCAGATGGACTATACCACCACTTAGTCCTGCCCTTTGGAGTACATGAAGCGCCCCCTACAGCCCAGCAGATGATGGACGTATTCCTGCGACCCCAACAAGAGCACGCTGGAGCCTAGCTGGATGTCATCGTCATCCATAGACTGGACCTCCCATCTGGAGCGGTAAGAGGCTGTCAGCGGGGCCCTACGCAGAGAAGGATTGAAAGCCAATCCAAATAAAAATGCAAGTTGGGGGTTGAAGACACCGAATATCTGGGATACGTCATCGGGAGAGGGAATGTCAAGCCACATCAGAGCAAGGTGGAACATATCACCGCCTGGCCCTTGTCCTACTGCAAAGAAACATTTAAAATCTTTCCGGGGTTCGGTTTGCTATGACCAGAAATGCCCCCCCTCTGTTTGTTTCCAGTGCAGATTTTCAACGGCTCTGTTCTCCAAACAGACGCCTCAGAGATGGGGCTGGGGGCGGTCCTGTTACTTCTACCACCACTGCATAGACCCTCTGTACATATTATTTATTTTATTTGTGTTTTTAAACATCTGGAACAATGTCCCCCTACCATCAGATCAACCGTCTGCTGATTGCTATATGAAACGGGTCAAAAACCAACTGTTATAGGATTGCCCGGCGGCTGAATGCTTACTTTGTTATGCTTACTTTGTGTCTCATGTGCGATAAGTTTGTTTGTACTTCTTTCTTTAATGGATTCTTTTATTCTGTGTTTTCCTTTGTTTTCTGTATCTTTGCTGATGTAACGCACTTTGTTACCTGTAAAAAAAAAAAGGGTTTAAGTGCTGTAGAAGAAATTCTTACTTAAACCACATCGTAAAAAAAATTGTGATATTGTACCTACATTTTTAATACATTTTTAGTACTGTGAGGCCTGTGCCGATCAGTCCCTGATTAGAAGCACAGGATTCAAACTGCAGTAAGCAGGTACTAAACATGTACAAGCACTATACAGTGGGCTTTTTAAATATATATATATATAAGATAAACAGGCCTGTATCTCTCAAAGATCTCTCAAACTCAATGGTAAGCAGGGGTTCTCCATCCGTTGGTCTCCCCATTATTGGTCTGATATTATGCTTGTACCTGGAGGTTAAACGACTCCACACCTAGATTACAGGTGCTCCAGATAAACACTCATAATCCCCGGGTTAGAAAACAAAACCGAGACATCTTTTGTTAACTGCTATCCTCTTTAGTGTGGTTCCTCCTCCGCCCTTCGCGGTCGTGTCCAGACACCTCCCTCCTGATCATCAAGGAGGGGCGGGGGAAGCGGTTTCATTGTGAGGACCATCACTCACACCTTCTCTCTGCTCCCGTACCGCTGAGTAATGGAGAGAGGGAGGGTGTGAGGGGTGAAAGAGAGCGAGGGAGACGTAGCCTTGGGCTAAGCACGCCTCACTTGGATGCTGACAGACCCAGGTCTCCACGCCTGTTGTTCTGCTACTAGCTGTCACCCTCCTCCTCCCCCCTTCTCACTGTCCTCTCCTTCCACCTTCTCCTTCCCCCCCCCCCCCCCCCCCCCTCACTGTCTTCTTCCTCCTCCTCGTGTGTGCAGGGCCATGTTTTGTTGACCCGCTGCCGGGGCAACCCGTGTTAACGCCCAGAGAAAAAGGTCCAGTTTCCTGTCTTGCCTAATGGGGGAGCATTAGAAAGGTGAACCTTCAGAGAGCTCTGATGTGGTGTTCCAGACGCGCCCGGGTCCCGTCTCCCTGCAGCGCTGCCACTGGGCCTTCTTAGTTTGGTGTTATTGTAAACGCCTTATTGTTATAAGGCCATTAACCCTTTCAATTGAATAGCTCTTCCTGTATCGTTAACAGATCTATAAATGAATCAAATTGTTTTTACTATTGGTTTTTAAATGTCATAATTAAGTAAAGTCTAAATTAAAGGGTTATATAGACTGCACAGTTTACAACAATGCATTAACCTGCTCTTTCAAATCAATTAAACTATTTACATAAGAAACAATGATTCAAGTTATTCTGGAAATATTGGAGCCGGTTTTGGCCCCACGACAGGAGCTTGGATTCCCTGTTCTGATGCAGGTCTCACTGGAGTGATATCAACTTTTCCGGTGGTTTTATCTGCAACTTGAGAGCAGGAAGAATTTTTGATTGACTGAAACAAATGTATAAAAAAAGCTCTAATGCTGCATCGAGGTAGAATGCTCCCTCTGTAGTAAACAAAAACCTGAAAGATCACGTTTGCACCAAGGCATCTACAAGAGATACCTAGGAAACTTACTCTAAATAAAATACACCTTTCTTGTCTTGGAAAAAACAGCACATTGCCCCTTGCTATAGTCATAAATTACCTTAAAATCATAACAAAGCATTACAACCCAGTAATACTTATGAGTAATATTATCCCTGGTACACACCACTCCCTTGCATGTGGCTTTCTTGGTGATCTCAAATATATCAGCAGAGGCCAACAGATCTTTTTGTTTAGTTAGGTTTTTTGTATTCAATACCTACACATTAGTCACACCCAACATCGCAGTTGGCATGCAATATGGGAGTCTCTTGTTGCGGGGTTGTCCTTGTTCAAACTACGGTAAGGAGTTACCCTAGTTTGGCACATGATTGTCAAAAAACAACCATGTGCCAACACAATATGTAAACCAAAGCATAGCCTGTCATTATGACGGCAACAGCTAATACATGAGGTTAGGTTAGGTGAACCCATAGGTACAATTAAAAGACAAGTTGATATTAGGCTAGGTGCAATTAGCATGCCTTACAGCCACATCCCTGCCTGTGTCCCAACAACTCTGCATTTAAAAAGTGTCTGGAGGAAAAATGGCTACCCTTTTCCCTCCCTTTACAGGCGGTTGATTATGAAGACGCTGTAAATGGCAAGCATTCTAATTACTTCAAAGATTTGCGTCAAACGGCGGCCGCAGTCCGCACCTGGCCGGCCGCAGACCGCACCTGGCCGGCCACAGACCGCACCTGGCCGGCCGCAGGCCGCACCTGGCCGGCCGCAGGCCGCACCTGGCCGGCCGCAAACTGCACCTGGCCGACCGCCCTCACTGACTGTCATCCCACACAGGGAATGGGGGATTTAACTACATATGTCTGGCCCCTTGATAAACCTATTCACCGGTTATATGGAAACAACTAACAATGTCTGGCCCCTTGATAAACCTATTCACCGGTTATATGGAAACAACTAACTATGTCTGGCCCTGATAAACCTATTTACCGGTTATATGGAAACAACTAACTATGTCTGGCCCCTTGATAAACCTATTCACCGGTTATATGGAAACAACTAACTATGTCTGGCCCTGATAAACCTATTCACCGATTATGTGGATACAACTAACTAGTCCAGTGCCGTATTTGCAAAGTAAACACAATTAACATACCAGTAACGATTACAAATACTACTGTAGCAGAGTAAAACCTATTGCATTCGAATAATATAAAATCCACAGCAGTAGAAATATTACTATATTAATCAAGGCAATGTAGAAATGTCAAAAGGGCACTGATCGGTTCCCTCACTGTGATCAAGTGCTTGGTAATTGGTTGTAGTAATTACACCAACAGTGTAATCAGTGCTCTCATACTGAAGGATTTAAGAGGTGTCTTACCCTGGTGTGTGGCTCGGCTGCTACCACTGACGTCTTTGAAAGGGTTCAAAGACATTAACAAATAAATGATGACATTATCATTGAGGACCAGATTGGTCCAGTGAGAGGTTGCCATTAAAAGATGTCAGGGAGTGCTAAATGTATCAAGAAGAGTTCAAATTGCATTCTATTTTGTTGTGCAATAATGTGCAAGCTACAACAGCTGCAGTGTTAAGGAGAAAACACAGTTCTGGGATGCTTATCATAGAGTACATTTGGAAAAGGAAGAACTTATGTCCATTTTAAAACAATGCCATCTCGACTCGAGAAGGCATTACAGTCCTCAAATGAAGGTACACATATTAAGGATACAAAAGAGTGCCCTGCTCAAGCTCAACATGTATTAAAAAGTATGATTTGGCTCTAAAACACATGACTATTCCACAAGAGTAATGTCCATTATATCTCCAACATTTTCTATGAGATAAGTATTATAACCTATTCCTCAACACTTCAAAAATTGTGGACTAAAATAACAGTTTGGTTATTTCTTGATACAAATGAAATTTGTCTCTCACTTCATATGTGCTTCCTCTGGGACGGACCTGAACAAAATTATTCTGTCCTCTTCAATGTGAATGAAGCCTGCAGCAGAAGATTCCCCACTAATGTGTGCTTGTGAGGCATACCTCCCAAAGCAATAGGTGATGATAGCTGCTAGCAGAGAGGATGCTTCTAAACACACAAATCTGTCAGTGGTTTCTGACAGACTCTCACTGTGACGCAGCCGTTGCCTGTGCAAGAAAACTCGGAGTCAAGGGCAACTCCAAGAACAGAGGGAACACAAATAGGAGAGCTGCGAGGGGAAACTGATGACGTAGGTCTTGCAGAACAGCAAAAGCACTTCTCAAACTGGCGTGTACTTCGACTGTAACAGGCAAACAACTTCCAGTGGTTTCCTGTTGCGGGCGCTTGCAAATTGAGTTTTTCCTTCCCTCAGCCTAAGCTGAGGGAAGCAATTAACAAACAATTACGCAATAAACCTTCTGCCTTTAAAACATGGAGACATCACATTTTCAAAACTAGGACTGGCTGTCAGAAGACAAACGGCCGAAGCTGAAACCTATTCCCCGTTGTCTAAACGCCGGGCCAGTTCTATCCAGCTAGCCTCCCAGTCATCCTGGCGGGGTCAGTCCTAACACACATGCCTAAAGGTGAGTCACCCTGGCTTCCTCCTTCTCACGCTGCTCAGTTCCTACAGCCCAAAACAACCGGAATACTGTCCCCAGCAGGACAGGCTGCTGGGGCCCTTAGAGGGACAGGCTGCTGGGGCCCCAGCAGGACAGGCTGCTGGGACCTTAGAGGGACAGGCTGCTGGGGCCCCAGCAGGACAGGCTGCTGGGACCTTAGAGGGACAGGCTGCTGGGGCCCTTAGAGGGACAGGCTGCTGGGGCCCCTAGAGGGACAGGCTGCTGGGGCCCTTAGAGGGACAGGCTGCTGGGGCCCCAGCAGGACAGGCTGCTGGGACCTTAGAGGGACAGGCTGCTGGGGCCCCTAGAGGGACAGGCTGCTGGGGCCCTTAGAGGGACAGGCTGCTGGGGCCCTTAGAGGGACAGGCTGCTGGGGCCCCAGCAGGACAGGCTGCTGGGGCCCCTAGCAGGACAGGCTGCTGGGACCTTAGAGGGACAGGCTGCTGGGGCCCCTAGCAGGCCAGGCTGCTGGGGCCCCTAGCAGGCCAGGCTGCTGGGGCCCCTAGCAGGCCAGGCTGCTGGGGACCACGTGCATGGTAAAAGGCTAACTTATCATAGTTAGCGTCCTATTGATGACATGGTTCGATTGAGCTTTTCTTTGACTCATCCTTTCATTAGGGAAATAATAAGTACCAGTAAATACCAAGTTATAAATGCCAGAAATAATGTATTAGAATGACTTGAAGTCGACCTGGTCAAAGGCCCAGTCAAAAGAGTCCAAACCGGGGCCTTTATGAATCATTGGATAGCCCTTATTACCGGAGGAGACAGGTGGAGGAGTGGTGATGAGGCTCCCAGGGGATAGTGTTTCTACATGATACTTTCTACACACTCAGTGCATGCTGCCAGGTTGATATCCAACCTTTTTTTTTTTTACCAAAAAATAAATAAAATCAATATATGTATTTTCTTTTTATAATCGATTTTCTTTAAAAAAAAAAATCATCCTAAACCATTAATTCCAATTACGATACAAAAAATCAATTAATCGCCCAGCTCTAGGTAGGACAGGAGCGCCCAAGAGAGACTCAAGACTTAACTGTTCAGAGTTCACCTAGACTCTGCATAGCCACCCCCTCCCACGCCCCCTGCTCATTGTAAGTCGTACTTAGTTATAGTACTTAGATTTGTAGCATCTTATCCTAGCTATCTTTGTTGTATACAGGGAATGGGTTACCCTAGTGATTGTGCTTTGAACATCCTTACTGTACCGACAGAGATAAGTTGATTCACCTTCTTCTGACAAATGTTCTTATTGTGGGTCACTTGGATAAAAGTGGCTAAATGCCCCTTAAATGTAAGATAGATGTGCACAGCTAGGGAGTGAGCTGGGGGAACTGATAAGAGAGAGGTGCCCTCGCCCGCCTGCCCATTCACTCATCCGCAACTGAGGGGATTAGGTTGGCAGGAAAAGCTACTGCCACGGCAACCGACTGCAGACGATCACTGAGAGGTGTTCGCTCTGAGCCGCACGTATGCAGTGGAGGGCCAGCAGCCAGTCCCCTAATCCAACCGGCTATTCAACTGAAACAGCAGTGGGTTACACGGACGTGACATGGTCCGGGGACTAGGGTGGATGGGAAAACATGCACTAAAGCCTTATCAATCTCAAGCACCTGCGTGCCAAGAGTTTATTGTGAGAGGGCCTTAAAGCTTACAAAAATTCATATTACTTTATCAACAATGCTAATAATTCAAAATTAGTAGTTTAGTTGCAGTGTGAGCTACACGTTTGTTTTTTTGTTATTTTTTAATTCCCATCATATGAACTGCCATACGAACGCTTTGCACGTGTGTCGGAAAATTCACACCCCGAGAAGTTGTAAAAATTGCACAGTCGTAAGAGCCACTCATGTGGAGCTATCCAAACCATTGAGGCCGTGTCGGCCTAGAATGTGATGGAGAACATTAGACTGGATGGGACGGATGACAGCTGGGATCTGATGGCCACTGATCTCAACAGTGTGGCTGCCGCCTGCAGTGTCAACTGTTGAGGAAAGCAAAGCCATAGCTCAAACAAGTCACTACCGTGGTGCTCAAAGCCTTAGCTCAAACAAGTCACTACCGTGATGCTCAAAGCCGTAGCTCAAACAAGTCACTACCCTTGTGCCCAATGCATTCTGCGGCTTTGAGGTTCATCCACATTAAAAGCATACCAGTCTGAAAAGTCTTTTATCTTGCCGCAATCTTGCCCTCTCCTTATTTCTCTTTCGTCAAACCACCAATAAAGACTTTCATCAGGAACGGTTATTATCCATACTTCATCAAATAGCAACACATAAAAAGAACCCAATGTTTGGCCCGAACACTCCAATCTAATTGTGTTAGGTGAAAACAGGGAGTAGACCTCTATGGCAACGGATGTATACATCCACAACTCCTGGAAGACCTCACGCCTCAGGTGAGAGCTCCATATGAAAGAGTGTGTGTGTGTGTGTGTGTGTGTGTGTGTGTGTGTGTGTGTGTGTGTGTGTGTGTGTGTGTGTGTGTGTGTGTGTGTGTGTGTGTGTATGTGTAGCAGAAAGAAGAGCAGAGAAGAGATGACAGAGAGAGGCGAGGAGAGGACAGAACAGAGAGGACAGGACTGCAGATAGCCAACAGACCAAGAATACATTTATGTCTTTGTTGAAACCCAACCCTGTAATTATTTTAAAAGATAAGCTGACAAAGGCACTCTTCTAAAAGGTCCCATGACATGCTACTTTATGGATGCTTTAATATAGATATTAGTGGGCCCCTAACACAGTATTTGAAGACGTTCCTGAAATTCAGCCGTGGTGCAGAATTACAGCCACTATGAGCCAGTCGCACATTGAGATTTCCCCAAATGCGCCGTTTTGGTGTCTGTAGCTTTAATGCAAATGAGGAGAAGAGAGGAGGGTCAAGGAGGAGGGTGGGGGTGTGGCCCTGAGCAGCTTGCAGCCACGGTACCAAGCGCTCTGTTTACAGTGGTGTATGGCGAGGCGCACACAGCCTTTGGCCGTGTTCTCTTAATATTCCAGAGCACTCCGGGTGCTCCGGCGGGAGTCCTGGAGCTCTATATCTAAATAATATCATATTATACATAGATATCTATATCATATAATATATATATAATCACGGCCAAAAGCTGTGTGCGCCTCCAGACAATATTATGAATCTCAAACGACTGCGTCGGGTTCTCCGACGTCTCTGGTTCTTCCACGTCCACATCAATCTGAAGTAGACTGAACCACGACATGACGGAGAAAGGGATTGTTGGCCGCGGTTGTCTCCCGCCGGAGCCTCGCTGCCGAGGGACCACCGCCTCGGCAGCGGGCAGCGCCCAGGCGGTGGTCCCTCGGCAGCGGGAAGCGGGAGACAACCGCGGGCAACAATCCCTTTCTCCTCCATGTCGTGGTTCATGTACTTCAGGGAGTCAAAGCCAAAGCTCCTTTCCCCCCAATACCTTCTCGACCATGGCTGAGATAACCCCAACTATGAGTCTCGTTGTGGCAATACTAGAGACGAGAGTCCGAGGTGTTATGCGCCATAACACCAACAGGAGGTAATCCAAATAACAAAGAAGTGTACAACACTTGCATTACAGTCCAGGAGCTCTATATCTAAATAATATATAGATATCTAAATCATATAATACATACTATCACGGCCAAAAGCTGTGTGCGCCTCCAGACGATATTATGAATTAACGACTGCGTCGGGCTCTCCGACGTCTCTGGTTCTTCCACTTCCACATCAATCTGAAGTAGACTGAACTGCACGCCGCCGGGCGGTGGTGCCTCGCGGCAGCGAACAGCATGTCGCAGTTCATGTACTTCAGGGAGTTATGGCCAAAGTTCCTTTCCCCCAATTCCTTCTCAACAAATAGCTGAGATAACCCCAACTACAGTCTCGGTGTGGAAATAACAGAGACGTTAAAGAACCGACGTGTTATGCGCCATAACACCAACAGCGGAACGGTTATCCAAATAACAAAGAAGTGTACACTTCTTTACAGTGTGTGTAATCACACACACACACACAGACACATGTGGCGCTCGCACGGTCGTAGCTCATTGTCTCATTGGCAGGCCAAAGTCTGAAAGGGAAAGGGGAGGTAGCTTGGCCCCTTATGACGACATATGGGGCCACATTCCAAATCAGCGCGCCTGAGCTTCCATTTTTTTTTAAAAGGCGAGCAGGATACCTAGTGCTCGTTATACACCGAACGCAAGTTTTAGCCACTGGGGGACGATAGGCATGCTAGAGGAACTCATATTAATGGTAGAAAAGATTTTCATGCCAGGGGACCTTTAAAGTAAAAAATGCTTTAATAAATAGGCTAACTCATAATAGAATTCTTAAAAAGTTGCCAACATGTTTCGGCCATTGTAGGCCTTCATCCGAGAGACTTCACCTGTAATTATTTACTGACCCAAAACAATTGAAGTCAAGATTATAAGTCTACTTTCTGAGCCCAAAATCATTAAATATGAATCCTGGATAAACAATCTTGACCCTCCAAAACTGGCCCCCGCATCGGTCCTTCGTGACTTTGATTTTGAAATCGTGTCAACTGCCCCAGATCCGGCACTGCTGGTCGAACATCGTGTCCTCACTCAGAGGACCACGTGGAGGGGGGGGGGGGGGGGGGGGGGGATTCTTGGCTAGATGGCGAGGGAGAGGAACTTCAAACCCTTAAAAGCTCCTCGCCCGCTGAGCGGCCAACCGAGCCAGGCCTTCCAGCTGTGAAAGCCTCCGACCACATGAGAGAGGGGGGGCACAGAGTGCTTGGGAGTCCCGTTACTCCCCGTATTGAATTTTTACAACCTGGTGCGCTGCCAGGATGCTGGCTCAACGGGCACGCTCCGGGAAATGACAGAGAAAGAGAGCCAGCTTAAGTTGTGTTATCCTTTTCACCCGCAGCCCTCTGCTTTTATGACCAAAGCCTGCTCTAACAAAGGATAGTGTGTTCACGTGTTTCACATGTTCAAAGTGCTTGTGCCCAGGGGAATGATCACGTCTCTCACACAACCTCGGTACGCAGCAAATGAACACGACTTTACCGTTTCAATAAGACTCCAAAGGCTAACAATAGCTAAAGAGTTAGGCTCCCAATAGCTAAAGAGTTAGACTGACAAAAGCTAAAGAGTTAGGCTACCACTAACTAAAGAGTAAGGCTTACAAACCTAAGAAGTTAGACTGAAATTCGCTAAAGAGTTAGACTGACAATAGCTAGAGAGTTAGGCTTCCAATAGCTTAAAAGAGAAATCCGGTGTAAAATGTATCTGGGATATGTTTAGTATGATAACGAGTTGGAATGTTCATGTGGGAGCATAACAGCGCATATAGACACACTTCAAGTTGGCTGTTTTTAGCCGATTCTACCAAAACGCTATAAACTTGGAACGATGGGGGCATGTGTTATGGTACACTGACAAAAGCTAAAGAGTTGGGCTTCCACTAACTAAAGAGTTAATGGAAGAGTTACAGGATGGGAAAGCAATTTAACACCCATGATGTGCACACTGAACTCACTCCTGATTTATAGCGAAGAAAGTCCTTCTCTTTCTGATTATACCAAGAGCATAAATGCTGCCTTTGACTCTGAATAAACTGTTTGTGATGTTTTAATGCTGAGGATTAAACAGAATCATAAAGCAACCAATTCTTATGTCGTTTTGCTCCGATTCTACTTCAAAATATTTGTACAAACTCAATGGTATAGTAAAGTAAAACTCTACAGCAATCAAATCTTTTTCCCAAAAATAGGGTTGAATGAGAATAACTCGGCCAGGCAGTTGGCTCAGAGACCTGACCCCGGTTTTCGAGGAACAGTACATATAAAGCTCCTGGCAACCATGAATACGAGCTTGGAACAGACAAAGTAGCACTCCTTCAAATCCTTTGCCACGATAAATACAAGAAACACATCAAGAAGAATGCAGTCTGCATCCAGCAAAGAATAGAACTCTTACTGTGAATGCACACAAACTCAACGAGAAATGACCAGTAGAACCCTTACTGTGAATACACACAAACTCAATGAGAAATGACCAATAGAACCCTTACTGTGTGAATACACACAAACTCAATGAGAAATGACCAATAGAACTCTTACTGTGAATACACACAAACTCAATGAGAAATGACCAATATAACTCTTACTGTGAATACACACAAACTCAATGAGAAATGACCAATATAACTCTTACTGTGAATACACACAAACTCAATGCAGAGATGAGACGCAGATAGATGAGAATGTTCCGCCGGCTCAGCAGGCGGTGTGGATGTCTGACCTGATTCTACTCACACCAACACCCTGCTTCACTGGATGTCTGACCTGATTCTACTCACACCGACGCCCTGCTTCACTGGATGTCTGACCTGATTCTACTCACACCGACGCCCTGCTTCACTGGATGTCTGACCTGATTCTACTCACACCGACGCCCTGCTTCACTGGATGTCTGACCTGATTCTACTCACACCACCGCCCTGCTTCACTGGATGTCTGACCTGATTCTACTCACACCGACGCCCTGCTTCACTGGATGTCTGACCTGATTCTACTCACACCGACGCCCTGCTTCACTGGATGTCTGACCTGATTCTACTCACACCGACGCCCTGCTTCACTGGATGTCTGACCTGAATCTACTCACACCAACGCCCTGCTTCACTGGATGTCTGACCTGATTCTACTCACACCACCGCCCTGCTTCACTGGATGTCTGACCTGATTCTACTCAAACCACCGCCCTGCTTCACTGGATGTCTGACCTGATTCTACTCACACCACCGCCCTGCTTCACTGGATGTCTGACCTGATTCTACTCACTCCAACGCCCTGCTTCATTGGAAGTCTGACCTGGTTCTACTCACGCTAACAATGCAGATTCCTCATTCGCCCAAGTTGAAATATTTGAACTATCCCGCGAATTTCACTTCATGCTGAATCACTCGCACGAAAAGAGTTAGGGTTCACGCGAGCAACCTCGCGAGCAACGCCAGCAGATTTTTCTCTCCACTGTTGCTGTGAACACACCTTTACCAAAGGGCCATTGAATATTTTATGTCAACAACCTACTCAAAAGCTAATAAGTTCAGGAAACAACCTGAAAACCAGGTAGGCGATACTTTGGCTTTCTGAACCAAGTGAAAGGCCTTAGGGGCAGTCCTGGGACAAGGGTCGCTGGGGCTGTCCTACTTACCGTGCCACTGGCCCGGACATCAAAGAGACGCCCCCAGTCGTCCTCGTGGCTGTCCACCATCATCATGCTCTCGTCCTCCTCCAGTAGCCACTGAGCCTGCAGGTCCACCCGGGCCACCTCTCCCAGGGAGTGCATGCCCACAGCGGGGAATAGGCCCTCCGTGGTCCCCGGGACCTCGGCCGAACCCACCTGAGGAGGACAGACAGCCGCAGGTAAGGAGCTCACACTGGAGACCAACGTGAATAAAGACTAAAAGTCCTTCGCTGTGTAGGATCTTACCCTAGCTATCTTTGTTGTGTACAGGGAATGGGATAACCTAACGATTGTAGGTGCTTGGCACTTATTTCTATGAACATCCCTACTACACCCGACAGCGATATATTGTTGTTTCTCTCTCCTCAGACCAATGTACTTGAAAGCGTCTGATAAATGCCCTAAATGCAAACGTATGGTGGCTTTTCACAGTCAACGCCCGCCCCACACTCTATTGATTATGTGTGTCCTGATGAACTGACCTCTCTGCCATTTTTGGTGAAAAAGACGGTAGTAATTCCCGCTGCTGGGTTCTCGGAGTGTATTCCACAGCCGATGCGGTCGCCACGGACACATTGAGGTCCAAACTGCTGCCCCAGCGGGTTGCCATTGTAAAGCCTGGAACGAGGAGGAGGGGGGGGTACAACAGTAACTATCCTCTAATCCTAATGAGCAGTGATTATTATCTACTGATCATCTACCAGCACCACACACAGCCACCAATCGGGCACGCTCCTTAGCTGGGCTTTGACTCACTTGCCATTGACAGCATGATAGGCGACAGAGTATGGTAGCCAGCCCGGCTGGTGGTCCAGTCGGTAGAAGCGCGGCACCAGGCCCACAGCGATGGTCCCTCGGAGCCCCGTGTCCACTATCGTCACCTTCAGTTCACAAACAAGGGTTTCAGCTGGGTTAGGCCTACTGGAAATTAAAGAGAACCAAAACAACATGGGAAAGGAAGCACAGCTGCACTTCCTTTGAAAGGTAGACAGCTGAACCGTCGCCATTCTCCCAAGTCGGGGCTAAAAAGCCTATGTCAAAATAAAGCTAGAAGGTGCGATGCCATAAGAGAGCAGTCTCGTTCTTGTGTGTGCGTGTGCGTGCGTCCATTAGTTCTGGTGTCCTGTCTCTTTTGTTTTAAATTTACTTCTTCCAGCGTCTGCCTCAGGCTCAATTCCTCCTGCCAGCACAGGTGGTTACAGTCTTAGATATCAGTCTGGAGTCACAAGGCTTGAGGACCCAAAGCCTCCCTCTCTACTCCTGCAGCCTTCCGCCCCCCTGTCAGGAGGCTCGCGCTCCACCTTGACAGTCCAAAATCTTATTTTGGACACTTGGTGATCCATGGGCAGCAAACAGACCAACAGACCGGGAGACTAGCATGATTCATTGATGGGGAGTTGCAACATCTCCGAAGAGTTATGGTATGAGGATGACTGAGACTGGAGAATAGTTCAAGTGTGACCATTGAGGACCTGTCTAGGAACGCAGAGAAAGGAAATTCTTCTCAAATAAATCTGCTGAAATGAGCGAAACGCTGCAGATGTTCAGAGTCCGTCTGGGCCGAGATGGACGAGGATGAGGCGCGTGAGATCAGGACCGAATGGAATCCGTAGCAGAAGCACTGTGAGGGACGCGAGGACACCACTGAAGCATAATCCAAGGGGAGCCTGACCTTTATCGGAATAAAACCACCGCACGCCATCCAGATATCTTGGAAGTGCGCAGCGTGTGCGTCATAGCGACAGACACGTTGCATAAAAACGATGGGCTCTTCAAATGTTCATCCTAAACTCCCATCTTTTAAATGTCAAGCACAACTAATCCAGTTTCAAACACCCACTACGTCTTGAGTGGGACTCTCATTTCAAAACGTGTTGATTTTGTGACTGCGTCTTATGGCTAATGCAAGAAATGTCCCCCCTGTAATCATTGAAATAAAACTTTTACTTAAATATTTTTTCAAAAAATATTTATATGACTGAACCTTAAAATCTCATTTCTATTATGTGATTCTATTTTCTTGTAGCCTAGACAGCCTAGAGTTCCACTATGCTACATCGAACAAGATCCACTGAAACAGTATAGACTGTATAGACCGAATGTTAGTTAAAAAACAAACCAACAGGGAAGCAGTTCACCAAACAAGCCTTACCTGCTATGGGTCTGACTTTCATTATGAACAAGCCAGGCGCTTGGCTCCAGCCTCATGAATACCTCGACACTCCCCTAGCCCCTGATTCAATGACCCTAGCAGGTCTTCCTTTGCTTCCCTAAAAGCACGTTTTGCCGTGTCGATAGTCCATCCTGAGACACGGGGGTGCATCCGCCTTATTGAATCATTTGCTAATCCTCTGTCCCGCTGCATGCCTGCTGAACAACATGAGTTGGAGTCATCTTCGGACCAAGAGACCAAATCAAACCCATAACCGGATCCTCGTCCCGGTGCAGAAGCACCTGCTCTTTGAATTAGGTCTGCAAAGGGGGTGGAGGGTTGGCTTTGGGGGTCCACTTTGAATGTCTTTCAGAACAACAGGGCTGGAGGGCTTCAACTTGCCAAACTAATTGAAAAGCCATCCTGGAAATAAGTCTGGATGATGGCAGCACACAGAAGCAGAGTCTATAACATGATGCTCTGCTCTGCCGCCACCTCAGATACACAGCAAACATTTTGATCAAATGAATTATCACGGAAATTTCACATGCAATGCTCCAGGAATTTATTTATATAATATATTCAACATGAAATGTGTGTTTCAGAGAATGTGAAAAAGGTGTCCTGGCTTTGACAATCTCAAGGTTCAAAGTTCCCAGAGAAGCAAACGATAAATAAATCCTATCTTTGGAGTCTGCTCAGTAAAGACAGAAGCAATGGCAATAGGCTTAACTTCTTATCAGAACGCATAGCAACTGAGAAACATGTGTTGCTGCTGTCTTACCTCAAAGTAGCAAGTTCCCTTTGATAAAGGTTGGGGCGCGACGTAGCAACCCACTTCATCAGAGTTCCCTTGGTAACTAAAGAAAGATACCACAGGTTAGGGAGATGTTCAGAATCAAACGCATCACAGACTGATTAAATGTGAACAATATAATCTAAAGATTATATTGTGAACAGAATAGACTTTATAGAACATCCTAGACTGAAGTAAGGTTTTAATTAAAATGCTACGGAATGAATTAGATTGAGCATTATAACTGCCCAGTCAATGGATTGAGATCAGAAACTGTTTCCAGTTGAGACAACTATAGGCCTTCACTTAAATGGAAAAGGATGGTCAAATGCCAAGTTGTTCAACAGCAATTAAAATTGAATAAGGTCTTTGCTGTAGCTGGTTGTAAACACTTAGAAAGAAGGGGAAATTAATGCTATGGATATGGTGCATTCGTAGTTTTGGAATCAGCTGTTGACATGTTGGGTGTGGTTCTGTGTACAGCATTTCCCTATTTTTTCAAGGCCAATAAAATTCCTAGGTTTTTACATTTTCCCTTATAACGGTGTCTTGAATTTGCTGTCTGGTCTGTGGACCTGGTGCTTCCGTCTCATGACCTGGAAGGAAGGCTCCCACTGACACTCATTGTGCTTTTAATCATCATCATCATCATCATCATCATCATCCCTTTATTTAACCAGGTAGAAATGCAATGGTTTCAATAAGTGGGTCTGAGGAGAGTCAGAGCTATATGGGTTTTATAAGCGGATGGCATGCCAACTGCCCACACAAACACAGAGAACTGCCTTACGGCCCTCTGCTGCCTCCAAGTCATGAGTTGGCTATTGTTTACTGCTTGTATAGTACAGTCAATTACATGCTGTGATTCAGCAAGAAACGAGAAGCAAGGAAATGTTACAAAGAGATACTAACTAGTTCATTTTGCGTGAGAGGGCAAAGAGCCACAACCTTTTTTATGCTAGGGGATGCATGCTGATTTCCCTGCTCAGGTCTTCATAAAATGTTTGAGACAGAGGCTTAGCTTATGCGCTTTGTCGGTGTTGCCACTTCCTTAAAGGGGTGATATCATGCTTTTTCGACTTTTTCCTTTGCTTTAAACTGTTACATGAAGCATGTTTTACGTCTGCTAAGATAGAAAAATTGAGGTCTTATATTCATGCCCAACAAGAAAGGCCCTCAATAAGTGTGTGGAACAGCTTGTTTGTGCTCAAACTTAACTTCCGTAACAACTGTGCAGTTGGCGGTGCTGAAGTATGGTGAATGCAGTAGTGCAGTGCAGAAGTCCCGCCTCCCCGCAATGTTTACAACTTCTATGGGGTGTTAATTTGCCAGAAACGCGCAAAGCACCCGACCAATCGCAACAGAGTAGGCGTGCTGACCAATCACATCAGACTGGGCTACTTGAGAGGGGGGCCTTAAGGCGACATGATACAAATCAGAACGTTTTTGAAAGACGCTGAAATTGGTTTTGCAGAAATTAACAGTGTGAGATTAATAAGGGGTATTTTTAACATAGAGGCATGTAACACTATTCTAGTAGTACCACCAAATGCAATGCCCTAAAAAAGCATTGATATGGGATCTTTAAGTTAAAAAGGACATAATAGCAAGGTGAGAAATATAAATAAACCAGAAATCCCTGTTTGCACTTAGAAATGACGTACGGAGGGCCACTATGAAGGCGGTGAAGGCTCTTACCAAGAAAAGGATGAGGCATAATGTAATGATGTACTGCAATTAAAAGTAAATAATGTAAAATGTTGGCGTAATTTGCCACGGCTACAATCAGTAAAGAGAGTCATACAAATGTACAAAGGAAAATAGTCCCTATTATAGAGTTATGTTTAATTATCAACTCACCCGATAACAGAATAAGAGAGTTAAGGTTAGGGTTAGGAATCAGGAATAATACATTTTTTTCTGAAGAGTCACAAGTCAATTGGGCGCACCTGAGAATGTCTCCATTCTTCAGCAACCTCATGAATCGTTCTTGTGCTGGACGTACTTCTCCCATCTCTCGCTCTCGGATTCGACGCCTCCAATTCAGGAACCTGTGGTGTAGGTTGATGTCATCCATCTGGAGGAGCAGAACAGAGACAACATTACCTAGGAATAGGAATAGGAATCACTCATTACATCTAAATGTAAATGAGTGAGGAGGTATGAATCTCAACTACAGCAGCATAGAAACCAATGCACAGCCACCATTGAATGTTGTACGTCCTGGCACTTGTACATTACACTTATTCAAGGTACTTAATTGTGTAGCATCTACAGTAGCTGCTATCGCTGCTTAACACGGGGAATGGGTTGGCCTAGCGATTGTAATACTTGCACTTGGTTCTATGAACGTCTTTACTGTACCGACAGCGATATATTGTTTCACTTCTTATGACAAATGTACTTATTGTAACAAATGCACTTATTGTTAGTCGCTTTGGATAAAAGCGTGTACTAAATGCCCTAAATGTAAATCTAAATGTAAATGAGTGAGGAGGTATGAATCTCAACTACAGCAGCAGGAGATGACAGCCAATTGGGCAGACAGACAGGCAGGCTGCTCTGATCACAATAATGTACAATTGCATGACTGTATTGGCCTCGTAAGACAACTCAGAAGTTAAAGTTCACAATGCTGTGACTGTATGACACGCACGACTAAATTAGGAAAAGCCGTGAGCTTGACCTGTTGCGTAATCTATGTTTTGCATGTATGTATGTATGTATGTATGTATGTATGTATGTATGTATGTATGTATGTGAAGTATGGCCCCCATTGCACTCCTGATCATCACTGGAAGGAAGGATCTTCCACTCTGCGTTCATTCTCAAGATTTCTTCCTTGCTAATCAAGGGAGTTATTTCTTGACCTCTGGGGGGCTAGGGTCGGGGAGTGTCATACATAAATGGCCTGTTAAGCCCTTTAGCATTACACTAACAATTGAATTGAATTTACCTAAATGTGGGAACATCAGCTGAACGTCAGAGAGGAGCGAAGTGGTCAGCGCGCAGAAGAGATGGGCGTGTCTTACGAAGTGGGCGTGTCGTTGTGTGGCGAAGTGCCTGAAAGCTACCGAGGCCAGTGTTGCCAGATTGGGCCCGATTCCCCGCCCAATCTGGCAACACTGGACGAGGCTAGTGAGAGTTGAGCTAACCTAACGTTTCAAACTACGCAACAGAAACAACACACCATATGTGCGGTTTCAAAATAATTGACTATGAAATCGTATAGCAGGGGATGCCAATAAGAACATGTCATGGATGACAGAAATGTAGCTGCGAGCCTTCAAATCCTCAATATAAACATTAGCAGCTAACAGCTGGGGCTCAGTGTCTGACAAGAGGGAGGGCTTGTTATTTAAACTACTTCAGACATACCTGAAATCCCGGTGTTCAAAAATGCATGAATTCGGTTTTGTGCATCTGCTATCAGGGAAAACCATATATACAAACACTGACAAAAATGTGGAGGAAAGAAATAAGCATTCGTCGCTTCCTATTGACATCAGATTGTCATGATTTCAATCAGCCAATCAAAGGAAGCTTTGAAACAGCGTGACTGACAGCGGGCCAATCCCGTGCTCCGACACTTGCTCTACCGTGACGCTCGACTCGTTGGCGCGTGCTTGTTTGTTGATTTATGTACGCAGTGACACACAAGCGCGCTTGTCGGTGGACGCTTTGGTGTCCACGTGAAGGCAATGCATCCCTCTTATAGACTTCACTAATCATCCTCCTCATCTGTCTTAACGCACATTATTGCTGTGTTTTGGTACAATGTCTAAGAACACGGCATTGACTTTTCCCATCATGTAGTGCTGTTAGATTAAATATTGAGTCTGACAAGGAAAGAGGGAAGAGTTACAACCAGAAAGAGGTTAAGGGATTCGGGTCTAGATCGGCTTTAGATGGCTTCTTAAAAATGGGTGAAGGGCAGTCGATGTCGGAGGCAACTGGGGAAGACCAGAGAAGAGCTTGTTAGAAGGTCTGAGACGCAGAGGGAATGGTCTGAGGAGGGACCTCTTACCCTCCAGAGAGCTGGTTAGAAGGTCTAAAAATAATGAGGGTTTAAAAGGATATTTGCCAAATGTTATGATTTGTTGCTGGAGAGGAATATACCAGCGGGGGGTGCTCCAGACCTTGTTCCACTTTTATTCAACACCTCGGAGATGACCGGCAAACACGCACATAAGACATCCCTCTGTAGTCAATGACATCAGTCTATTTCTCGGTTCACTAAGATAAGAAGTAGCAGTAGAAGTAAGGTTAACTTTAAGTATAAATTATATGAGAATATAAGGTAAATATATTTACAATGGAGCCAAATGTTAAACACTTTTGATATTGCCTGGCCTTCCTGTGTTAAACTAATGCCTGCATTCCGATGAACGCCTGACGCCTAATGTAAATGGCCTCTTAGAGAAACATCTGTTACCCCCTGTGGTTCCTCGTCAGTGGTTTTAGAATGTATATTCTGTAGACTTCAAATTAGAGTTAAGTTAACTAATCCATACCCCGGTTAAAACCAGACACTGCCAGTTTATGACTGTATATGCAACAGAAAAATAAAGTGGCATTGCTAACTATTACAAATGCATACTGTTAAAATTGATATTGCTTTCACAGGGCTCATCTCTTAAACCCATGTGGTAAGTCATGGTGATTTAAGATCAGGTTAATAAACAAGGCGATGAATGGATTTTAATGAAAGACCTCACTTCATATAACTAATGTATAATATGTAACTTCCTGTGACTGATGTTTAATATGTAACCCTTTTGTACGTGATGCTTGAATTACTGTATGGAATGCATTTCGGACATTGTGGGCGTGAACGTCAAGAGCCCGTAGTTTAGAGCATTGTGATTGGATAAGGACACCTTAGGGGAGGCCACCCAATTAGGATATAACGCGGAGCTCCCAGACTGTTCGCGACGGAGGTCTTGGCAAACCAACTCAGGCGATGTTGTCACTCTCTGCGGTGAAAATAAAACCTTGATCATTTAACCCTAGCCCTTCTCGACCTCTCGCAATTTGTTCGAGTATTAGACCGTGGGTTTTATCCACGACAAGACGCAGAGGGACGCGGTCTGAGGAGGGACCTCTTACCCTCCAGAGCCGGGGGGAACAGAGAGCTCCACTGGCCTGGCATTGGCCTTGGACCCTTCTCCTCTCTGGAACCCCACTAGACTTCTCTGGGTAGCCAGCTGCCATCAACACAAGGTGATTTTCACTGTCCTAACCGAGGCTGGTCACTCTTAATGGGAACAACAACCTACTGTTTGGGCATGTGAGGCGGTTTGAAAGCTCGGGTTTTACTACATGCGTATCCTAGTACTGCAGAAATAAGTGAGCAAGTGGGCTACCAAACAACCCCATGCAAACCCTCACCAATGCACTAAGAAGCTAGAATGCGCACGCTTGCATATGTAAACAGAGACTTTGTTCCTCAGTGTGCACATGAGCGTCTTTAGCCGCCAAAACCACCATCTAGGGATGGCTAGGGGCCAATACAGCTCAGCATTGTCATCTCAACACGCTTATTCTGCTTAATGCACTGTGAAATATACATTTTCATACATGCAAATTGCATCAGGATGGATGGAAACATGGATTTGCCGACCCAATCTAGCGTTGTGGCAGCCCTGCAAAAACAGACCAATGACACAGGAAATAATATTTGTTATGTACTTCTCTCAAGCCATGCATTCACCCAACTGTTGTAGACGAGCGGACACTAGTTCTCAGCCTCACCTTCCAATTGCTTTAGATAATAATTATATCCAAAGCAATAACTAAATATTTAAAAAAAAAAGACTAAATGTTGTGTTTCTTATGATGCCTTCCCTAGTGTATGGACCTCCAGAACTCTGCCCACCATTCAATGGTTGACTATAAAACATGTTGTACTATAATACTATAATGAATGGGTCAATTACAACAAAACAGGAAACCTGGTTTAGTAGAGCTTTTTAGTTCAAATCAAATAGCTCAATGATGTTGCATACTTTTTATACAAGATGCAATGATCCAAAGCTTGGGGTAAAGCGACAACAAATAAACTCGTAATTCTATGCATTGGTCTGTGATTTACACCAAAAATAACCAACATGTTTCATTTTAAAGGTTAATTCATGTGTATTCCCAAGAAATCATCGTTCTTGAATAGCATCCATCAGTGTGTTACAGTTGCATTTAATATAACATGTAATAGTTGATAATAAGCAGCCCGGAGGTTGTCTTTAGAACTACAAACAAAGTAATGAATGATGGAGAACCCAAGTAAAAAAAACATAGTTCTAGACTCTAACTTATCTGTCCAACTAAACTACAAGATAGGAACTACGTTTTTTTCTATTGGCGACTTTGTATCAGAACCAACCAACCTGACTGAGTCCCACAAAGTTCGATCTTGGGACCCTCTTTATCCACCAGACATGCTCCTACAAGGGCAAATCATACAAATTAACAATATTGACCATCATTGCTATGCCAATAACACGCAAATCTATGTAGCACTATCACAAATGACTATCGGCCCATAGATCTGCTGTGCCAGTGCATTGAGCAAGTCAAAGACTGGATTTGCCAACATTTCCTTCAACTAAATGAGGAAAAAAACAAGATAATTGTAGTTGGTGCTAAAACAGAAAGGCTTAAAGTAGCCCAACACCTTCACTCTCTGTCCCTGAAAACCAAAAATCAAAGCCAGAAATCTAGGGATATCACAGATTCGGATTTACATTTCGACAGTCACATCAAATCAGTTACAAAACCTGCCTATTATCACCTTAAAAACATAGCAAGACTTAGAGAGCTCATGTCCACTCAAGATATACAAAAACGTATGCGTGCCTTTATCACTAGTAAGCTTGCTGTTCAGAATGCTAACAAAGACCAAAACATTTGAACATATTCACCAATTCTTAATCCGTTACATTGGCTCACTGAATGTCGGAGAATTCATTTTAAAATCATGCTGCTCACCTATAAATCCCTACATGGTTTAGGGCAAAGGTATATAACTGATATGCTTCCACTCCATAAGCCTTCTAGACCACTAAGATCTTCTGAGAGCAATCTGTTAATTATCCCCAGAGTAAACACAGAACATGGGAAGGCAGGATTTAGTTACTACTCAACAAATAGCTGGAATAAAATCCCTGAGGATTTAAGACTTGCCCAACCTCTGACCACTTTTATGGAAATTTTTGGGTTTGCTTTAGCTTTCTGCTAAATCTTAAATACATTGCACTTTCTACAATGCATATCTTTACTTTGCCTTTGTTTTTTTTATTATCTATTTTATTTTTTTATTTCATTTTATTGCATGTGAAGCACTTTGACTCTGCCTCGTGTATGAAAAGTGCTGTATAAATAAAGTTGCCTTGCCTTGCCTTGCCTAAACTACTAGATTAAAAAGTTAATTCTGGCTTGTTATTTTAAGACCTTTCAAACATAAACATAGAACAACGTAGACGTGCACACATTTTTATTGTAGGCAACAAAATATACAATAATTATAACCATGGCAAATATGTTAAGGTCTGATATGTGTGAGTACTATAGATGAGGAGAAAAGGAAAAAATTAAGAGGAGGGTTACCTTATAAGGCAGGCAGGAAGAGGTGGGGGGATTTTGATAATTTCTGAAAGGAATATAATCCACCCCCCACTTGCTTTCTCCCTCCCTGCCACCTCCCTCCCTTCCTCCCTCCCTCTCTTTCTGAGTCCCAGCCCCTGAAGGTGTCATAACTGTGCTCTCTCGCTCTCTTTCTCCCCCCACTCTCACTCTTTCTCCCTCTCTCTCTCTCTCTCTCTCTCTCTCCCCCTCTCTCTCTCTCTCTCTCTCTCTCTCTCCCTCTCTCTCTCCCTCTCTCTCTCTCCCTCTCTCTCTCTCTCTCTCTCTCTCTCTCACTCACTTACTCACTCACTCTGTATCACCGCCTTTCAGATCTTTAAAAGCTGGTGCTTTGCTGTGTCTCTCGATATCCATTTGTCTCTTCTGGCGCTGCAGGGGACTCCTTGCTGCCTCTCAGCTCACCCGGCAAAGCAACAAGGAGACGACAGGAAGACTGAAGAGAAAAGACGGAAAGGGAGAAAGAGAGAGAGAAACATACATCCAGAAATAGCATCAGACACATATAACTGACAGGGAGAGAGTGACGAGAACCTGAGACCTGGACAGAAAATGCCTCTCATTTCTAACTTGACAACCATTGTTCTGTTGCTGATCGGCCACTGCGGATCTTGGACCTGGGCGAACCACTTGGGGCCCTTCAAGATGTGCCCCTCCTGCCGGGATCCAATGGGGGCAGGTCGGCCCCCCAGAGACCACAATGCTGCAGGGAGCACCTTAGTGTTGGCCCAGGCTGAGCCCTGTGGTGTGTACACACTCAGCTGTGCCAAGGGGCTTCGCTGTGTCCCCCCCGCCAGCGAACACAGCCCCCTTCAGGCTCTGTTGCAGGGAAGGGGCTTCTGCGCCAAGCACAGCAGGACCAGTCCCACGGAGAGGCCCCACCCCACAGGTAAGACACACGCACACAGACGCATGCGCACGCAAATAGACCACATACAAATGTGCTTATGTGAAAAGGAGGAATCCCACGGGCAGAACACACACACAGATACACATTTTGATCCCAAGAAGATGAGAGACTACTTGTAGCCTTGGCACATTGAAACATGTATTCAGCATGCAGTGTCAGGCAGTGTGGACAACAAGGAAGGGGAGTCTACCCAACACATTACATCATGTACTGTATGATTTAATGTAGATCTTTCAGCACAGCAAAACAAGCAACGTGAACTGTTGTGTTTCACAGTGAACACACTTTGTTCTGCAGTGCCCGTGTGTGTCATTGGGATTGAGCAAATGTCCTTTGAGTGTCAGTTGCAAGGGGCTTTGACTGGAAATTAAAGCCGGGGCATAATTGGGTTATTTGCGAGTGATCCAATCAGGTTTGTCATTAGGAATGCGCGGACAGATATTTAGGTGTGTGTAATGTCAGGGTTTGATTGCATATAAAGGTCACCGTAAAGGACTGCAATATATGCCATCAGTGAGCCTTTGTACAAAGCTTCGGGGGATGAATGTTGAATTGTCAAATACGTCCTTATCGAGATGCTTCTTTATTGCGTCTCCATCTACTGTTCACACCGAGACACTGCGGTTCCCATGGACCATTTGTTCAGGAAATATGCTTACGGAAATTGGGTCTCAGTTGGTCTTTGTTTCCCAGTGCATGAAGGTGTAGATGAGGGTCTGTAGGTCTTACACACATGCACATGGAAATAATATGAAATTGCATTTGTGTGTGTGTGTTTATGTCTGTCTGTACATATTCACACGTTTAATCTTAAACGTATCATCATGACATGCTCACGCCCATGTGTCCTTTTCTCTCAGGTCCCCATCCCTCGAACAGTGGGGATATAGAAAAAGTAAGTTTGTAACCTTGCATTCCACTGTGAAAAGCCGACCACTAAGCACACTTTCCCTGCCTCGTTATATTTGCCCACGACAGATGTTAGGAGCATCTTCACATGATTTAATAAGGGGAAGATGCTGCGTGTGAAAAGGTTGGAAATCCGGGACAGTATGGAGTCTTCTGCCAGTGGCACTTGTGTCGTCTGGCTGTGCAGCAGCATGTATATATAGTGCACTGAAGCCATGCATTATGGTGCATGATCTGTGTGCTGCTATGCGGCAGAACTAATTGACCATGATGTGAATCAGGAAAGTTTCGACTCAGCCACAGCTGCCACCGACGTTATTTTTTTCTTCATTCTATAGGGCTGGAAACGGGCGACATTAAGATCGAATGACAATATCGAAAGAAATATCTAATGATGATATTAATTATAATTGCTTTGTGGGATTACACAGCATGACAAAAATATAGCCTTCTCAGTCGCTTCAAACCACTGAGTGACCTGAAAAGCAAAAGCCTTGTGTAACAATATGGTTATATAATTCATTCTATTTCCTTTTTTGTTTTTTTAATAGAGCATCATCATGCTGCATCACTGTCACAAATCCTTTGTGATGTACGTTCATCTGTAAGCACTGAAACATGGAAACCTTTGGGGCTTGGAGCTTGCTACTGTAACCTTTTTGCTGTTTAGATGAGCTCATCGATCCTATACCTTTGCCTCACTATGTGATCTTAGCATTCACTACCTGCGTTGCTCTTTATCTCAGGCACCCTGCCGTAAACTATTAAACAGTGTCCTGAGAGGTCTGGAGCTGACCATCTTCCAGTCTGACCGGGACATCTATATACCAAACTGTGACACCCGTGGGTTCTACAGGAAAAAGCAGGTAGAGTACCGAGGAAATACTGTCTCAGGAACACAAAGAGAGATCGTAAGATTATGGAGTGTTGATGTTGTGGTAAAGAACATATTAAAACAATAGATGGTTGGCCCTCACATTCAAATGAAAATATTCTGTGCGTATACAATTGGTGAATATTGTTGAACTGAGATATTGTACTGTGTTTTGCTCAAGTACATAGCCATCTTTGCATTGCAGCAAGCCATGTTTCCTATAACTAAAGCACTGAGAATTACTGTCACCTCTCTCCCCCAGAGAATGTCAGCTGTGCGCTAAGAGAATCAGTTCCACGTAACAATGACATATCATTTTTTCTCTCTTTTTCCTCTAATCTCTCTGTCTTGCGGTCTTGTTCCCTCTATCTTTCGCTCACACTCTTTTTTCCCTCCTGATATGCTTCCCTTTTTCTTTCTCTCTCTGTGCTCCTACTATCCCCACCATCTCTCTCCCTCTCTCACTCTCTCTCTCTCTTCCCCCTCTCTCTCTCTCTCTCTCTCTCTGTATCACTCCCCCCTCTCTCTCTCTCTCTGTATCATTCCTCTCTCTCTCTCTCTCTCTCTCTGCATCACTCCCCCCTCTCTCTCTCTCTCTCCCTCCTTCTCCCCTCCCCTCTCCTCTCTCTCTCTCTCTCTCTCTCTGTATCATCCCCCCTCTCTCTCTCTTTCTCTGTATCATTCCTCTCTCTCTCTCTCTTTCTCTCTCTCTGCATCACTCCCCCTCTCTCTCTCTCTCTTTCTCTGTATCATTCCTCTCTCTCTCTCTCTCTCTCTGCATCACTCCCCCCTCTCTCTCTCACTCTCTCCCTCCTTCTCCCCCCTTCTCTCTCTCTCTCTCTCTCTCCCACTTCTTATCCTAACACAGTGCCGTTCCTCCAAGGGCATGCAGCGCGGCCACTGCTGGTGTGTGGATGAGCTGGGCATCGCTGTGGCCTCACATGCCAGTGAGGACGGAACTTTACCCTGCGATGGAGAGTAAGGGCTGCGACTCTATCTCCTTGAACTGAGCCTGGAGGAAGACGAGGAGGAGGAGGAGGATGAATAGGAGGCTGAGGAGGAAGAGCACAGGGAGAGACGGGGTGGGGGCGGCTATTGCTTGTGCTAGACACTGCCTGGCCAGGAGTTAACCACTTCCTACGGAAATCTACACCACCATCAACTTCAACATCCTCTCTAGATACAAGACACACGTAAAGTAAAGTAGCAACGGTCATATCTGCCTGAATGTTTTAAACGTTGCAGCAAATTTCTCTGTTTATCGTTTGACGTGACGTGTTGTATGCTCACACTAACTCTCTAAAAAAGACTGCCTCAGTTCCCTAAGCGCTGTTACTGTCACTCCAGATAGTCTCCTAGTCCCTAGCTCTTGTCCTGGCTGTGTAGTCACTTTTCATTTAACTAGTTATTTTTTTAGGATAGCTGACACTGCCTGTGTTTGTTCTGATCTCAGTGGGCTGGAATACTGTTACGCTGGTGATGTGACACAATGTTTCATAAACGTGTCTCCCTCACCGCCCTCTGTCCCTCTCTCCAAAGATACACTGATATCAATATACTTCATTTAATAGATTTTTCTTTTATTATTTATTTTGTGAGGAATGCATAACGCCCCCCCCCCCCCCCCCCCCCCCCCCCAAAATAAAACCTTAACAAAAAAACTAACTGCTTGGAACCCCCCATCTCGTAGTGTCGTTAATGTATAGCATACGATCACAGTAGTGATATGGATAGAGTCTTGGATGCATCGGTTTGTTTTGTCAAAATCGCTTTATGATTGCTCATTTGTTGATTGATGATTGTACATATGTTGGAGTTTTGTGGTTGACTGTGTATATTCCTGAGTGGCAGACAAAAAAGCTTATGGCTTTTATCCTTTTCAAGAAGTTGTAAGGCATATTTTTATACACGTCAATATAATATTTTATATATGAATTTTTGGTTTATTTAATGAACTACAGTACAATGCCATGTATTTTTATATTGTCAGCAGTTTCTTATTTAAAGACAGAGATTATTTTATTTCATGTTAGGAAGAGATATCGTGCTTCAGAGGCACCGCTATGGCTAAACACATTCACTACTCAACTGCTGTACATTTTATGGTTTCAGCTCACTTTGTTTTCCTATTTATGCTTTGTTTTTTTACATTGGGATTGTCCATATTACTTTTCTATATTTTTTTATGTTGAAACAGCATACACATTTTGATTTAAATGAGGGGAAAAAATATTCTATTTGTTATTGTCTTAGTATGTCCTTCCCAAGTCCTCGCGAAAAGCCATTCAATTGCGTGCTGAAAAAGTGTGACTCGAATCGACTTCTGACCAATCTTCTTGTGCCAATATGTGTGCTGTGGTGGTATAGGTCTATGTATGAAGGACCTGTAAGATGCAAATATTAAAATGAAAATATACTGGTGATAAAAAAAAAACGAGAATAAAATACATATATTAATATAACAGCCATGGTTTTGTTCATTTTTCCCCTATACAATTATAATGAATATATATAGATAATATATGTATAATATAAGAAGGATGATGAAAAGATGAAAATAGTAATTTCACACTACTATCACTCCACTGGAAGGCAAAGCCTGTCCAGAAATCTGTCTCTTCCTTTCAGTTTTATGTCAACTGTTCATTACTGTGCCCTACATAATCCTTGTGCTGTCACAGAAACAGCAGATCATTCTCAGCAGTCAAGCCAAACCTAATAGGCACATTAATTTCATGCTGCTTTTTTGATAATTGACTCAAGTCTTTCCACCTAGGGAACCGATACATGCCTGTTTCCACGGTAACTGCATATAATATCCATGGATATAAAATCCTAAATAGGCTCTTGAAAGAAATGAAGTGAAAGACGCAATTCCTTACATCACACAGCCACATGGGTGCTTTTGCTATTCTTGGAGATGTATAGGTTAATAGCATATGAGTAGAAAGCTAATGACATCTCCGCTGCAGAAAATTCATTATCCCACATCCTACAATTATTTTAATTAATGCAAATCCTTAAAAAAATGATCATTAACATACAAAAAACGATAAATGTGTCATTACATATTCATGTAGGCCATATTTATATAATCAAGAGCATCGGACAATGCGAAGGTCTAATGATCATAACAGATTATCTGCAAAGCAAACACCAGATTTTTGAGTAGATAATTTTGAGCCGTGCAGGCTGAAAGATAATCCTGAATTATTGGTAGAAATAGGCCAACGGTAATAACGCATTCATTATTCGCCATTATAGAAACAGAACGAACAAAATGGTAATTGACCCTTTCCCATTTATAGGTCAAATTAAGAATCGTGTGGGTTTCCTTCTCTTTGGCCGGTTCACCTGTCACTCCAGGGGGACCACGTGGGGTACAGGTGCTGGAGTGGGCGGGGCGGGTGGTGAAGTTATGACGCTGTCTGTCAACCTGCGACCCACTAAAAAAAACCAGTCCGTTTGCTAGAATATGTCTTAGATAAGCTGTATACTTACCAAAACTCCGACTTTAAAGCAGACGTTTCCGTCCGCGTTTGGCTTTAAGGGGTAGGCACAGCCAAGTTGTGCGAGGGAACACATACTGTATGTTAGCTTGTTGGCTAGTCGCTAGCCGTCAGTAAGGGGAACATACGAGCCGAGAGCACCTTGTGATGGCTTCTCTCGGCAACTCGGGGGCCATCTCCAGTCCCATGGTCATACTGGCCCCCAAAACCAAGACGAAAAAGAAACACTTCGTCCAGCAGAAGGTGAAGGTGTTCCGTGCGAGCGACCCCGTGCTGAGCGTGTTGCTGTGGGGCGTCAATCACTCGGTGAGTCGCTCAAGAGCTAACTGGTTAGCATCGTAGCGGGCTAATGTTGGAGCGAACAAAGCTAACTCAACGCCATGTAACCAATGCGTGTGACTGAAGTGTTCTGCCCGCTGCAGTTCACAGCATCAGGAGGTTGAGGCTGATGGCAGTGTGCTGGACCCTTGCACTGTGCCCCAGCTCCTGGGGTGTCGATGGGTGTTTGAACTGTTGTTTCGTAGTTGTTATTATCATGCCCGGGAGAGCAGTGTTATGATTCATGAGGTTAATGTGTAACCAAAACGCTAAATCTGAGTACATTTTCATGACCACTGCAGTGAATGACATGCTAAAGGTAGCGATCACTGGAAGGTGAGAGAATATAATGTCTACCTGCCACCTGTGAGACCCGGGTTCGATTCCCCACTGAATGCATGTATGTAATGCATGTATGGAGAAGGCAATCTACTTTCCACTTAATGCATGATAAAACGCATGACAGGCTTTAAAAGTAAATCACAAAAGGATTGTTTTTATATTGTAAATGGAGTGTGCAAACACTAACAACAAACTTATTCTGAATTAACAAAGTGCGCACAATTATTTTTGGAGAACAAACTATAATAACTATAATAGTTTGTTAAACGCATGCAATTAGTTGAATGTTTTCCATAACCGCCACAAAACGTGTACTTTTGCTTCTGCAGATCAATGATCTGAACCAGGTGCCTGTCCCCGTGATGCTGCTGCCCGATGACTTCAAAGCAAACACAAAGATCAAAGTCAACAACCACCTCTTCAACAAGTATGATACACAGATCACTTATCTGTAGCACATTGCTGGGCACAACTTTTGCGGTGAATTGAGTTATCCTCCATTGGTCCACATCTGTTTAAACCTTGGATAATTTGCATTCATGAAAACTTAAATCTTCCTCTTTTAACATTTTTTTCAGAGAAAATCTCCCAGGGCATTTTAAGTTCAAAGAATACTGTCCTCAGGTATTCCGAAATTTGAGGGAACGGTTTGGGATCGAGGATTTGGATTACCAAGTATGTGTATAATGTGGTGATGTATAATGTCAACTTGAACTCTTTAGTTGTTGTTTGGAAATCCTCTTCGATCAACTATGCATCAATATTTGAATGATATCCAGCATCTAACATGCTTTTGCTGTAATCCATTTGGATGGTACGTGCAAGTTGCAAGTCTCCCAGCTTTCTTGCATTTCACCGAGGCACGCCCCCTTTGGTCGTAGTATCTCGTGGCTTTGAAAGTAGAGCGAGTTCAGAGGCCAAACGTACTACTCGTCAACAAAGATGGCTGCGCCCGTAAAGAGATTTATTTTCTTTGTATTTTTATCAAGTTGGACATTTTAATGTAGATTTTAAATGCTTTTACACACTCGATTACATTGCTACTTTATGCTGGTCACCATTTTACATCAGTCTTGCTGTGCGTGCAATACACTGTAAAGTTGTGTTGTTTGTTTTCGAGCTGGTTTGCTTAAGAGGCTAATGTAGCTAACAATAACAATGATTAGCCAATGAGAAACGGGAAATATACTACGACCAAAAGGGGAGGTTCCTCCCCAAATGCCGGAAGAAAGCTGGGAGATTTGCAATTTACAACTTGCACGTACCAGCGTACCATCCAAATGGATTACAGCATTTACCTTAAGGTAATTGTGAATGGTTGCGTCGTTTACTGGTCGTCATTCTGAAGCTTCTACAGCAAATACACAATGTGAGCAGAGGTTTGATTTTGCCGTGACTCTGTTTGCTACGTCAGGTTTCGCTGACGCGGAGCCCCCCTGTTCGGAGTGCAGAAGCCCAGGGAGAGGGTCTGCTCCTCCACTCTGAAGACCACACCCTAGTGGTCAAGCAGATCTCCAGCGAGGATGTGGCAGACATGCACAACATCCTGTCTGAGTACCATCAGGTGTGTGTGTGTGTGTGCGCGTGTGAGATGAATGTCCTGTTTGATAAACGTCCCTTGAATGGATGCCTCTGTTTGAGGGCGTTGGTTCTTGGATGAAACGAGGTTGTGCACCAGACCAGACCCTGCTGATGGTTGGAATGTGCAGCCAGGGGTTCTGTAGATGGAACCGTGGGAGGAGAAATGGAAGCTCTGTCGGGGTGGGTCCGTCCACTGGGTCGGATCTGAATGAGAGCACTGTTGTCGCAGCACTAGCTTTTTGCAGATCTTTTGGAAACCTCAAAGGAAACCCCACAGTATTGTCTTCACGCTATTACAATCGAACATGGATTCTGTTTGCACAACAACCTCTTTATATATTTACCAAAGTAATGGACGTTCGGAATTGATTGAATGTTGACAATGTTAAACAGACATATTATCGGGCCAGCTCTCAACCAAGATCTAAGGAAGCATGAATTTGCGCTGCAGATACAGCCCTGCTCCCCGACCATACAATAAGGTTTCTGCCCGGTACAAGATAGACCAATCACAACTGTTTACCTAATAAGAGGCGGGGTGAATGTGATGATGGTGCAGAGGAGTGCTGGAGAGGCCTTTCAACAACAACAAAGATGGCTGCCGCTGATGTAGACCGGTCTGTTGATTCCGCGATTGAGAAAGTATCAAAGAAATAGACGACATGTTTTCACTTAAAGAAGAACAAATAACTGCACTTAAAGCTTTTGTTGAGAAGAAAGATGGGATTATTCTCGTCACTCAGTGCTGTGTCACCCGTTTCAGTGATTGGTTGGTGGCCAGTCTAATTGCGTCCAGAAGCATTTTACTTTGCAAATGGGGGCAAACTGGCTGAGGAGGAGCATTTGTTCTGATCCCAAAAGAGTACAAAAGCTGTTGGATAAAGTCCATACAACTTGCATACGAGAGTGAGCTGAAGAAATGCAATGCAAAGTGGTGGCCTGCCATCAATTTACTTTAATGAAGTAGGGAGAATTTTGACTTGGTTGCCTTGCTGCAAATAGCAGATTTTCCATAATATCAAGAACTATTCTGTAGATGGTACAGTAACTACAAACAGACTGCTGATATCTGCAAGGCTTTTTGCAGGGATGATCCACTTTGTTTCAGCTTCTCTGATCTTATGTTTACTTTAGTTGTTGACGCTAGCTTACAGAGTTAGCTCATATTTAGTTCATATAGCTGTTGGCACCATGGTCCCTGATCAACAGTGAAACAGAATGTTTCCATTTCTAGTCATCCTATGTGCGTTTAATTCTTCTGCCTTGCAGAGTGGGCATGCTTATAGAAATTCATATTGAACAGATCTAATATGGTTAACCTTTCAGTTTAATATGGTCTTTAAAGGGCAGTACTCGTCTGGGTGATCAAACCATCGTATCCGTCTCGCCTGGCTTCACTAAAACAACAGTTTTTTCATAAAATGTCCCAATTACTTAAGATAATTTTGTGATCACAAAATGATCCTTGCAAATATAGCGCTTTCGTCTTTTGGAATCATTGTGCATCTATCAGAATGAAGTTTGTGGACAAAAAAACGTTGAATCACCATAAAAATACTTTAACAAGAGTTTGCAAGAGTGCGCATGCTACAGGCAGAATCGGTTCAAGAAAGTCTATTGACAAATAATCGGTAACCGACATTTTAGCCCAGCCAGGAGTAGGTTTGGGTACCACACTCGGTACTTTTAAGAGTAACAACCGAATGACATCAGTTACTACGCCACAAGTATTGAAGTTAAATCAATCGGTAACCAACGTTGGTCCATCAGAGGTGAGGGCATCTGGTTAGTGAGAGAGTGGGCTAGAGGTGACTATGTTGCAGCCGTTACGGTCATTGGTCAGGGCCGTGTTATCAACTGTAGTTGTTGACACGTTTCAAACCTGGATGCAGACACGGATCGCTGCAATAGTTAATGAGAAAGCTGGCAAGGGATACACATGTACCCTGAAGAAACCCGAAACACATCTGGAGCTGAGGGGGGGGTCTGTGTTTAGTTGTCTGAATAAATCCCGATGTTGAAACGAAGCACAGCGGTACCTTTTGAGAACTGGTTCAGAATATACTGGTATGGGTTCAAGGGTGAACCGTAACCAGGATAGACAGTTGAAAGATTTGATGATCATGACGTCACAGACCAGCTATTACCTGTAACTCGGGGAGAAATTCAATATATTGATTGTATTGGCACCAGTTATTTTGAAGCCAGCTTGTCTGCAATGGTAATGTGGTTAACCATTACATGATAATGTGAGCGTGGTCTTCTATCAGCAACCCAAAACATGCTTGTTGAGCTGTGGCATCTTCTTTTTCAGAGTTCACCTAGACTCTGCATAGCCAACACCTCCTACGCACTTATTGTATGTTGAATATACGTCTTGGTGCTTAATGTACGCACTTGTTGTATGTCGTAATTAGTCATAGTACTTAGTTGTGTAGCATCCTATCCATCTTTGTTGTATACAGGGATTAGGTTAACCTAACAATTGTTAGTGCTTTGCACTTGGTTCTATGAACATCCTTACTGTACCGACGGCAATATGTTTGTGTTTCACCTTCTTGTTTCAAATGTACTTTCGCTTTGGAGAAAAGCGTCTACTAAACGCTCTCAATGAAAATGTTTCTTCAGGAGAAAAATCGACTAATGTAATACCAGCTGCACAGGCGTTCCCATGTTCCAATTACTATCGATCATGTAAACCGGAGCTGGAGAAAAGTCATTGGCCACCCGCGCTGACCAGCTGCCCCAGGAGCTGAAGCTCCGGCGTGCTCCAGATGAAGCTCCAGATAAAGCTCCAGATGATCAATGTGGTGTGATGCTGTTCCCCCAGCACATCGTCAAGTGCCACGGCAGCACCCTGCTGCCCCAGTTCCTGGGGATGTACCGCGTGACGGTGGATAACGAGGAGACCTACCTGATCGTCATGAGGAACATGTTCAGCCACAGGCTTGTGGTGCACAGGAAATACGACCTTAAGGTTTGCATCACACGTCCATCTGAAGGGATTCAGGCTATGTATCTTGGCTCCCTTTTTGACCCGTTGACATCCTCAACCGCTGGGGCTATTGAAGTAAACTCGAGTTGTTGTTTTTCCACAGGGCTCCCTGGTGTCGCGTGAAGCCAGCGACAAAGAAAGGGTACGTCTCCAAACGGTCCGCATTGGTCTTTTCACCAAAACCGACCCTTATTAATGGTTCAGTTTTATTTCTTAGGTCAAGGAACTCCCTACCTTCAAGGACATGGACTTCCGAAACAACATGCAGAAGGTTTATGTGACTGACGAGCAGAAGGAGAAGGTTATGGAGAAACTGAACAGGGATGTGGAGGTACGAGGCGGGACGGAGCGCTCCCACTGTTGTTCCTGTGTTTCACCACAGAGGGCCAGTATAAACCCTCCCCAAACGGCTGACGGTGTTTGTCCTCCCCCCTAGTTCCTGGTCAAGCTGAAGATCATGGACTACAGCCTGCTGCTGGGCATCCACGACGTGGGCAGGGCCGAGCGCGACGAGGAGGAGGGCGACGAGGTATCCAACGACGGGGACCTGGAGACGGAGAACGGCGGGGCCCCGGGGCCGGCCGCGGGCTCCTACGGCACCTCTCCGGAGGGCATAGCGGGGTACATGTCTTCCTGTAAGCCCCTGGGGCCCGGGGAGTTTGACCCCTACGTCGACGTCTACGCTATCTCCAGTGTCCCAGGTATGTGTTCGGTCGGGGTGGGAATCCCCGTGCCGCGATACCGACAATATCGCCATCCTGCAATAATCGATATAATCGATATGTTGTGAGACAGTCCTATAGCTTTACGTCACGCTTATGTGCTGGATTTCAGTTTTCAGTCATGGTCCAAACTAGGTTTTTCTGGTGCCCGTCTTTGGTGAGTTAACATCGGTTCTAGTTCCCTTCATTTATGTGTTGAGCGCCACCTCGAGGAGCAGGCAAATCGGTTTATAGCGCTTTATTTTATCAATTCAAATATAGATATTTTGGGCGATATTTGCTTTTGGCGCTAGATTGTCAATTCTCCTATCGCACGAAGAGAGGCGACGATAAATGGCCAGCCTTATGTAGTTCCACCCCTCGTGTTGAAGGCATGCTGGAAGGCTAGTCGATCCCATTAACATTTAAACTCAGCTGTCGCCTGGAAACGAATTTCCCGAAACGTGTCGGATTAGAACACAAGTTTTGTTAGAATAACGCTTCCCAAAGCCAAACTGCAAAACACGTAGGCGGTGTTGGCGCTGGCCGGCCGCGTCTCTGGGATCCACTCAGTCCGGCTTCAGCGGAGAGCGGGCCCAAAAGACCAGCCGTCGGGCACAGTTCCAATGCCATCCCACAATGCAATATTCTGGAAGACTGTATTACCCAATAAGCAGTAGGTAACTGGTTCAACCTGTGTGTCCAGTGGGGATTACCATAAAGCGTTCTCTGGGTTCAAAAGGTTGGATTCAAATGGCTGTTAAGAAGTGTATCCCACTTGTTCTACAGCTTTGTAAAGCACATGAAGATCTGACGACTTAACATAGTCTGTATAATACGATTCAACTGACTTAACATACTGTTTATAACACAGGTTAAACTGACTAACATAGTCTATATAATACAGGTTAAACTGACTTAACATAGTCTGTATAATACGATTCAACTTACTTTACATAGACTGTATATAATACAGGTTAAACTGACTTAACATACTGTTTATAACACAGGTTAAACTGACTAACATAGTCTGTATAATACAGGTTAAACTGACTTCACATTGACTGTATATAATACAGGTTCAACTGACTTTACAACAAAGAAAGCGCCTGCAAAATGAGTCGAATATCCCCATTGAGATGTAGACCGTGTTTTTGGCAATTCTAGTATCCCTCGAACTGATTGGGGAGCTGCAGACTTATTCTATGAATGAATTCTGCCAGGCGTCTACAAGAAGCCATCTTCCTGCGTGGTCAAGTTGATGAAGGATGTGTGTGTGTGTGTGTGTGAGGGAGAATCAATGTGTTGCTTGCTGCTCTAAAAGGAAACGTAGCCATTTAAAAAATGTGCGATGTTCAGATGTCACACTTTTACTATTTAAATTATTTAAGTGTCTTTTCAAGTTTTCTGAGATTGTATTTAGTTTCTTCAGGTGTAATCGGACAGAAGGCTTGCCAAGTTTTCCAACAACTGTTGGCGTGTTTCCTTTTGATTGCTGGATTTAACTTATTTGGCATACTTAATTATTAAATTGGTGGCAAACGAAAAATTGCATTTGTAACTCAAAGCAGTGTCGTCGGTGCGTGATACAGTGGGTGGGGGATCATCCCTGGGTTGTGTGAAGAAGCAGCTCACTGAGGTCGGATGTTGTTCATGTCCAGGAGCACCCCAGCGGGAGGTGTACTTCATGGGCCTGATCGACGTGCTCACGCAGTACGACACCAAGAAGAAGGCCGCGCACGCAGCCAAGACGGTGAAGCACGGGGTGAGTAGCCCGGGGATCATGCGGGGCCGGCGGCCACAGATCACTCCCGCCCGTATTCACCTCCGCTTGTCTCGGTCTGTCTCCTCTCTGCAGGCCGGCGCTGAGATCTCCACGGTCCACCCAGAACAGTACGCCAAGCGGTTTCGTGAATTCATCTCAAACATCTTTGCATAGCGCAGTGTGACGCGCAAGGCCGTGATTGGTCTGATCCAGCATGCGTTCACGTGATTTTTTTTTTGTTATAGATCCAAATGAACTTTCCATTTGTTTGTGACGCTAGTTACCATCGACCAAAAAAGCACATGTGGATCAGACTACTTCCATTGTTGTAATAATGTGTACTACTGCTTATGCATCTATTTATTTGAAAGGGTGACATCAGTGAATTAGATTCCACATTAATGAAGATAAGCACTCCGACTGTCTTGACAATTAGGAAAGCTACTTTGAACTGGCTGTTTCATGAATCAGACTGGGTCCATGTATTTAAAGAAGACAAAATAAGCTTAATATTTCTATGTAGAAATAGGCCCTTTGCTTGTTTGCTTCACGAAGATGTGCCAAAGTGTACCATCAGATTTTTATTTAAAAAAAGAAGAAACGATTAGACTAAATCAGGCTTTTTTTCTTTTTCAAATAGTTTGCCAGATTAGTATTTGAGAAGTATTTGAGAAGGTGTTGTGAACCGTGTTTCCACCCCATAAATTATAGTTAACTGAGTGATGTATTTTGGTTTTCCCGGAAGATGCAGAGAGAATCCAACCGGGTCAGTTTAGTTAACCCTGTGACCCGTCACAGCCCACAAAGGGACTCTCCTCTACCAAAGTGCACCTACAATGACAGCCAACGCTGGTCTGACCAACGCTGATGATGCACTAACTAACGCGAGGGAAGCGGAATAAGTTTGTTGACTAACCTCTCACAACGTGCAGAGTTGGCCCATATCTGATCCTCTGTAATGCCATGGGGTTCATTCGTTAAATGTTTTACAGCAAACAGATCATTGTGATGAGTAAGAAAGCCCCCCATGTAACTAGGGGTAAATCTGTGTGTTTCATAACCATTGGTGTTGGCTTGTTACAATTGTCTTAAATGTGAGAAAAGAACACTACATTTGAACAGCTTTATGCAATTAGCCTTAATAAAGTAATGGAGTAATATCATAGCAACGTAATACACTGGAAAGACAAAATGTTTTCTCTGTATAATGCCTCATGAAGGTATGATTGCACATCATGCATTTTTGCTAATCAGCTTTTGGACCAAAATATATTTTACAAAGAACTTTTGATCATTTGTTGTCTGAGCTTTATTGTGAGTGATTGTGTGAGAAGCCGATTGCATTATTTTATACGGTTTCGAAAACTGCTTCACAAATCGAAAAAGTGGAACTCTCCTTATCCTGACTGTTCTGCATTAACAGACGCGCTGTTCTCCAGGCACTGCACACACACCCATCAGGTGAAGTTACTGGTGCTCCATTACCTAGTGCTCTGTATCTCACCAGTCCTAGTGGCCTGTATCTTGTCAGTCCAGGTGGTCCGTCTCTCAACGGTCCTCCTGATCTGTATCTCACCAGTGCTGGACAACAGGGCCTTGCAGGTCAGAGATCCTCTCTTTTCCCATCAGTTGTAATTGTGCTGACTGCCCACTTCCTGTTGCTACCAGTGCAGAGGAATTCTGGAACAAGAGGAAACGAGTGGAGGGGACAGGAATCCAAGAGGGGAAGGGATTGCTCTTACACAAGCTTCAAAGTGCTGACCAACTGCAGAGGGATATCAGACCAGACCAGTGCAGGCCCTCCTTATCACACCGACCGTTCTGTGGTATTGACATGAAACAGGAGCATACCGCAAGAAGTAGTTTGTAGGCACGGTTATAAAACAAGTTGTCCTTCTGGAAACCCATGCCTTTGCATGAGGAGGGAAGCAGTCGGAGCATTGGAAACATCCTATTGATCCAAACGATGGTGGGTGGGATACTGGTCTGGCATGTGTGTGTGTGTGTGTCTCAAAAGTCTGCTTCCTTGGCTGAGTCCCTTAACCTCCAACCACTTGACACACAGCCTTTCCCTCAGAGCCCCCTTCCCCACCAGCACATCGACGTGCCCCACTTCAAGCACCTCAGCTGCAGCAGAAAACATTTCCCTGCTCTGTAATCGATTCATTCGGCGTGATGACCTCCAGGGCCTCTTAACGCGTGTGCTTTCCTGCTCCTCACTCAGGATATCCTGTCACAGCCTGTGTGTGTGTGAGATCATCGGCTGGTGTGTAAATGGCCAGTGGGTGGGATGAGGCTCCATTTAATGCCAAGATATTCCTAAACAGCACAAGTTGTGCATTCGTATTTGGGTTCCTAGCAGACTGCAGTAAACTCTCCAGCAGACTTGAGGCCCACGAGGACCTCCTTCCCCGACCAAGGTGAGAGCTTTTAATTATGGAACTCTGTTCATTATCCCAATTTATTAAACCTGATATATCTGGATTATGCAATGACATTTTGTAATTGCATAATTGTAAATGGATGCATAGCTTCAAATGTGCCCTTACTTTGCACACGGCATGGTATTCATGTTTGTTAAATGTTTAACATAAGGTATTGATGTAACCCCCCCAAAAAAAGCTTTTGGAACATTGTTATTCAACCCCAGCGCCTCCTGCTTCTGCTGCGACACCTCGGTTAACATCTGAAACCCTCGTCCCGTCCCCGCTGAGAGCAGGCCTAAATGTATCGTCCCCTCTGAAACCCGCTCTGCTTTCAGACCATGAGCGCCGACCCCACCAACCACTCAGAGCTCTTCGTCAACGGCACTCCCTGGTTCCTCAGCTGCACCATCGAGCTCGCCACAGACACGCGGAAAATCATCCTCTTCCTCCTCTACCTCCTCATCTTCATGGTGGGCCTCCTGGAGAACCTCCTGGTGCTGTGGGTCAACTGGCGGCGGCGGCGTGCGGCCAGCGGCGTGCTGTTCTGCATCATCAACGTCAGCCTGTCGGACCTGAGCATCGTGGCCATCCTGCCCTTCTACATGATGGAGATCACCCTTGACAAGGTGTGGCTGTGGGGCCGCTTCCTCTGCAAGGTCACCAGCCTCCTCTACCTGGTGAACTTCTACAGCAGCTCCTTCTTCCTGGCCTTCATGACCCTGGAGCGCTACCTGTCCCTGGTGCGGCCCTCGGGCCCGGCCCTCTTCCCCGTGCTGGGCCGCCGCCGCTGGCTCCTCTGCGGCGGGACGTGGCTGCTCTCCCTGTTCCTGGCCCTGCTGGAGAACGTGCATACTGACCTGCTGGAGTGGGACGAGCCGGGCTGCTTCATGATGCCTCAGTTCAGCTTCATGGAGTGGTTTGTCTCGGTGACTGTGCTGGGCCTGGTCTTCCAGTTCGCCCTGCCCGCCACCGTCATCGTCGGCTGCAACGTGCTGATCGCCCGGGCGGTGCGCAGCGCACCCGACGTGCAGGGGAGACGCGACGTGTGGCTGGTCCACGTGTACTCGCTCGTCTTCATCGTGTGCTGGCTGCCCTACAACCTGGTGATGCTGCTGATGATCATAGACGACTTAGACCCCGAACTCTTTGACTGCAACCTGGTGGAGGTACTGTACTTCTCCTACAGCGTGGTGCAGTGCATGTCCCTCTTCCACTGCGTGGCCAACCCCATCCTCTACAACTTCCTCAGCAAGAGCTTCCGCAAGAACCTCCTCAACACGGCGGCGAGCTACATACCGAGAGAGGGGCCTACAGAGCCGGGGGGCCAAGCAGACTCTGGGGCCAAGGGCGGGGGAAGGGGTCAGAGCAAACCGCGTCGGATCAGCAACAGCAGCACAAGCCACTCTGAAGTCGGATCGTAAGATCTCAAGAGGTGAGCCTCCGGTTCCATCCTAGCGTCAGCAGAGTTCATGTGAGACCCAAGGCCTCGTGATGCTTGACAAAACTTCAATGGAAGAACTTAATGATAGAATCTTTGAAAAATAGGCTCGCCTAAACTGAATATATAACCCGCTTGACTTAAAATAACATGCTCGCAAATAAAGAAACGTAAGGACATTTTTGATTCCTTCACGCTTTTGCGTCCCACAAAAGCTCTTAGTAAATGGACGTTATCAAGACAAGGGCAGCACCACGGACGAGTAGGACGGCCTCTTTGGAAATGCAAAATCAGTTTAATGTCGTACAAGCAGTCAATATGAAAAATAACAATCAATGAGGAATAGCTGAGTGGCAGGTTTAGGTAGACCCTCATTAAGGTGCGATCGTCTGAAGCCTAACGTCCTGATTCCAGACTCGTTATGTATTTATGGTTCCTCATCTGTTCCTGAATAATGCTCTGACATGGTTGTTTATTCCCACCATTTCTTACTAATAAAAAATATTTCATTGACTCAACCCAAAGTATTGAGGAAAAGATCATTTCATCACGAAATCCCAGAATTCTCTTTTTTTGAGGCAGGGGATGTATAAAGGAGGATGGTCCAGCTCCAGTCTGAACCTGCCTGGTGCTGTCGGAGCGATCAGAGGAAGAAGGCCTCTCGTCCGCCGCCGACGGCACAATGGCAGGAAGCGCCCTGAGTCAAGGTCACACGCTGCCGGCGGCCCGGCGCTGATAAAACCCAGAATGTGCCCATTCATCACTGGGATAGTGATGAGGAGGCAGAACAACACACCAAATACATATCAAATCGGAAGAAACAGGAACAATGATTTTATTTACTAATAAAAACAAACAAAGACCACAGCTCAGTTGTTTCTTTATAAAATGATTAAAAAAAACATAAATAGAATAAATAGTTAGGATCTCATACAGATAAACAAGGTAACAGACGTTAACTATACACATGGAACCTTGTAGAAAGTTTGCACAATTCAACCTTTTCACCGCCAGTACCGACTCCGTTTAATTAACCTTCAGGTATCAAATGTCACAAAATCACTTTCTATGTCCGGCGTGATAAGATGCCAGTGAGCATCAAGGTTTCTACAGCACCAATGTACCAAGATAGAATGTAGAACACTTAATATTAACTTATTGGATAAAAGTGCAACATTATGATGGTATCTGATAAGACTAGAACAAAAATATATAATTTCAGATAGTATGTACATTTAGGATTTTAATTTAGCTGGAGTAGCAAAACCGAACAGTTCAAGACGGAGTGGGTCGATTTGAACTAATAAGGCCTCAAAACATCTACAGTGGCAAGTGATGCTGTAAACTCAAAACCTGGTGTGTTGGAAACATAGAAAAAACTGTTGAAAGACGCCACACGCTAGGACCACACACATTCAGATATACATTTGGTATGCTACATTAGGGCGCTAGGTTCATCAGACGGTCATGGTGGGTCTCCTAAAGGCAACAGAGCTGTGAAACAGTCTGGAGACGTCCAACCACACCCCGCCCATTAAACCATTAGAACCACTGCCATCTAGCGGACTCCAAGGAATCAACTAAATCTGAACGCTGATCAGAGTCTTCAGGATGTCACACACACACACACACACACACTCACTGGATATTGAATAGTATGCAGTGTTGATGGACTGGGCGGGAAATCTGGGGCGCCACGGATCATTAAAAACAGCTTTCCTGAGCCATACTGTGGGCTCAGCGCAGCGAGGCCACAGTATGGCTCAGGAAAGCTGTTTTTACACATGTTTTTACACGTAGCCCAGCTGTTTGAGAGGGACCACTGGCGGCACTCTGGGACTGGAATGGCAGACGCTTGGCTGGGAGTCCCCGACCTGGGGGAGCACGAGGGCTGGGCGGTGTAGTCCTGTAGTCCTCGGCACCACAGCCGCTGAGCGTCACGCAACGGACCGAGAGCCGGCTGATCCCCAGTGTAGGAGGGGCACGCCTGACCCCTGACCCCTGACCCGACCCCGGGTCCCCGTGGGGGTCGGGGGTCAGGGGTCGATCAAGAAGGTTGGAGGGTGCTTAAAAAGCTTGAGATTTTGTTCGTAAAGCCTTTATTAAAAATATATAGCATCATCTAAAATTGTAAAGTGTTCAATATTCAGGGGTCGCCGGGGGGAAGCAGCAGCGGCTCCTTGGAGTGGTCATTGTACATGAAGGTCTGCTCGATGTTGAAGTCGGCGGGCAGGTGGCCCTTGTGCAGCTCCATGTGGGAGGACACCAGCTTCAGCGTCGAGAAGTAGAGGCTGCACACGGTGCAGCGGTACATCAGCGCCCCGGCGTGCGTCTTCAGGTGGCAGATCATGGTGGAGCGGCCGCGGAAGAAGCGCAGGCACACCTTGCACTGGTAGGGCTTCTCCCCGGTGTGGATGCGCAGGTGGTAGGTGAACTCCCCCGAGTGGGCGAAGCTCTTGCCGCAGTAGCGGCAGCAGTACCACTTGGTGTTACGGAGGCCGGCGGCGGCGGCGGCGGCGGTGGCCGGCTCGGAGCCCCCGCCGGGCAGCAGGCCGTAGCCCAGGCCCAGCCCCAGGCATCTCGTCTTCGCCAGGCCCCCCACCTCCCGCTGGGAGGACGACGACGACGGGAAGGGGGACGAGAGGAACTCCAGCGGCTGGTCTGGCTGCCGCTTCCCCGGCCTGCCCGGCCCCGGGGACTCCGAGGTGTGCAGGCCGAGGTGGTACTGGAAGGCCGAGGACGAGCGGAACCTCTGGGGGCACAGGAAGCACTGCAGCTCCTCGCCGCCGCCCTCCAGGCCCCCCGACGCCGCGCCCCTGAAGGCCCGCAGCGCCCTCCGCTCCTGCTCCTTGGCGGCGGCCTCCTCGGCGTGCGTGGCCATGTGTCGGTCCAGCAGGGGGCGCTCCAGGAAGCTGTGGGCGCAGTGGGGGCAGGTGTAGACGGGCAGGGCCAGGTGGGTGAGGGTGTGCCACAGCAGGGAGCACAGGTAGAGCTGGGGCTGGTGGCACACGCCGCAGCTCAGGCTCTGGACGCACACGTGGCCCTGCAGGTGCTCCCGGACCGCCTGGGGACACAACGTGGGGACACAACGTGGGGACACAACGTGGGGACACAACGTGGTCACAACGTGGGGACACAACGTGGTCACAACGTGGGGACACAACGTGGGGACACAACGTGGGGACACAACGTGGTCACAACGTGGGGACACAACGTGGGGACACAACGTGGGGACACAACGTGGTCACACAACGTGGGGACACAACGTGGGGACACAACGTGGTCACAACATGGGGACACAACGTGGGGACACAACGTGGGGACACAACGTGGTCACACAACGTGGTCACAACACGTGGGGACACAACGTGGGGACACAACGTGGGGACAACGTGGGGACACAACGTGGGGACACAACGTGGGGACACAATATGTCACAACGTGGTCACAAAACGTTGGGACACAACGTGGTCACACAACATGGGGACACAATATGTCACAACGTGGGGACACAACGTGGGGACACAACGTGGGGACACAACGTGGGGACATGGTGAAATATTGCCTTTAAAAATACACAGGCCTATATATATATACATACATCTATAAATGATCATTGCTGTTCCTCTTGAGTGATTCTAATAGTCTGGTATAGGCTCAGTCCCCTGACTAGAGGGGGCCTCTGATCCTGATGTACTGACCTGGAAGTCCGGCTCCAGGACACGGCTGCACACGGCACACTGCAGCTCGGCCCCCTGGCCCTGGGGGGCCCCGGAGAGCGCGGCGGGCGGCAGCGTGTAGCCCACTGCCGCCTGCTGGCGGTGGCGCAGCAGCTTGCTCTGGCTGCAGAACTGCAGCTGGCACATGTCACAGGAGTACAAGGCCACGCCCACGTGGGCCAGGGCGTGGGCCACGCCCGCCGGCCGGTCGGGGAAAGAGGCCCCGCACGCCCGGCACAGCCCGGCCTCCGTCAGGTGGGTCTCGGCGTGGGTGTGCACGGCGGCCGGGTCGGCCGGCACGGCCACGCCGCAGGCCCGGCACGACACGGTGCTCCCGGGGGCCTGGGGAGCCAAGGAGAGGTCACACTGACGTGAGGGCGTTTAGCAGACGCCGTTATCCAGAGCAACACAGGAAGAAGGAGAGGTCACACTGACGTGAGGGCGTTTAGCAGACGCCGTTATCCAGAGCAACACAGGAAGAAGGAGAGGTTACACTGACGTGAGGGCGTTTAGCAGACGCCGTTATCCAGAGCAACACAGGAAGAAGGAGAGGTCACACTGACGTGAGGGCGTTTAGCAGACGCCGTTATCCAGAGCAACACAGGAAGAAGGAGAGGTTACACTGACGTGAGGGCGTTTAGCAGACGCCGTTATCCAGAGCAACACTCAGTAAGTACATCTGTCTAAGAAAGAGAAACAACATATCCCTGTGGGTACACTGAGGATGTCCATGGAACCAAGTGCCAAGCACTTACAGTTGTTGAGTTAACCCATTCCCCGTACACAACAACGTAAGCTGCTGCACGACTAGGTACTTTTAATTTTTTTCTTTTTACTTTCAGGAGCTACGTCCAAGCCCCAGTAGAACCTGTTATGTCCAGGGATCTGTTCACTCTACGCGAGACCCTTGGGGCAGGAACACTCCCAGCCCCTCCTTCCTGCTCCATAAACATCTCCCATGTCCCTCCCCATCGTCCCGTCCTCTCTGCCCCATAACAGGGAACGAGAACCAAACACAAAAACAGGAAGGAAGAAGAATATCAACTACTGAGTAAAAAAACACAAACAAGAAGAAAGCTCTGCAGACAGGGAGCCAGAACAACGGCGCCATTAAACACAACTAGAGTTTAGAGGCGTGCATCTTTATTTTGACCCTTTTCTGCTGGACTAATTGTCAGTTATTTGGGAAAAGGCTGAACTACGATTTATGCAAACCGTGAAAGAATGTCAACTTAAGGGCGGCATTAGAGCAAGGTCCAAACTGTTTAAGGGAACTTAACCCTAAAAATAATAAGAAACAGAACAATAATTCAAAATGGTGCAACATTTTGTAGTATTGAATCTCAAATACATGTTTAACTTTTGATTGACGGATGAGATGTTCCCCTAGCCCCACTCTTTCTGTTACATTTAGTTGTGATGGAATATATGAGTGACAATAGTTTTTTGCACAGTGTTATTGCAGTTGTGTAGGATGGGGTCTGACGGTTTTCTCAGAACATCATTAACCCTGATGAATGACGATATCATCATCATCCTCATTCGAGGATCCATCATCCTCAAGTCGTTTCGAAAACGGGATGAATTCATCACTTTAGCTATTTGTTTAACTCTTCACTTTATTTGTTTCCAACCATTCATTTATTCATTTTTAAAAAGGTGTGGATATTTACATTGTGTACTCCATTTAGACTCTTTCAACCCTGTTCAAATCTTTTTACTTGATGAAAGCCATCGAACTTTTCTTTACTGAGATGTTTAAGGTGGCCAAATCACTTCCATTTATTTTATTATTATTATTTGTTTGAGAGTAAAACAAAGTACCAGACTGATATCGGTATCGGCAGATAGCCAAGGCTGCGGTATCGGTATCGCAAGTGAAAAAAGTGGTATCGGGACATCCCAATCCAAAACACTTCAGTCACTCGAGTCAGTATTCCCCCCCCTCCTCGGTGTTACCTGCCCGCCGCTGGAGCCCCCGCCGTTCTCCACAAACACCAGGTCGTCCTCGTCCTCGTCCTCGTCCTCCTCCATGTAGGTCTCGTCGTCGCTCAGCTCGATGACCTCGTCCGCCAGCCTCCACTGCTCCTCCTCCCCGCGGCCCCCCTCCTCCGTCAGCCCGCCCTGCGCTGGCTCCGCCCGCCCCGGGGCCCGCCCCCCGTCCCCCGACGGCAGGCCCCCCGGGGGGTCCCGGGAGGAGGGGGGCGGGCCGCTCTCCGCCGGGAAGGGGCTGGCGCCGTGCCGCAGCGAGACGGCCGCGCTCTGAGAGACGACCGCCCCGCCGTTCTCGTACCCTCCCCCCGGGGGTCCCGTGTGGGGGGGGCCGCCGTCCGCCTCCTCGGTCTTCAGCCGCAGCAGGGCGCCCGGGAGCGCCGGGGCGTGGCCCGCGAGCGCCGGGGCGTGGCCCGGGCCCTGGAGGGCCCCTCCGGGCGACTCCACGGGCACCGCCGCCGGCAGCTGTCCGTAGCCCAGATGGGAGTGTGCGTCCTCCGCCTTCAGGTCCAGAGAGGGCGGGGCAGCCTGGAGGAGAGCCGGGGGCCCCCCCCGAGGGGTCCTGGGGTGGAGCGGCGGCGAGGGCCCCGCGGCGGAGGGCCCAGCCGACGAGGACAGAGAGGAGCAGGACGCCGCCGACGAGCACGCCGACGCCGCCGCCGCCGCCGCCGCCGCCGCCGCGGGGCCACCCGAATCCAGGCCGTTGGAGGCGGAGCTCTGCATGTCGGGGAAGGTGGAATGGCAGGCCTTCACCAGCTCACTCATGCCCAGACGCTCCGCCAGCTCGTACAGGACCCCCACGTCGATGAGGTCCGTCAGGATCTCCCCCGTGTAGATGAAGGTCAGCACCCGCTCGAAGTTGGCCGGGGACACAAACTCCAGAGTCAGGGCGGACGTCTGCGCCGCCCGGGCGAAGAGGCCGCGGAAGTAGGACCCGGCGCAGGCCAGCACGGCGCGGTGGGCCGCGAAGGAGCGGCCGCCCACCGTGAGCAGCACGTCGCAGTACAGCCGGGCCTGGCGGCAGCGGTTGAGCTCGGACAGCAGGCCGGCGGCGTGGCCGCAGCCCTGCAGCCGGATCCGCATCCCTGCTGCGCAGAACCCAAGCTGCAGGAGAACAACACAAAGAGAGTAAAATAAGAGTTTGAAATGTGAGAATAGGGACTTTTAAGATCAAGCACTGTTATTTGTTGACAGCATATTATTCACCCACTTCACACACATTCTGCTTGCAGTTGTACAACTTAATTCTTTCGTGCAGTCTAAACGGTATACGAAACATAAGTTATATATCTTTAAACTTATTAGCAAGGTGACAGCTGCCCATGAACAGGACCCAGGATGTTTTCACTCCTGTCTCTGTGCTAATCACGTTATAGTGCAAGCTTTTGGACGTGCTTTAGTTACAATACAACGTTTTTAACACATAACGCACGAGTAAGATTGGTTGTTGTTGCACATTGCCACATAAACTGCAGCTCGGTTAGATGGCCTCTGATCGCTGTTTTTCTCAAAAGAATGTGAATATTACAACAATATTTCGTCATAATTCGAAATATGATCGCTTTTTTTCATTACAGCTAACATCGCTTATTTTGATTTTGTATTCTGTTTTACTCACCCACTAAAGAAGTACTTATTTTGGCAGAAAATACTTCCCTTTTATTCCTTTAAAATGAGTCCACGGTTGTCGCATGTTGATGACGTGTTTTAAAAGCGGATAATCGCCACGCCCCCTAGTGGGTCATTACTACGCCCCCTAGTGTCTCAGCGCGTCCCTGGATGAACACCTAGAATCCCAACATAGGTCAAATTTTATCAGAAGTCACAAAAATAATCGAAACACTAACAAAAATGCGTTTTATTCAGATATTTTAGCTCGTTTTCACATAATAAACACAGGGTCTGAAATGAAAATATGAACCCTTGGATATGTAACCTCAATATGGTTAATTAAAAATGCATGGCAGGGAGCTACACATTTTTGAATATGATCATCTCAATGCTGCTCTTCTAATAATATAGTCAGCATGTCCGCTGGCTGGACAGGCATGTCGACAACAGACGCACCATATTACCATGTTATGAGCACGTGACTTGGTTTGGAAATAAGAAATTATAAAATAAAAATGAAAAAACAAACATTTAAAACTACTGGTAAGAAACCATTTACAAAACAGGGGCTTGTTTCTTCAGAGCCTGTATGGTCACCACAGTAAACATTAAGTAGTAGGTACATTTACAATATATTAAAACATCGTTTTTTCAACTTGTGGGAGTAATATCGACATGTATTTTTTTTATTTCTTTCATACCATTCCGCGGTCTAATCTAAGTGGAATCGTACACATTTTATTCAGTTTAACCATGGTAAACGATGTTGTTTGCCACGTTTCTGTCATCCGGTTGACGTATGAAAACATGCCAAACAACATGCCATACTGTAAGTTCCATGTCATTGATTGAGCCAAACCAACAAAAAACTAGTTTTGGTCCAGCCACAACAAAACCTTGAAAAACAACAACAATGACAACAAGGTCCGAGTGGTCAATAGGCCTGGACTATATTTCATGGTCATCGATACTGTCGTCCACTTTTTTAAGAGGAAGTGATACAGGAGCTGATTGGTCTTCAAGGGACTTTGAGATGTATTGGGAACGGGCCAACGACGACAACATACAGTCCGGCAATATTTGGAACACCAACAAATCGAATGAATATTGCTTTTCAGTTGTTTGATATGTTGCTCAGTCTTCAGACATAAAATTGAGAATATCCCTACACACACACACACACACACATATATATATATATATATATATATATATATATGTGTGTGTGTATATATATATTTAAGCATATTATATATACTACTTCTCCCTCAGTGTACTGGAGGCCTCCAGGAAAGTCCACTCGGCAAGCATCCATGGCGACGTTAGGTTCCTAAATTCGACCAATCGTACTCAGCAGAGCCAGTGTCCGCGTGGAGTGGCGTCCTCGCCATTCCAGGCTATGAGGGCCGCTGCCGGGAGTTGCTCCGCCCCAGGCTGGCCGTGCTGGATCGGCGGGAGAGGACGGGCGTGGTGGTGGGCGTGGCGTCGTTGGGACAGCCGTGTTGGAGCAGGATGTCCACGCAGCCCTTGCTGCCAATCTTTCTGGCGAAGACCAGAGCTGTCCGGCCCTGGGTGTCCCTGGCTTCAACATCACTGCCATACTGGACGGGGGGGAGAGAAGGGGGGGAGAGGGAGGAACAGGGAGACGGAGAGGGAAGAGAGAGGGAGGGAGAGGGGGAGAGAGAGACGGAGAGGGAGAGAGAGGGAGGGGAGAGAGGGAGAGAGGGAGAGGGGGAGAGAGGGAGGGGAGAGAGGGAGAGGGGGAGAGAGAGACGGAGAGAGAGAGGGGGGGAGAGAGAGGGAGAGGGAGGGGAGAGGGGGAAAGAGGGGAGAGAGAGGGAGAGGGAGAGGGGGAGAGAGGGAGAGGGGGAGAGAGGGAGAGGGGGAGAGAGGGAGAGAGAGACGGAGAGGGAGAGAGAGGGAGGGAGAGGGGGAGAGAGAGAGAGGGAGAGGGGGAGAGAGAGACGGAGAGGGAGAGAGAGGGAGGAGAGAGAGACGGAGAGGGAGAGAGAGGGAGGGGAGAGAGGGAGAGGGGGAGAGAGAGACGGAGAGAGAGAGAGAGGGAGGGGAGAGAGAGACGGAGAGGGAGAGAGAGGGAGGGGAGAGAGGGAGAGGGGGAGAGAGAGACGGAGAGAGAGAGAGGGGGAGAGAGAGGGAGAGAGAGAGACGGAGAGGGAGAGAGAGGGAGGGGAGAGAGGGGGAGAGAGAGACAGAGAGGGAGAGAGAGGGAGGGGGAGAGAGAGGGAGAGAGAGAGAGGGGGAGAGAGAGGGAGAGAGGGAGAGGGAGGGGGAAAGAGGGGAGAGAGAGGGAGAGGGAGAGGGGGAGAGAGAGGGAGAGAGGGAGAGGGGGAGAGAGGGAGGGAGAGGGAGAGAGAGAGGGGGAGAGGGAGAGAGAGGGAGGGGAGAGAGGGAGAGAGGGAGAGGGGGAGAGAGAGACGGAGAGGGAGAGAGAGGGAGGGGAGAGAGGGAGAGGGGGAGAGAGAGACGGAGAGGGAGAGAGAGGGAGGGGGAGAGAGAGGGAGAGAGAGAGAGGGGGAGAGAGGGAGAGAGGGAGAGGGGGAAAGAGGGGAGAGAGAGGGAGAGGGAGAGGGGGAGAGAGGGAGAGGGAGAGGGGGAGAGAGAGGGAGAGAGGGAGAGGGGGAGAGAGGGAGAGGGAGAGGGAGAGGGGGAGAGAGGGAGGGAGAGGGAGAGAGAGAGAGAGGGAGAGAGAGGGAGAGGGAGAGGGAGAGAGTGGGAGAGAGAGAGAGAGAGAGGGAGGGAGGGAGGGAGGGAGGGAGAGGGAGAGGAAGAGCGAGACGGAGAGGGAGAGAGAGCGAGGGAGAGAGTCGAATCAGATAGGGTCCTTGTCAATAACTACTGAAGCAAACGATTAAAACGTTTGCTTCAATAAAACAACATTTTGTGAGCGGACGGGTTTGGCCCACGTCCTGATGTCTCCCCTTATGAAGGTCATGAGTGCTGGGAGATCAGATCCTTCCTCTCTGTAGGCTGCTCGGAGTTCCTCCCCACCGGACCTGGTGGTTCAGTGGGGGCCGGGACCCCACCGGACCTGGTGGTTATGGCACTCACCCACACGAGCAGCTGGGTCATCACGACGTCCCCCAGCTGGCAGGCGGCGTGCAGCGCGCTGCAGGCGGGGGCGGGCGGGGGGCCGGCCGGGGGGGCGTTGATCTGCTCCTTGGTGCTGTGGGCCAGGAGCAGCAGCAGGCCGGGCAGGTCTCTCTCGGTGACGGCCGACAGCAGCCGCAGCGCCGCGCCGCGGCCCGCGCCGGGCCCCTCGCCGGCCGGGGCGCCCAGCGGCGGCACGAACAGACGCTGCTCGTACTTGGCCCGGATCCAGGACTCCCTCTCCTCCCTGGGCGGCGGGCGGGTTACAGGCACAGGTCAGGCCACGCGACGCAAACACACGCACAACCACAGCCATGCCCACGCGCACAAACCAGTCCCTCAAGAAAAATGTGGCGTTTTATTGTGAGTGTTGCGGCCAAAAATCCTTGATTATGCGGCACGTTTTCTTAATGAAATATGCGGCATATTTATGCAATTTTGTTGCGATGAAATTGCGGGAACTTGCAAAAATTGCGGGAACTTGCGAAAAAATGCAGCTTTTCGATGACGTACGCGTCGCGTAATTACGTCACTTCATAACGTTCCCATGGCAACAGGGGGAAATGGCTGCTCTTGTGTGAAGTGAATGCAACACTTTTCAACTTTCTGCTAAGATATATGTGCTTTTTTGCAACGAAAACGCGGGGATTATGAAATCATGCAAGCCCCGCATGTTTTGCGCGGAAATCGGCAATTTATGCGGTGAAAGTGCGGCACATTTGAAAAAATGCGGCCCCCGCATGAATATGCGGATTTATGCGTTGAATTATGCGGTCGCATAATCGCGATTTTCTGGAGGGACTGACAAACACGCGTTTTCCCGCACGCATGAATGTGCAAAACCCCCGACACAACACCTAAGGCTGCTGCGCGGTCGTGACTGCGACGGAGCCTTTATGTAGCATCCCTGCCATCCTGGACGGGTGAGAGGGAGGGAGAGAGGGAGAGAGGGAGAGCCACCCCTGTACTGACCGGGAGGAGCAGGGCGTGGGCTTGGCCCGGCCCTGGGTGCAGCTCTCCCAGATGCTGTTGGCCATGTGGTTGCCGATGGCGGCCAGCACTTGGGTGAGCTCTCCGGGCCAGTCGTCCAGGTCCAGGGAGCGCACCCTAGAGAGGTGGGTGCCCAGGTTGCGGTGGATCCCGGAGCACTCGATGCAGATCAGGGCGCCCAGGTTGAGGCTGGCCCAGGTGGGGTCTGGATTAGAGGCAGAGGAGCAGGGAGTCAGGAGGGGGGGGGGGGGGGGGGAGGAAGGCTAGGTGTCTTGGTGTTTGTGATGGAAGTAAAGTTCCGAGGCAAGCGTTTTCCTGCCTCGGCAGAGCCTTCCTAGTAGTATGTCACCTTGACTTTCGCTAGCGTCCACATCCACCCTCCTTAAAAGGATTTTATTTGAACCTGGATTATCGACGTGTCTCGATAGATGGCATGTTATGTTTTCTCTGGTTTCGATATGTGTTAGCTGGTGTCCATCCCTTGATACTGAATGAATCCGTCACAGGAAGTCCAGGTGTGAATGCGAAGCTGGCGCTCAGGGGATGAGGGGATGAGACGGACTTACTCTGCGCCCCGCAGTCCACACACAGACTGTTGCCCTTGGTGTTACGGATCGCTTGCAAGGCCACTGCCTCACTCCGACTGCTCCTCCGGGCCTACACGCACGCACACACACACACACACACACACACACACACACACACACACACACATTTATTGGAAGAAGTACATCCGGCCCAATAGGGTCTCACAAAAAGAGGACCGTGCAGACTGTTCTCTCTCCGGGGCTGGGGGCAGGGGGCTACCTTGTTGCGGCCGCTCTCGCAGGCCTGCAGGCTGGCCAGGATCTGGCTCTCGATGCCCGCCACCCAGGAGTCTCTCTCCTCCAGGCTCTGGGCCTCAAAGTGCCAGGTCTGCCCCGTGAAGGACACCACAATGAAGTCTGCGTTCTCCTCCTCTAAAGCGCCCAAAACACGGGGAAGACAACGGCAATGGTTTTCCTTTCTTGACTGGGAGGAGCAGACTGTGATTATGTGAGTCTTAATGGGTGAGGGTTAGGGTCATGGGGTAGGGTTAGGGTCACGACCAGGGAACCGGCACACAGAACACGTGAGGGCTGAATGAGTAAGACACAAAGGGGCTGCAGGGAAACCCAAAGGAATCTCAAGAGAGTAGGGGAGCGACGACTTGAAGACAGACCCATGTTGAGTCAACCAAACAGACCAGACGATGAAGATGCTCGACGCATGCAGAGATATGTAAAGAAGCCTGCATCAGCCTCGGCTGGTGTTACCTGTCTTATTTATGTTTCTCAAGCTACCAAAGCTCTTTAACTTCCACATTTTGCGCTTTGCTGCAGAGCGAGTGGTAAGCCCGGGACAAAAGGAGAAAGAGAGAAAAACACAAGTGTGGTAAAACACCGTCAGCAGCGACAAAGCTCTAGGTAAGCAGAAACAGTGTGTGAAGCACAGAGACAGGGCAGCACGACAGCTGCTGGTACATTCAAAGACTGGAAATAAAAGAGGAGAAAGCTAGGCACAAGTTTATTGTGTATTGTATGGTTTCGTATGTCGGGCCCCTGCTCTTGGTTACTCTCCTGTTATTTGATATCACTTTATTTTCAGTTTATTGTTGTTTGTATACATATTGCTGTAGCTACGTTTATATAAATATATGTATACTATTGATATATTCTGGTTTTCTTTAAACAAATACGAATGGTGGATAGTGATGCGCTACGTAGCGTCAGTACTATATGTGCTCGTCGTGGGCGTACCTTCAGCCTGTCCGACCACCACCTCTCCCTTCTGGTTCATACTCTTCTTCCTCCGGTTCTTCTTCCTGTCACTCAGGGGAGATGATTGGCTGGCCTCCTTAGCAGTGAAGGTATTGGCTACTCCTTCGAGGGCATCTGGCATTTGGGCATTATGGTACACGTTCAAATGTTGTTTGCTTCAGACATCATGAATCCCCATTAGCGGTTCCAGACCAAGAACCTGTGCGCTTTAGATCCCAGATTGACGCTCATGACTCCTGCTGCACACTCCATGATGCGACGCGCTGATTTTGTTTATAATGCACATTATACCGGTACAATAAATGATTCTTGCATTGGGAACACAGAACATACCGACACTTTGGGCCTTGGTAGAGAGTGAGGACGAGCAGCGCTGGAGCCCTTTGTCGCCCCCCAGTGGCGACAGAACGCCCGCCCTGTCGTCAGCGACCGTCAGCGTGGAGGGACACAGCTGAGGACCTGGAAAACACAAAGACACAAGAGAATATTCAATTCAATTCTATTTGTACAGCCCTTAATCACCGGCACAGTCTCAAAGGTCTCAACAGGCGATACATAGATGACACCACCCTGACCCTAGCCCCCAGAGGAGAAGAAAACGCTCCCCTAATTAGCAAGGAAGAAATCTTGAGAAGGAACGCAGAGCGGGGGATCCCAACTTCCAGGGGAGATAGGGAGTACAATGGGGGCCATCATTGACATGCACACGCATACATTATATCCAAATATATGATGGAGCTGGACTGGTCTCAATAATCACAAATGAAGATAAACAAACTTAAATCTTTTGATTGACAAACTCTCACACATTAGGGAAACACAAAACACCTAAAATAAATGACTTTGCAATGTATTTAAATTCAAAGATTTCAAATTTGACAAAAAAATTTAGTGCCATTACGTGTTTACAACAGCGTAGCGTGTAAAGACATCAAGTAAGGTTTCCTTTCATATCCTCTAATGGCGAGTAGAATGAGTTCCACATGGCTTCACTGAAGACAGGGGGACACAGAAATCAGCCCTTACTTTAAGGACAGGGGGACACAGAGATCAGCCCTTACTTTAGGACAGGGGGACACAGAGATCAGCCCTTACTTTAAGGACAGGGGGACACAGAAATCAGCCCTTACTTTAAGGACAGGGGGACACAGAGATCAGCCCTTACTTTAGGACAGGGGGACACAGATCAGCCCTTACTTTAAGGAAAGGGGGACACAGAAATCAGCCCTTACTGTAAGGACAGGGGGACACAGAGACGAGCCCTTACTGTAAGAACAGGGGGACACAGAGATCAGCTCTTACTTTAAGGACAGGGGGGCACAGAGATCCGCCCTTACTTTAAGGACAGGGGGACACAGAGATCAGCCCTTACTTTAAGGACAGGGGGACACAGAGTTCCGCCCTTAATGTAAGGACAGGGGGACACAGAGATCAGCCCTTACTTTAAGGACAGGGGGACACAGAAATCAGCCCTTACTTTAAGGACAGGGGGACACAGAGATCAGCCCTTACTTTAGGACAGGGGGACACAGATCAGCCCTTACTTTAAGGAAAGGGGGACACAGAAATCAGCCCTTACTGTAAGGACAGGGGGACACAGAGACGAGCCCTTACTGTAAGAACAGGGGGACACAGAGATCAGCTCTTACTTTAAGGACAGGGGGGCACAGAGATCCGCCCTTACTTTAAGGACAGGGGGACACAGAGATCAGCCCTTACTTTAAGGACAGGGGGACACAGAGTTCCGCCCTTAATGTAAGGACAGGGGGACACAGAGATCAGCCCTTACTTTAAGGACAGGGGGACACAGAGATCAGCCCTTACTTTAAGGACAGGGGGACACAGATAAGCCCTTACTTTAAGGACAGGGGGACACATCGATCAGCCCTTACTTTAAGGACAGGGGGACACATCGATCAGCCCTTACTTTAAGGACAGGGGGACACAGAGATCAGCCCTTACTGTAAGGACAGGGGGACACAGAGATCAGCCCTTACTTTAAGGACAGTGGGACACAGAGATCAGCCCTCACTGTAAGGACAGGGGGACACAGAGATCAGCCCTTACTTTAAGGACAGGGGGACACAGAGATCAGCCCTAACTTTAAGGACAGAGGGACACAGAGATCAGCCCTTACTTTAGGACAGGGTGACACAGATCAGCCCTTACTTTAAGGACATGGGGACACAAAAATCAGCCCTTACTGTAAGGACAGGGGGACACAGAGACGAGCCCTTACTGTAAGAACAGGGGGACACAGAGATCAGCTCTTACTTTAAGGACAGGGGGGCACAGAGATCCGCCCTTACTTTAAGGACAGGGGGACACAGAGATCAGCCCTTACTTTAAGGACAGGGGGACAGAGATCAGCCCTTACTTTAAGGACAGGGGGACACAGATAAGCCCTTACTTTAAGGACAGGGGGACACATCGATCAGCCCTTACTTTAAGGACAGGGGGACACAGAGATCAGCCCTTACTGTAAGGACAGGGGGACACAGAGATCAGCCCTTACTTTAAGGACAGTGGGACACAGAGATCAGCCCTCACTGTAAGGACAGGGGGACACAGATCAGCCCTTACTTTAAGGACAGGGGGACACAGAAATCAGCCCTTACTCTAAGGACAGGGGGACACAGAGACGAGCCCTTACTGTAAGAACAGGGGGACACAGAGATCAGCTCTTACTTTAAGGACAGGGGGACACAGAGACCAGCCCTTACTTTAAGGACAGGGGGACACATCGATCAGCCCTTACTTTAAGGACAGGGGGACACAGAGATCAGCCCTTACTTTAAGGACAGGGGGACACAGAGATCAGCCCTTACTTTAAGGACAGGGGGACACAGATAAGCCCTTACTTTAAGGACAGGGGGACACACCGATCAGCCCTTACTTTAAGGACAGGGGGACACAGAGATCAGCCCTTACTTTTGGGGAAGCTTAAGTCTTTTAATGTGTGTAGCAAAATGTTATTCATGTTTTATCAGACTGTTGTGGCAGGTGCCATTCGGTCTGCAGCCAGATGTTGGGGCAGCAGCATAAGGGCTTGTGACTCTAAAAAGGTTAACAGGCTGATTAAGAAGGCTGACTCTGGGCTAGGGACTGTTGTGGAGCTCCTGTAGGTGGTGATGGGGAAAAGGATGGTACAGAAACTGCTGAACATGATGGAAAATAACATGCATCCCTTGCACAATCGTGTGTAAACAAAAGAGTGTTTTTAGTGGGAGGCACGGCAGCTAAGCTGCAAATAGGACAGATTAAAAAATACTTTTTTATCTACTTCAGTTGCACTTTATAATGACTCCCCTTTGATTAAGGACATAAGAATATCCATTTAAACTTTAGCCTGAGCTGCACATATCAAACTGTATTATTGCACCTGTATATTTGCACACTTAAATGCCTTTTCATCATATTTCTTTATATATCTATCATACTATGCACTTGCAGAGCTAGTACTTTGTACTGTCATCCATGAGTGACAGCTACTTAAGCAGATGGACCATCCATACCACTTTTCTTTTCTTATTTTCTATCCTGGCTATGTACTGTGGGGTTTTTTGTGTAGGTGGGATATGTATGTATATATGCTGCTGGAACACCTACATTTCCCTGCTGGGATGAATAAAGTATATATTATCTTATCTTAAGGACAGGGGGACAGAGAGATCCGCCCTTACTTTAAGGACAGGGGGACACAGAAATCAGCCCTTAGTTTAAGGACAGGGGGACACAGAGATCAGCCCTTGCTTTAAGGACAGGGGGACACAGAGATCAGCCCTTAATGTAAGGACAGGGGGACACAGAGATCAGCCCTTACTTTAAGGACAGGGGGACACAGAGATCAGCCCTTACTTTAAGGACAGGGGGACACAGAGATCAGCCCTTACTTTAAGGACAGGGGGACACAGATCAGCCCTTACTTTAAGGACAGGGGGACACAGATCATCCGTTACTTTAAGGACAGGGGGACACAGAGATCAGCCCTTACTTTAAGGACAGGGGGACACAGAGATCAGCCCTTACTTTAAGGACAGGGGGACACAGAGATCAGCCCTTACTTTAAGGACAGGGGGACACAGAGATCAGCCCTTGCTTTAAGGACAGGGGGACACAGAGATCAGCCCTTACTTTAAGGACAGGGGGACACAGAAATCAGCCCTTACTGTAAGGACAGGGGGACACAGAGATCAGCCCTTAATGTAAGGACAGGGGGACACAGAGATCAGCCCTTACTTTAAGGACAGGGGGACACAGAGATCAGCCCTTAATGTAAGGACAGGGGGACACAGATCAGCCCTTACTTTAAGGACAGGGGGACACAGAGATCAGCCCTTACTTTAAGGACAGGGGGACACAGAGATCAGCCCTTACTTTAAGGACAGGGTGACACACAGTTCAGCCCTTACTTTAAGGACAGGGTGACACACAGATCAGCCCTTATTTTAAGGACAGGGGGACACAGAGATCAGCCCTTACTTTAAGGACAGGGGGACACAGAGATCAGCCCTTACTTTAAGGACAGGGAACCGGCGGGCTGGACGCCGGCTGAACCTGACCTTGCACCGACCGGCTCGTACAGGTTCCGCTCACCACTAAGGCTGCCGGCGGGGCCCTCGGTGGAGGAAGAGGGCCCTCCCTTAGGGACCCCGTTCACCCCGGCGCAGGGGCCTGCCGGAGCCACGGCCCTCGGAGGGCGCTTCCCAGGAACCTTGACAGTGACGCGCAGCAGGTCGATCTCCTTCCCGTGGACGTTCTGCATGTAGTCCTGAAACAACAAGCATTCCTCATCACCTTCCAGGGCTGAGGCTAGCGGGAGGCAGGATCCCCCCCTGTAGGCCCTTCCTCTGAGACTTCACAACACATGGAAACACAAATGGGAACGAAAGAGCCACACAGGGTCAGTAGGGTATCTTACACTGGAGCTGGAGTGGTAGGACAGCATGCCGTTGTTGGACAGCGTGACGTATTTCTTCTTCCACTCTTTATTCAGAGAGCTGCCGCTGCGTTTCCAGAGGATGCTCTGAGGAGGAACCAGAAGGAAGCAGCTTAGAGAAGAGAGGGTCACCGCTGACATGCTCTGAGCTCAGCTACCATCACCCACAGCAAAGGAACACCATTATGAATAGAACCCCCTTAGAAAGGTTTAGCAGGATGAAACAATAAGATCTGTCTGCCTTATGTAAGATGATATGAATAGGTGAGTTCAGCCTGCTCCTGTTGAGCCTGCTCCTGTTGAGCCTGCTTCTATTGAGCCTGCTCTTGCTGAGCCTGCTCCTGTTGAGCCTGCTCCTGTTGAGCCTGCTCCTGCTGAGCCTGCTCCTGCTGAGCCTGCTCCTGTTGAGCCTGCTTCTATTGAGCCTGCTCTTGCTGAGCCTGCTCCTGTTGAGCCTGCTCCTGCTGAGCCTGCTCCTGTTGAGCCTGCTCCTGTTGAGCCTGCTCCTATTGAGCCTGCTCTTGCTGAGCCTGCTCCTGTTGAGCCTGCTCCTGTTGAGCCTGCTTCTATTGAGCCTGCTCTTGCTGAGCCTGCTCCTATTGAGCCTGCTCTTGCTGAGCCTGCTCCTATTGAGCCTGCTCCTGTTGAGCCTGCTCCTGTTGAGCCTGCTCCTGTTGAGCCTGCTCCCGTTGAGCCTGCTCCTGCTGAGCCTGCTCCTGCTGAGCCTGCTCTTGCTGAGCCTGCTCCTGTTGAGCCTGCTCCTGTTGAGCCTGCTTCTATTGAGCCTGCTCTTGCTGAGCCTGCTCCTGTTGAGCCTGCTCCTGTTGAGCCTGCTCCTGTTGAGCCTGCTTCTATTGAGCCTGCTCCTGCTGAGCCTGCTCCTGTTGAGCCTGCTTCTATTGAGCCTGCTCCTGTTGAGCCTGCTCCTGTTGACCCTGCTCCCGTTGAGCCTGCTCCTGTTGACCCTGCTCCCGTTGAGCCTGCTCCCGTTGAGCCTGCTCCCGTTGAGCCTGCTCCTGCTGAGCCTGCTCCATTACACACCAACCTGCTTGAGGGAGATGGCTCGGCCGCTCCCCAAGTCGCCTTTAGGATCCGTCCCCTTTTTGTCGGTGTCACGATTCTGAGCAAGAGGAAGAAAACAGGAGTGGATCTGTCACAGGGAGGCTGCTACTGGGATGTCCGAATAAGACCGCAGCCACCGGGGGGGGGGGGGGGATGGAGACAGATGACATGGAGATGGTGGGGGGCACTGACCTTGAATAGCGAGGGCCGGCGGTGAGGGGTGTTTTTCAGGGAGCGAGGGGTGGTGCTTCCCCCTGCCCCTTCCCCCCCCACCCCCAGCCCCCTATGACTGACCACGGGGGTGGAGGGGAGGGAGGAGGGGTAGGCCTCCCCTCCCTGGCCGTTAACCACCTGGGAAGGTCAGAGTGAGAGGAATGGATGGCGTGGATGGAAGAGAGAGAGAGACAGGAAGAGACAGAGAGAGACAGAGAAAGGGAGAGAGAGAGAGAGAGAGACAGAGAAAGGGAGAGAGAGAGAGGCATGGAGAGAGAGAGAGAGAGAGGGGGGGGGGAGAGTGACAGAGAGAGAGAAAGTGGGAGAGAGAGAGACACAGAGAGAGAGACACGGGGAGAGAGAGAGAGAGGGGGAGAGAGAGAGACACAGAGAGAGAGACACGGGGAGAGAGAGAGACACGGAGAGAGGGAGAGAGAGAGAGAGAGAGAGACACGGGGAGAGAGAGAGACACGGAGAGAGACAGGGAAAGACAGAGACCAGGAGAGAGAGGGACAGAGAGACAGGGAGAGAGGAAGAAAGTAGGGATGGAAATCCAAGTCATGACATAAAATCAATAAAATGTAAAAAATGAACATTGATGGATTGTGTAATTTCAACAGTAAGTATATGGCTAGGATGAGGATGAACATGAAGGGGACATGGAGGTAGGGGAAAGGCCACACTAACATGAATACCAATACCAATACCAATGCTGTAGCTGGTAGATTAAGATATTTCTGTAGCATATATTTTACTGCAATGACTTCCTGCCGTAAACAGGAAACAGTAGAACAACAGGAACAGGTAGCAAGATCCAGTTCAGCATTTAATAATGGTAAGCTCAATGAAACCAACCCTATCCTTCCTTCCACATTATATCATTTACTTCCATGAGTTGACTTAATGTAACATCAAAATCGAAAAAGTCATCAAATAACGCAAACAACTCTCACACACACACTCTGTATCTACGGTTGTCCTACAAAACCCACCGACGGCGACCAGCCCTTTACGGGCGAGATCTTTGCTGGCTGAACAGTTTGATCCTAGGCCCAGAAGCTCTGTTGCAGGTGGGTCACGGGTGTGTGGTTGTGGTGTGGGTAGTGACGGCGACCATGCTGTAGGTCTCCTGGCTGTTGCTAGGTTGGCGTTAAGCAGCAGCCGCCTCCTCTGGGTCACCATGGTGACGTCACACGGGAACACCCTCATCCTGTGCCTCGGTCCCTGCAGCTGGCGCTGGCTCATCTTTGTGACTCCTTCCACTTTTATCCCCTTTTGCCACCTGTCTATGGTGCGGTAGGCCCTGTGCAGTGTTCAGCTGGTGGAGGGTGTCTATGGCCCGGTAGGCTGTGTGCAGTGTTCAGCTGGTGGAGGGTGTCTATGGCGCGGTATGCTGTTTGCAGTGTTCAGCTGGTGGAGGGTGTCTATGGCGCAGTAGGCTGTGTGCAGTGTTCAGCTGGTGGAGGGTGTCTATGGTGCAGTAGGCTGTGTGCAGTGTTCAGCTGGTGGACGGTGTCTATGGTGCAGTAGGCTGTGTGCAGTGATCAGCTGGTGGAGGGTGTCTATGGCCCGGTAGGCTGTGTGCAGTGTTCAGCTGGTGGAGGGTGTCTATGGCGCAGTAGGCTGTGTGCAGTGTTCAGCTGGTGGAGGGTGTCTATGGTGCAGTAGGCTGTGTGCAGTGTTCAGCTGGTGGACGGTGTCTATGGTGCAGTAGGCTGTGTGCAGTGTTCAGCTGGTGGAGGGTGTCTATGGTGCAGTAGGCTGTGTGCAGTGTTCAGCTGGTGGAGGGTGTCTATGGTGCAGTAGGCTGTGTGCAGTGTTCAGCTGGTGGACGGTGTCTATGGCGCGGTAGACTCTGTGCAGTGAGCAGCTGGTGGAGGGTGTCTATGGCGCGGTAGGCTCTGTGCAGTGTTCAGCTGGTGGAGGGTGTCTGAGTCGTGGTGGTTCCTGGTCTTATGGCCGGTGGGGTAATGCCTCAGAAAACAGAGGAGCTGATTAGGTCCAAGGCTCTATAGTGTTTTGTCCCTCAGGTTCCAGCTCCCTCAGTTTATCAGCCACGGAGCGTTGAGCTCACTTCTTCTTTCTGTGTTTTCAGGCGGTTGCAAACTAGGCAGCTTTTTGTTGGTGCTTTTAGCTCAACCATACAAGGGGAAGCACAGCTTCCCCTTGTATGGTTGAGCTTGGCCACAATCACACTATGGCCGCTCCAGCCATCCTTCCCTCTCAGGGCTCAGTGATGAGAACACCCTTGATGTTCTCATCAAGTCGTTACGCTTTGCAATGCGTTATGCTATTATGTTAGTCGTCGTTGCGGGCGTCGGGCGTCGTTATGCTTTGCCTGCTTGTAGAACTGACCACTATTCCAACTCGTTCATCCCCTCTGCAATCCGACTACTAAATGCTCTGTTGTTTTTTATATATTAATTGTATTATTTTTGATCTGATCTTATTATATTTATCTAAGTTTATTTATCACCATTATTCATTTATAGATTCATTCCATTTTAGCTCTGGTGTGTTTTTATTTGTTACATGTTACTGTGAGGACAACTAGCTGCTCACACAGATTGCCCCTAGTGGGATTCATAAAGTCGTTTTGTATTGTATTGTATTGTACCGCCAGGATGCACAAGATCTATTTACCTGTAGCTTGAAGATGGTGTTGGTTATGATACGTCTAGGGTTCACAGCAAAAAGTAATTAGCCCCATGCCCTTTGCGTTCACCTTGCCTATACCTTACCTACCTCCTGCTTCACTCGGCCTCTGGCCCTTCTGTCCCAGCATGGCGTTGATTTCCCCCAGCAAGCCCACACACACTCACTCAAAGGTCAAGGCACTACTCTCTCTTTACACTTGGAGTGTTTCCAGAAGGGAGCCCACAGGGCAGACGGCCTCAGGAGGGGCACTGCATATCAACGAGGTCATCTAAACAAACGGTGAGGCCTGCTTTAGATAGGCGGTGGACGACGGGCTACCTGGCCAGGGAAGGAGGCGGAGCCCGGAGTGGAGCCCCCGGAGTGGCTGGGCGAGTTTGGGAGGGACTTGCAGGCCAGCAGGGCGGCTTGCTTCTTCTGGGCCACAATCTTCTGGATGGCTGCGGTTGGAAAAGACACTGGGGTGAGCAGTCGGTCCACATCAGCGACCAGCAGGCTCGGAGATCGAAAAGCAAAAGTTGTAGATTTAATGAAGGCGGACGCAAAGCTGGTCCAATTCGTTCTTTACTTTAGAAGGGGAATATATATGTTATATTGTAAAATACAAACAAATGTATTCTAAACAAGGCAGAGTAAACAGAACTATGCATTGACATGCTGTTCATGTTGTCACACTATCGTCTCATGATGTTGTTGATAATTGACCAGAGAGTGTGTTAAGCTTGGACTTCAGAAAGGCTGGTATGACTTTGACAGTTCACACGTGTCCTTTGGCACAAAGGAAACAACAGCGTGATGTGGTTTAAAATGAGGTAGCATTACGCCCAGACGGGAGCCCCATGAACCCTCTGAGAACACGACATTACACCCAGAAGAGAGCGCTACGAACCCTCGGAGAAGACGCGGTCCACGTTGAAGCCGTAGGTGGCACAGGTCTCGTAGAAGAGGGAGTGACGCACATCGATGCACAGCTGCCGGGCCCGCTGGTCATCGATCACCCGCGGGTTGCTGCTCGTGATTTTGTCTTAACCGAGGGGGATAAAAATTAAAAGGAACTGTTATGCATAACAGTAGAATAACATGATTTAGACGTCTGTTCAACCGTCGTCTCGTCAAAGATCAGCATGGCAGGGTCTTCCCTTGGCAACAACATTACAACATCTGGACTGTGATATTGTCAGAACGAATGTAAACTGTGAGTCAATGTTATCTTCCTTTCATCACTTTGGTCCATTGTAACATCTCATTACACTTATTCGGCTGACTCTTTTATCCAAAGCGACTTACGATAAGGGCATTCAAACGTGAAGATGGGCTTTGAAACAGACATTGCAAGAATAATGTGAGTAGCCTGCATATAATTCATCAAAAGGTGAAACTGCTTCAAGTGCTATATTTTATATATAAGACAGAGAAATGTTTTTCATGGGTAAAGAGGCAATCTGAATAGATTCATTTTATCTATTCAGATTGCCAACATAATAACCCTCCCCCATACTCCATGAAATGCCCTCATCTTAATATTATTAATAACGCTGTTATTGTATCCCATAGCCAGAATGTGGTATTGAGATTACAACTCTTTATGAATGCGTGTGAGGAGGGTGTTGGGGTGTGGTCCCGACCTTGGGTGCCCACCACTATGACGGGGAGGTCAGCTCGGTGAGCGTGTAGCTGGCTGTAGAGCTGGTAGAGCTCCAGGAAGCTGGCCTCATTCTCCAGGCTGAACACCAGCAGCACCGCATCCACCCAGCTGCTGAACTGGAGAGGGGAGAGAGTGACGCACACTGATGAGGCG